>NW_028318847.1:1608333-1930000 GCF_062004578.1 Staurois parvus | reverse complement strand
ATTACTAGGTTTTTCATGTCTGTGGCATGTGGGCTGTGGCTTAGTGGGTCTAGCTTCATCAGAGATTTCACTGAAAACAACTTGTGTCAAAATAATGACTTAAAGGATAGGAAGGACAGCAGTTTTTTGAAAGTGTTCATATTAACCAACCTTACCTGAAATGTTTATAGCTTTCCACTTATTCCATGCTTCACTGAAAACATTTGGCGTTTCTTCCATTTTCTGTGTGTCTGAAATACAAAAAAACCATGTAATAATACATCTTGTATAGTTTACAGAAAGAAATAAAAAAAAAAAAAAAAAAAGAGAGAAGGACTTTTGCTTGATTTAACTGAAGGAAAAAATTACAGTATTTTTTAGTAGTTGTAGTTTTCATTAAAAACACAATATTCTGTCAAAAATGTTTTAAAAAGGCCAAGTTCACCTTTTGGGACATGTTAATCTGGGTACACAATATAAAAAAAAAAATCTTAAGAAAAATTCTATACGACCAGAGGAATAATCAATTATCTGTTGTTCATGCCGATTCTGCCGAAAAAAAACAAGAAAAAAGGTGCAAGCTAGAAAATTATCGTTTGTGAACACTGTCAAATTTTCGCTCACTGTGTACAGTAATTGCATGGAAAATCGAATAGGAAAAAAATATGCCTTATTAGAAGCAAAGAACAGCCCAGAATAAGGTGGTAACGAACATGTAAATCTTACAAAAGAATACTGTTTGGGCTGAGCTGCATCATTCATTCATAATACAAGTACCATGAGCCACCGTGATTGACAGCAGTTCTGAATGAACTACAAGGGGGCTGATGAATGCTCTCATAGTACATTCAAAGCCCTGCAGTTTTCAACAGTAGAACCATATGAAGGTACAGTCAGAAAGCTGCAGGGCTTGTCTGCAGAAACCCGACATTGCACACTGATCATGGGTGCAATGTTTTCTGGGCTTCTGCAGGAAAAAGTAATAAATGCACATTTTTTTCCTGCAAAAATATGTGCATTTATTATTTTTTCTGCAATGGTGACCTTAACCTTTAAGGGACCACAGATGACAGCTTAAAATTGGCCAGCAACAGGACAACTATAAATAGCAAGGCTAAGCCCAAATTGAGGAGAGATAAAGATCACAGGCTAGGGCTTTACTACAAGAATTTGAATACTGTGGAGAATACAGCAGTGTGAAATTGGCCGGTAGGACAGTTTAATCAAGGATATTAGGTCAAAGTGCACCCGAAAACAGACACATGTTCTACTACTAGAATTCAGGTTTCAGAATGAACACAATTTGGGTATTGAAAATCTTGCATTGTTTTGCCAATGCTAGAATAACTAAGCCACACAGGACTGTTGAGTCGTACCCACTTATAGTGTAGCAGCATTCTACGAACTCAGCTTGAAGTTGAGATCTTTGTGAGATGCTTCTGGCCTATTTCTTAGCTGCTTTGCATTTTCATTGACTTTTCTGGAGAAGGGAAAAAAAAAAAAAAATAGTTCTGATGCAAGAAATTGTGTTTATAAACTGGTCATTTCCAAAAAAATATAATTCCAGTTAAACTGCCATATCATCTGAACTGGAAAGATGATATGATATCACAATTAGAATCAAACAAACAATGATGATTGAAACTGGGTTTGTTCAAACCTGGATTCACAGAATATCTTTGTCCAGAGAGATAGGACATTCCTTGCAGGCCTTCCTGCTGGGCCAACCAATCTGCTGGTAAAACGATACCAGAGTCCTTTGGACCCCTTATCATTTTTCTGCCTAGTCGTATCAGTAGTCCCCCAGCAAGCGAATGAATGGGCAGTAGAGAAGAATGTCCACCGAAAACAGACTACAGCTTGTTCAGCATAAGACACATTCAATTAGCCCATTCATTGGGGATGGGGATGGGGGAAGGGATATGTGTTCATCCTGCAGTTGTCAAAAGTGCACTTGTTAGCCATGGGATATCAATCAATTGTAAGCAGTCCAAAGAAATGCAGGGCTCCTTACTTGCTATAGGTTAAAGGATATGTTCACTTTTCCAGAAGCAAATGCACAGTTATTTGCTGAAAAATGTGCATTATTTTTTTCCTGTACAAGCCAGGAAAGCATTGCACCCGTGATCAATGGTGCAGTGTCAAGCTTCTGCAGGCAAGCCCTGCATCTTTCTGCCCATACCTTCATACAGGCTGTTTGATAAATGCGAGGATTGTAAATGAACTATGAGAGTGCTCATCAGTGCCTTTGCAGTTCATTCAGAACTACAAGTTGTCAACTGCTCTGGCTGACGATGCTTTTAGTTCATTCGGGATAGAGAAAGAAGGTTATGTGCCGCTCCAGCTGAACTATCAAACTTCCTTGCTGCAAGATTCAAATGAGGGTGCATGAACAGCCCGTCTGCGAGAGCATGCAAAGAACAAACAGCAGAATTTGTTGCACTCCTCAATTGCTTTATTGTAGTATCAAAGTTACAGCTTTGTTACAACTGTTACAATTACAGCCGTTGTAGCTTTGATACTACAATAAAGCAATCGAGGAGTGCAAGAAATTCCAGACTTTGTTCTTTGCACCTGCAGTTCATTAACCACTTCAATACCGGGCACTTTTACCCCCTTCCTGCCCAGGCCATTTTTCAGGTTTCAGCGCTTTCACACTTTGAATGACAATTGCACAGTCATACAACATTGTACCCAAACTAAAATTTTATCATTTTCTTCACAGAACTAGAGCTTTCTTTTGGTGGTATTTAATCACCACTGGGGTTTTTATTTTTTGCTAAATTAACAAAAAAAAACAAAAAAACTGAAAATTTTGAAAAAAAAAACCAAAACACGTTTTTCTTTGTTTCTGTTATAAAAGTTTGCAAATAAATAATTGTTCTTCATAAATTTAAGCCAAGATGTATTCTGCTACATGTCTTTGGTGACAATAACCCAAATTAGGATGTATTTTTTTAAGTTTGTAGGAAAGTTATAGAGTTCAAACTATGGGATATATCTGAATATTGATTAATCCTGAAGTACTAACAGGCAATCTAATTTGAGGTCCAAGAATGTCAGAACAGTACAGATATCCCCCAAATGACCCCTTTTTGCAAAGTAGACAGTCCGACGTACTTCATAAGAGGCATGGTGAGTTTTTTGAAGTTGTATTTTTTTGTCATAATTTTTCGGAAAATGAAAAAACATTATTTTCACTATTTTTTTTTTATTTTTTTTTTTTACATACTGTCACCAGTGCAGTACAGCATCATCATATAACTGGCATGGCGGTCATCAGGGACACTGACTGGTGATAGTATGAAGAAAAAAAAAAAAAGTATATTTATTTTTAATTTTTTTTTTTTTTTTTTTTTTAAGATTTGTTCTTCATATTTCACTATAACCAAGTAGTACAATGTTACCATAGTAACATTGTACTACTTTGGGGAAGTGATCAGTATTTTTTTTAACACAAATTGCTTATAGCAAAAAATTACTTTGCTATATTAAGCAAGCATTTACCTGAATGACATCGATT
Source organism: Staurois parvus (assembly GCF_062004578.1). NCBI lineage: Eukaryota > Metazoa > Chordata > Amphibia > Anura > Ranidae > Staurois > Staurois parvus. The sequence goes on along the minus strand of NW_028318847.1, from coordinate 1,926,498 downwards.
CATTCAGGGTTTTTTTTGTGCTTAGCTGTGATTTGGCCACGGCTAATCACATGACACAGTTGGGCTGTGATTGGCCCAGCTTGTGCATGTGATCGTTGTGACCATTCACAGCTAGACACACTAGTATACAATGGATGGCATGAATGAAGCCATCCATTGTATACAACTGTCATGTGACCTGCTGTGATTGGTCACAGCAGGTCACATGGTACCGGCAATGGGGCCGGTACTCAGATCTGTCATCGGCCATGTCCGAGGTACACGGCCGGTGACAGATCGTGCCGCTGCGCGGCTCTGCAGGCACGCAAACTGAGCATGCCCAAAAGGACGCCATATGGCGTCCACCCGGAAAGGTGAGGGTTCTTGCCAGCCGCCATAGGCCGGGCAGGAAGAGGTTAATTCAAAGGAAATTGGTCAAAAAAGAAGCGGCTATGTGAGCACAGCACAGCACAACTAAGCTCTTTTCAAAAAGTGAAAGGGGGTGCAGGGAGAAAATCTTCTACCCACTGTCACACGTTTGGCCAAATCTCCCTCAATAAAATATCCTGCTGTAGGTGAATGTTACACTGCTATATTATCTACAGTCTCCTAATTCCTAAAGAGACTTTGATAGAAATTGGCCAGTGGCGAGGCATCAGCACATAAATCGCCAGCCACTGCAAACTACTGGTCAGTATCTGCCAGTCAAACCTTTTTCTCCCTACGTCTTCCAGGACAGCCATCTGAGACCTTGGGCTCCTCCCTCCGGATCAGGAAACACACCATCCCCCATGCCTTTAAAAGGCGGGCCTCCGGGCCTCACATCCAGTTTTTTGGGTTTCCTGAGCCGGAAGGATGCACACCGTAGGAGCCAGGGTGATCCTCGCACCCTCAGGAAGGCTGGCCTGGAAGGGTGTGGTGCGGTCTGTACCTCCGTCCCCAGTGCCTTCCACGTGGTGGGGCTGGCATCTGGTGGTGTCCTTCAGGCCCAGGTGGGTAACCGGCGCTGCCGCATGTCACTGGGGCTTGCCCCGATTGTTGCCTCTCCTCTGACCCGGCATTCAGTTGAATGTGCAGGGGAGAGGCGGGACTTCCGGCTGGGCGCAGCCTTGCGTTCCAGGAACCGGAAGTAGCAGGGCGGATGCGCTCCACAGGCCGGAAGTCCACCAGTGACGTCAGCGCCGGGGACGCGGCTCCGATCTCCAAGGTGCAGGCACCACCAGGGGAATTCAAAGCCGATGGGCGTGCAGAGCGGCGGCGCTGTCTCCACGCCAGGGGGACAATGGAAGCAGGTCCTTCTCAGGCTGACCCCGGTACCAGCTCCTCCCAGGTAAGCTTGGGGAGGCTCCCCTTTATGCTATATTCCTGGGGAAGGGGGGGGGGGTTTAGGAGGTCCCTTAAGTCCCCAAGGTTGTGGGTGTTAGGGCACGCTGCAATTTTTTCCCCATCTCTGGGTGCAGTGGGGGTCCTGGGATATTGTTCCTCTCAGGTGCCTAGTTCTGGTTTTTTGTCATTTCTTCTTTAGACTAAAACACAGGACAGGCCCCAAAGAGGAGATGTGCAGTGTGTGCGGCCAAGTTAGGCGCAGGATATGAGAAGCCTTTATGCCGCAACTGCATTGATAGTCTTGTTCGAGACTAATCTTTTACAACATGCCATAAAGTTTTGTCCTCTATTAAGGAGGATATGTCAGCAACTTTTCAGGCGTTTCGGTCCCTTCTTGATCGGGTTCATTCACCTTTGGAGATTGGTTCGCAGTCTGCATTGGGGATAGTACCTTCCCGGCAGGTAGTTCCAGAAGAGGAGACAGAGGAAGATGTTCCTCGATCTCGGGCGTCCTCCCAGTTAGGTTCAGGGTCCGAGGATGAGGAAGCCCCCACCGCTTCAGGCTCTAAGTATAGATTGGCCCTAGAGGAGGTGGATGAGCTTTTGAAAGCAATTTATGAGACTCTGCAGATAGGAGGAGGAAGAAGTGACCTTGTCGAAGCATGATCTCATGTATCAGGGGCTTCATGCAAAGAAAGCCAGAGTTTTTCTGGCCCATAGTTCCTTGGTTGAGACTATCAGACAGGAGTGGGAAAGCCCGGAGAGGAGGCCCCTCTTTTCCGGTGCCCTAAAGAGGAGATTCCCCTTTGATGAGGATCCCTCGCAACCCTGGAATAAGGTTCCAAAGTTGGACGCCCCTTTGTCCAGGATTTCAAAAAGGACGGATCTGGCCTTTGAGGACATGCGTAGCCAGAAATTTGGAGTGCTGGTTAGCCCAACTACAAAATCACCTAGCGGCAGGAACCTCGAGGCAGCAGATCCTAAAGTCACTACCGTTGCTTCTGAAAGCAGCAGGGTTTTTGGCGGACGCCTCGGCAGAATCAGTCAAGCTCGCGGCCAGGTCCTCAGCCCTGGTTAACTCCGCTAGGCGAGCTTTGTGGTTAAAAACCTGGACAGGAGATTCAGCATCCAAGTTGCGTTTATGCGCATTGCCATTTTTGGGGGATAACCTTTTTGGCCCAGGCCTGGAGGAGGCTCTTGAGCGTACGGCAGATAGGAAAAAGGCCTTCCCAGAGAGTAGAAAAAAGGTCTTTCCTAGGAAAACCTGTCGGCCTAGAACCCAAGTGCTTCCGAATAGGGAGGTTCAGCCAAAAAAGCATTGGACAGGGCATAAAAACAGAGGCCTGGGAGGGATATTATTCAATCCTCCTCAGGGATCCTCCAAGCCCCAATGACTTGGACGGCCCGGTAGGGGGAAGGTTGGGGTCCTTCCTCCCTCAGTGGGCTTCTATATCCCCGAGCCCCTTCATTTGGAGCCTGATTCAGGGAGGTTACAGGATAGAGTTCGAGGACTGCCCTCCAAGCAGGTTCTTGGTTACCGATCTTCCCAGGGACCGCAGGAAGTCTCAGGCGTTATGCGGTCTTATAGGGGAATTGGTGGACCAGAGAGTTCTGGTTCAGGTGCCTCAGAACGAGCGGGGTTCAGGGTGTTACTCACACGTCTTTGTGGTGGGAAAGCCTTCAGGAAAATTCAGGTTAATCCTGAATCTACGCTCCCTAAATCAGGCCCTAAAATACAAACGCTTCAGAATGGAATCGATTTATTCGGTAAAGAATATCCTGTTCCGGGGGTGCTTCATGACCACAGTGGACTTGAGAGATGCCTACTTTCACATTCCCATCCATCAGAGAAGTCAGAAGTTCCTGAGGTTGGCCTTAAGGATAGGGTCGCAGACTTTCCATTGGCAGTTTCGGGCCTTGCCCTTCAGTCTAGCATCGGCCCAGGATCTTTACAAAGGTTTTAGCAGAAGCTCTGGTTCCCCTGAGGCTAAGATCAATCTTGGTGGTTCCTTACCTGGACGACTTGCTTTTGGTGGCCGGGTCTCGGCAACAGCTGCTCGAGCACCTGGGAGTTGCCCAGAATCTCCTGCAGGGTCTGGGCTGGCTTATCAACAGGGAAAAGTCGTCTCTGGTACCCGCACAGAGGGTGGTTTACCTAGGGTACGAGATTTCTTCTGTAGAGGAAAAAATTTTTCTGCCACGAGAAAAGATCGAGAAGATGAATCGGGTGTTGTTAGGGTTGCAGTGCAACCTGCCTGTTTCGGTGAGGGAAGTCGCAGGGGTAGTGGGTCTTATGACATCCTGCTTTCCGGCGGTTCCATGGGCGAGATTTCACCAGAGGCCGCTCCAGGCCTTCTTGTTAAAGAAATGGGACGGAAATGTCTCAGAGCTGGAGCGGCTGGTCCGGCTTCCGTCCAGAGTCAAGAGATCTGTGGTGGTGGCGAAAGGAGAGAAACTTGTCCAGGGGTCTGGATTGGCGGCCATTGGATCCACTCATTGTGACCACAGACGCCAGCAGTTTTGGTTGGGGAGCTCATCTGCAAGGGAGAACGGCCCAGGGGAGGTGGTCCCGGGAGGACTCCTTAAAGCCCTCAAACCAATGGGAGCTGTTGGCAGTTTGGAGAGCCTTGGAGGTTTTTCAGGCAGGCTTGAAAGGCCTTCATGTGCAGGTTCGTTCAGACAACATGGCAACAGTAGCCTATGTGAACAAACAGGGGGACAAGGATTCCTTCGCTGCAGAGGATCGCAGGCGATATTCTGACCTGGGCAGAACAGAATATGCGATCAATTTTGGCGGTACACTTGAAGGGTTCTCAAAATTCGCTTGCGGATTTCCTGAGCCGACGACCACTCTCCCACGATGATTGGTCACTCAACCAAGAGGTATTTCAGGAGTTGGTGTCCAGGTGGGGGAGACCGGAGGTGGATCTTTTTGCGTCACGGGAGAACAGGAGGGTCAACCAGTTCTTTTCCCTAAACTCGCGAGAGCAGAGCTTGGGGATAGACGCTCTGTCGACCGCTTGGGATTTCAAGCTGGCCTATGCGTTCCCTCCAATCAGGCTGATTCCGGCGGTCCTGCAAAAATTTTTAGGGGAAAGGTCGGATCTACTCTTGATCGCGCCTTTTTGGCCGAGAAGGCCATGGTTTTCCCTACTGAACAGGCTGGCTTCAGCTTGCCCGTATCCCTTGCCGGAAAGGGCAGATCTGATTGCGCAGGGTCCACTTTTGCATCCGCAAGTCAAGACGTTACGGTTGACGGCCTGCTTCTTGAGGAACAGATCCTCAGAGCCAGGGGGTTCTCTGATCAGGTAGTAAAGACTTTGGTGAGCTGTCGCAAGCCGGTAACCAGAGCCATTTATTCTAAGGTCTGGAAAAGATTTACCTCGTGGTGTTCGGACCGACCAGGGCCCCTGGATAGTCCGATGGTTTGGGATTTTTTTCAGGAGGGGGCAGATAGGGGACTCTCGATCAGCACCTTGAAAGTACAGGCTTCTGCTTTGAGTATTTTTTTGCAGTGCTCTTTGCAACAAAATCCCTTCGTAGTTGTCCGAGTTGGGATCTGTCTCTGGTCCTAAGGGCTTTGGTCCGAGAACCTTTTGAGCCTTTAGGAGTCAGCTTTCAAGTTTTTAACCTTAAAAATAGTTTTTTTGGTAGCAATCACATCGGCCCGTAGGGTGAGTGAGCTACAGGCGCTCTCTATTAGGGAGTCTTACTTGACCATTCTTAGGGACAGGGTTGTGCTTAGGACTGATCCGGGATTCCTTCCTAAAGTAGCCTCCTCTTTTCACAGGTCGCAGGATATTGTTCTGCCGACCTTTTATTCTTCCTCTGAAGGTAAAGAGGAAGAAAAGCTAGGTTTGCTGGATGTAAAGAGGAGTCTTATAATTTATTTAGACAGGTCCAGGGAATTTAGGAAGTCGGATTCCCTTTTTGTTTTGTTTTCAGGGCAGAGAAGGGGGTTGGCAGCATCTAAAGCCACGATAGGCAGGTGGATTAGGCTGGCAATTGGGGAATCTTACAAGGTCTTGGGGATTTTGCCTCCTTTTGTTAAGGCCCACTCAACTAGATCCTTGGCAGCGTCCTGGGCGGAGAGAGCCGGGGCTTCGCCGGAGGAAATCTGTAAGGCAGCCACTTGGTCGAGGTTTTCTACCTTCGTGAAGCACTATCGCTTGGATGTCCTGTCAGATAAGGAACAGGCGTTCGGACGCAAGGTCCTCCAGGCGGTGGACCCACCCTAAGGGGGTAAGTTCTCGTTTATCGTCTCAGATGGCTGTCCTGGAAAACTGCATTTAAACTATTGTTAGTTTGCATAATAGGCCTGGGTTTAGCAGCATGGACAGGGCATGTGGTAGAGTCTCTCTCATGTGACATTGCACTTATTTGGCCATTAAATTGAATTTTTTTTTTCTGCTTTTACATTTCATTTGCCTACATGCAGCAGCAGACCAATACGATTCATTTCATTTTGAAGAAAAAAACCAGAGTTAGACTTACCGGTAACTCCTTTTCTTTGAGTCTTCCAGGACAGCCGGTAATTCCCACCCTTCTAATGTACAACCGAGAGAGTTAAGGTTGACTGCATGAAAATGTATTTACCTATATTTGTGTCTTTCAGTGGCTTCCGCTAGTTCTCTTTTAATAACTGGATGTGAGGCCCGGAGGCCCGCCGTTTGAAGGCATGGGGGATGGTGTGTTTCCTGATCCGGAGGGAGGAGCCCAAGGTCTCAGATGGCTGTCCTGGAAGACTCGTAGAAAAGGAGTTACCGGTAAGTCTAACTCTGGTTTTTTCTTCAAAATGAAATGAATCATATTGGTCTGCTGCTGCATGTAGGCAAATGAAATGTAAAAGCAGAAAAAAAAATTCAATTTAAAGGCCAAATAAGTGCAATGTCACATGAGAAAGACTCTACCACATGCCCTGTCCATGCTGCTAAACCCAGGCCTATTATGCAAACTAACAATAGTTTAAATGCAGTTGCCCATAGCTTCCGTCCTATTGTTATCTCACATCCACAGTGCCAGATAGCTATCTCTGTGCTACTCTCTATGTGTAGTGGTCATCTTGCAGTATATTAATAATAGGTGAACCTGTTTATTGCAAGAGTTTATATACAGCTCGATAGTTTAGTTTGCCCTGTCCTTTCTGACCTGGGACTTTATGGCTAGTCTTAGCTAAAAGGTCATAGCTAGTGCCAGGTTAGGCATCTGATGACCCCTTCTGGTAGTTAGAGGCCTGGTTGCATGTCAGATTAGAAACTAAAGCACAGAGTAGATAGGCGGACTAGCAGTTCCAGTGCCACAACACGATTTCTGTGTATGAGAAGCTGCATTCCAGGCTGATTGGACAACGGCTGAAGGGTCTCCACATCACCACAGATATGGTCTTCAGGACTCCGATGCTGCATTGCAAGCATCCTCCGGGGTCCCTGACACTGAACCTTGCTGCAACATGCATCTGAAGGTATCTTTATTAATAATTATATATACGCACTCGTGTATATATGTGCATAAATTCCACCAGGACTCCTTTTGGGCCCTTTGCTGATAATATTCGTTTGTACATTGGATGCATCTTCTATTTTTCTTATCTAAAGCTTGTATTGTTTTCATACTGATTTGAATCCAATGTATATACTTCAGTACCCGCTCCCACTTCCGCCTAGGTGATTGGAAACGGAAGTTGTCCTCCTACCCTCCCTCCCTGAAGTCTTGTGGGACACGGGACAGGTCCCAGAAGACGACGGGGCCATTCAGGAAGCACAGCTCGCACATGCGCAGTGGGCACCCGGCTGTGAAGCTGCAGGCTGTCACAGACGGGTGCCCACACTGAAGATGCTGGCCTCCTGGAATAGCTGCGGGGGAGCAATGTGGGATCATGGGACAGGTGAATGGCTGTTTTTTAAAAGTCAGCAGCTACAGTTTTTGTAGCTGCTGACGTATTTTCTTACAAAGTGAATGGAACTCCACTTTAAGTGCAATATCCTGTTAGGGGAGTGCCATTTCTCATAGCCTAGCCAAAAGAGGGCTGCATGTAGCACCCTCCTAAGTTGCTAGAGTAGGTAAATTTGGGGGAGAGATCTATGGCCAGAATCAGCCTACAAAGTAGAAAAGGCCTGTGCAACAGCCCTCTTGATCCACTTAAATAGACTGAGTGAGCACATACCAACCAGAACACTAAAAGCCACAGAGCGAACAGTGTAGTGCAATACCACACGTTTGGGACCTAACAGACAGCTAGAATGCAGTGCAAGACAGCTAGGTGCACCTCCAATTTCTGTATCTTGGGTCAAGAACAGCTAGGTGCTATGCAATACAGCTTTTGGTCATTTTTCACGCTGTGCCATAATTCCCGTTGGTGCACAGCTCATTTTAAAAGGAGGCTACAGCAGCCACAGACTTTAGCAGGTCCTCAAACACTTGTAAATAGTTGGCAACATTTCTTCAGTTGAGTCATCCCATGTGCCTCTAATCCATTTGGAGTGTGGAAAATTCCTGTTTCCTGGCTGTGGGTGCTGCATGTGAAAAAATGGCTGAAACCCAGCAGCTCTTTTGAAGGTAGCACTACATGTGAGGTTCTCGTCCAAGATCGCCCCCCAACTTGCACAGCCGTTGTCCATTACAACAGGGAGCAAGTAAAGTGTTTTTGAGGACTGCTACTCTGGCGCAAAGAGGAATTATTAGAATACTGGTTGCCTACTTTAGCAAAGCTTAAGAACTGTATCTGCCCTTTTTACAAGATTGTAACGGCCATTACCTGCAGCAGCCAAGTGCAAAACAGGGAGCTGGAAGGCCAGAATGTATCTCTACTAGTCTGGGCCAAAGAGCAATTATTCCCAATGCTCAGAGGCCGTGTTTCTGCCAGCTTACACTGTCATCACCTATAGTAACCGTCCATAGACAAAGCTATTGTGGGACTAAAGTGCACTTGAGTGGGATAGAAGCCATGAATGTACTGTTACCAAGGGACTATGCCTGTTGAGTGTAGGCTGTGGTCAAAGCATGGGGGAAGGGCAGGCACTGGTAAGATCCACTCATGGAACTGAGACCCAGCAGTCTAGCACCTGTCACACATAAAGTAAAACTTACACACAGGCTTTTGTGAGCAGGTGTCTGATGTATATCAGGCAGCTGGAGGGCCACAGGAAGAACACAGCCAGGCTGAGTCTGTAAAGCAAGGACCGACTAGCAGAGGTTTGCGGGAGCTCACTCACGGCCAAGGCAGGAGGCCCACCGCTATCTATGGTATCCAAGAAATACCAGGCAAGCCGATAGCAACCAGTAGAGCTACCACACCAGAGCAGGACAAGCCAGCTGCAACTGTCCACCTAGTCGCCCCCACTCAGACGGAACTGTTGTCGGATGAGTCATCAGGTGAGCCAGTGGGAAGTGATAGTGGTGGGGCAATAGACTTTGTGTTCCCCAGGATAAATGCATATTTTGGGTTCCTGGAGGCACATGCAGATGATTGGGATTCGGCAAGCTCATTTGGTACTGAATGGAACTGGGGTGGAATGCCTTAGCCAAAGAGGAAACTGTTTGCAGGATCTCATGAACTATCCAGTGTTTCTGATCCAGCAGAATCTGAGGCTGTAGTGGAGCAGCTACTACAAAGTGCTAAAGGACTAAATTTGGACAGGGCCTACATTCAGCAAGTGTGCCAAAGCCCTGCAAAGGACCTCATCCTCCTAATGTCCGGACCTGCTTCCAGGATATCAAGGAGTGGAGGTAAAAATCAGGACAGTCACCTCACTACTACTTCACTACTTGACCCCCTCCTTTTTACTACTGTCACATGGGGTGCCCGCTTTGCTTGTGCTCTTACTGTAAGGAGATGATGCTGGAAATACCAAAAATGTTTGTGGACTTTGTGTTCTTCTGCTAAAAGGGTCAAACCCTCTTACGCAGGGAACCCCTGGAGAGGAGAGAGAATAGAATTCCAGGACATCATTCAGTCAGTCATAGTCCCTGCTAGGCTTATCTGGGGTTTCCAAGTCAGATCAGCCTGTACAGCAGAAAGGCCCATGCAGCAGTTCCCTGGATCCAAGGAGCCACTTAAAAAAGGGACTGACTGCGTACATACCAGCCATCACACCCAAATCCACAGAGGACAGTGTAGGGCAATACTGCACCTTTCTGGGACCTAGGGAACAGCTGGATTGCTGTGCAAGACAGCCAGGAACACCCCCAATATCTGTATCTTGGGTTGAGAGCAGCCAGGTGCTGCTTATACAGCTTTGACTTTTTGGATTTTTTTTTTATTTTACACACCGAGTCATCATTCCTGTTGATGGGCAGCCAGGGCTACTGTGTGGGAAGTGTTTTTGGATCAGGCTGCACTGTAATTGCGCCACACATCCATCCACCATACTTTCTATTGTAATACATGCATTGTTTTTATCTGTGAGGTTGAAGATCTGATAAGCTTAATACTTACCTCTGGATGATGGGTGTCCCATATGCATGGTTTTTAGATCCAGGATTTAGAGGTCACATGGTATTTCACCCTTTATATATTGGTGGATGGGTTGCTGCACCCTAATGAACAGATTTATGGATGTTTTTATATTTAATTTATGACACAATTTTTTTAATGTTTATTAAGTACTGTTAGATTAAATATTTATTACTTTTGTAAATACAGCAAACTCTACCTAATTGCAGGGCAGAACAGTGACTTAGTTGTTAGCATTCCTGCCTTACAGCACTGGATCTTCAGTACAAGTCCTGTCCAGGTCGCTATCTGCATGGAATTTGCATGGATGTTCTCTCTGTGCTTTCATGGACACTCTTGGTACTTCAGAATCCTCCCACACTTCAAAAAATGTGTGTGTATACACCGATCAGCCATAACACTATGATGAACCACCTAATTTTGGGTAAGTCAGCACTCTGGCCCCTTAAACAGCCCTGACCCAGCATGGATAACACTAGACCGCTGAAGGCATGCTGTGGTATCTGGAACCAAGCCATCAGTAGCAGATCCTTTAAAGTCCTCCAAGTTGTGAGGCGAGTTCTCTATGGATCTGACTTGTTTTTCAAGCACATCCCACAGATGCTTGGTGGATTGAGGTATGAAGAATATGAAGGCCAAGTCAAAACCTCAAACTCATGGTTTTGTCCCTCAAACCATTTTTGAATAATTTTTGCAATGCTGCTGGGCACATTATCCTCTTGAAATAGTTAATTGCCATCAGGGAATAAGATTTCTATGAAGGGGTGTACTTGGTCTGTAACAATGTTTAGGTAGGTGGAACATGCCAAGTAGTGTCCACATGAATGGCAGGACCAAGGTTTCCAGAAGAACATTGCCCAAATCATCACACTGCCTCTGTCTGCTTGCCTTCGTCCCATACTGGTGCCATCTTTTCTCCAGGTAAGTGAAAAACGTGCATCCTGCCATCCACATGATGTAAAAGATATTGTGATCCACCAGACCAGATTACCTTCTTCTATTGCTCCATGGTCCAGTGCTGATGCTCATGTGCCCATTGTAGGCACTTTTGGCTGTGCACAACCTGACTGGCCTGTTGCTATGCAACCTCGTATACATCAAACCCCAATTCTCATTTTTTTCTGCTTTCAACCCATCAGCTTTATGGGCAACAGGTTTACTTACTATTTAATATATCCCAGTGACTTTCAGATGTCATTGTAACAAAATAATCAATGTTATTCACTTTACCTGTCAGTGATCTTAATGTTATGATTAATTGGTGCTAATGTACAGTATGTGAAGTGCTGCCCAAATTCTCGGCACTATATAAACGCATCTAATAAATAAATATCTTCTCACACTGCCTTATATCAATAAACCTTCTGGTGATTTATTTTTATTTTATTACAGATACTTATATAGGCTGTCAATTTACACAGCGCTTTAAATATATATATTGTACATTCACACCAGTCCCTGACCCTCAAGGAGCATATAATCTAAGGTCCCTAATGCAGGCCATAGATGGGGAGAAAAACGGCCGATTTTTCGTCCGAAAATAAAACCGGCCGATTATCTTATCGTTAGTGGACGATTTTGTCGGCCATTTTTCGTGTATTTTGGACTTTCAGATTATCGGTGATGTTGGAAAATTTTCGAAAAACGCCCGACTTTATCCTCATTGATGGTCAAAAACGAACGATCGTTTTCCGAAAAAGGATCACAAAGGCCACAAAATGACATCATTTCCCGTTATAGGTTACTCATTAATCGGCCGATTTTCGTAATAATTGGTGGTCAGGTAAGTTTTTTAGACCGACCGATAGTTCGTTAATCGGCCGAAAATCTGCCGTTTTTCTCCCCATCTATGGCCTGCATAACTCACATTCATACATGCTAGAGTTAATTTAGACAGGAGGCAATTAACCTAGCAGCATGTCTTTGGAGTGTAGGAGAACATGCAAACTCCAGACAGGTGGTGCCTAGTGCTGCCAGGCAGAAGTCCTAACCATTTAGCCACTGTGCTGCCCTGTGAATAAATCCAGTTCTGTTCATCGACTTCCAAATCCACAATTCTGCAAACTCCCCAATTTAGGACTTAAACCCTTAAAAGGATTTTAACAAAAAAAAAAATGCTATTTTTTTTGCAGGTAAAAAAAATAAATGAAATAAAAATGTGCATTTACAATTTTTTTGTTGCAGGAGTCTGTCAGTGTAAGCTGTTTGCCAGTATATTACACGAGCAGGCAATTTTACACTGACAGGAAAGATCAATGAACTACCACAGTGCCATGGTAGTTCATTGAGAGCTACAAGTTGACAGCCACAAAGGCTGTTGATACTTGTAGTTCATTGATACACAGGGATTGGGGGAGAGGAGTCTGATGCTGAACATATTAGACTCTAAATATGGATGTAACACATTCAAAAAGAATCGTTTCAGCATAAACAACCAATCACAGCAAAAACATGCAAGCAAAAGAACATTTTAAACAAGCAATTAAGTCAATATGACAGCAGATTATCTTTAGATTACAATGATGCAGTTAAAGTAGAACTAAAGGCAACCCCCCATTTTGGATAGAGTAAGGGAGGGTTATAACCCGTCAGATTTTCTTTTCACCCTGTGTCCCATTGGGAAGATTTCCCTTCACTTCCTGTCCCATAGCCAGAACAGGTAGTGAAAGGAAATCCCCCCCCCCAAAAGTGAAGGAATCTCTGGGTGTCACCAGATATAGTGTCTCTATTGGAAGATTTCCTCTATTCCTGTTCTAGGGACAACCCAAAATTATGGATTTTCTTTCAATTTCCGTGATAACCGTAACAGGATAAATAGAGAGGGTGAATCTCTCTAATGGGGGCACAGAAAGCAATGAAAACTTGACAGGTTCTAAACCATCTCCACTTAAAAAAAAAAAAAAAAAAAAATATATATATATATATATATATATATATAAATAATCACAAAATTACTTTTTAAACTTTCACAGCACAACCAAAAGTACACTTTTATGGAAAGGTAAAAATGGGAGTTGTTTTGCATCTACCATAAGAATGACAATCACAATGCATTATATAAATGACCTGACAAACCTGATTTTAGAAGAATGGATGACCACAAATATGTGCGTGCTTTTCACAAGACACAAACTTTCCAGTGGAGGAAAGCAGCTAACACACAAAACTATATAGTGCCAAATTGTTGAAAGTGCTCATCCTGACATTTCTATGAGGGGATAGTGATCCTCTTCCATCCCAGTGCTCAGCTAATGCAACACATCAGAATAGATAAACACAGCGATTTAAGCACTGCATGTCAGATTTCCACATTCCAATACTCAACTTGATATTTAACAATTGAAACACTGCATATTGAGCACGGTCTTTTTTTTTTTTTTTCTAACCAACGATCAAAGATATAGGAATAAAAATTAACAAAGCTAGCAGCTATGTTTAGCTTCATTTTGATGCCCCTACCTTCCATCCTGTATAATGGACTTTAAGTTGGAGTAAAAATTGAGGGTGAAAAGTGCAAACCAGTTTCTGAATTATTTATGAAGTGTGGCAATTCTACAATGTGCTATGTACATTAGGGCATCTCCAACCTCTTCTTAGGCCTCTCCAATCATGAATAGTTCTCTGATCTCCTAAAAGCACAGGGAAATGAAGCCACTTAGTTTAATCCCAGATTAAAATCACCTGTGCTCCTGGGAGGAATTTCACATATTAGGCATCACTGATGAGATTTAAGAGCACATTCTTTAAATTAGTACTTTTTAAAATACGTGAACTAATTTGCAGCCACTTTAAATAAAAACACAATTTTCTCTTAAAATGATGCTTCTAAATACCTTAAATAGGAGTTTTATTCAGCAGTCACATGACCAATATACAACTGTCTTTTGATGTACATACTTAGTTGTGTGTGGGCGGAGCTTAAGGTGACCTAGTGGAGACGCTGTAGAACTGCAATCCCTAATGCCTGAGTCATGGGCAGAAGCTGCAGTCAATGTGACATCAACATTAAAGCAGAACGGAAGACTTAGAAGCTAGCAGTACACTAGCACAGAAAAAGTGGTTGTAAACCTCAGATATGAACAAACATATCCCTCTATTGCATGTACTCGTCTCACTTAAGAGAACTAAGTATAATTTCTGTCTGCTGCTTTTGTTCCTCTGCTATTTGCACGAAACACTTCTGACAAGTTTACCTGACTCCAGGAGAAAAAAAGGTGACAGGGGAGGGATCTCTAGCACACAGCTTGTGATTGACAACTTCAGCTCTATTCCTGTGTGTTGTGTGAAGGGGGTGTGTCACTTCCCTCTAATCAGCTCTCAGAGCTCTCCTTACTGAGCTCTGCAGTATTTCAGCTCTGCATCTGTTTTCTTAAAGCTTAGATGAGCTTTAAAATTCTGGACTTTGAACAGATGTAGAGAAAAGAAGACTTCAGGTAAACAGGTACAACTTATGTAGGAGGATTTGTTTAATCTCGTGTCACCGGAAGCTAGTCACTTCACTGGGTATATGTAAGGGTTTACAATCACTTTAACTTCTTGAAATCTGTGGCCATATGTCTTACACTGTTGACACTAAGCACTTCGGACACACTTCTGTTTAGAGAACACCACTTCTTAGCTGTGCAGCATTTCTGAGCAAATACCACAGAACATGTACTGCTCTTCACCAGCTCAGCAGTCCCATTATCTCACTCTCAGTGACAATGGGCACAATTCACTAAGCGGTATCTTACTGCATCCGAGTATGCGGTGGAATACCACACAGCATTTAAAAAAAAAACATTTGAATTCACTAAAAAACGCTACTAAAATACTGCATGAGTTATTTTATCAATGTGTTAATGTTTCAGCTGTCAGTGGGGTTCCCCACTGACAGCTGAATCTAAAAGAAAGAATTGGCGGAAATTAAAAATGGCTTGGGGTCCCCCCTCCATCCATACCAAGCCCTTTAGGTCTGGTATGGATTTTGAGGGGAACCCCACGCTAACATTTTTTAAAAAATAGTTTGGGCCCCCCCCTCCATCCAAACCAGACCCTTATCTGAGCATGCAGTCGGCAGGTCAGGAAAAAGGGGGGACGATGAGCGACCCCCCCCAAACCATACCAGGCCACATGCCCTCAACATGGGGGGGTGCTTTGGGGAAGAATTGCCCCTTGTCCCCATATTGTCCCCCAGATCCTGGGCCCCCTCCCATGTGAATGAGTATGGGGTACATAGTACCACTGGGCATTCACAAAAAAACTGTAGTGTGAAAAAAGACAGGAGACAGTCTTTGACAAGTCCTTTAAAAAAGAAAAAGGCTCTGCTCTCGAGGCTGGCTCCCGCCATCTGAATGCTCCGCTGGCTTGATAGTCCTTTAATATGTAAGGAACAGGGCCACCCGGTGACATCACATGTGTGACCCCACCCCCCATGTGACTTCATTGAACTGTCAAGCCAGTGGAGCAGGTTTCGGGTAGCGGCGGCGGTGTGTATCGTGGTAGACGTCGGATCTACTGCAGGGGACATTCTTTTATTTTCCTCCATTTATTAAAGGACTTGTCAAAGACTGTCTCCTGTCTTTTTTTCACACTATAGTTTTTTGCACCCCATACTGATTCACATGGGGGGGGGGCTGGTATCTGGGGGCCCCCTTGCTAAAGGGGGCTTACAGATTCCAATAATCCCCCTGCCTGCAGATCCCCACAACCACAGCCAAGGGTTGTGGGGAAGAGGCCCCCATGTTGAGGGCATGTGACCTGGTATGATTCAAGAGGGGGGCTGCTTGCTCATACTCCCCTTACCTGATTTGCTGGGTGGCATGCTCAGATAAGAGTCTGGTATGGATTTTGGGGGTATCCTACACCATTTTAAAAAAGATTTTGGCATGGGGATTCCCCTCAAAATCCAAGCCAGACTTGAAGGGCTTGGTATGGATGGAGGAGGGACCCCACATCATTTTAAAAAATGTTTTGTTAATTGCCGGCAATTTATTTTTTTTTTTTACATTCAGCTGTCAGTGGGGAATCCCGCTGACAGCTGATGACTCATAAATTGTTAAGGACTCAGCGGTCTCCATTCCTTAACAACCCATGACAATACTGACAGATACAGTCCTAACCACACGCCTCGACGGCTTCTGCCATCTGAAGATTTGTCAGAATTAATTCATATTGATAGCAAAGGAATAAAGTAGCAGAAAGAAATGGCACTTAGGGCTCGTTCACACTTGACTGTTTTACCAACGCTTGCCAAACGCCCCTATAGCATTTGGCAAGCGTTGGTCTGGAGTTTGTGGAGCGCGGTTTAGTGGCGGTTGCTAGGCATTTGCCGAGCGTTAAAAACGCTCCGCAAACGCCTATAATGAAGTTTAAATGGTGTTACCACTCCGCAAACGCCTCGCAACCGCGTCGCAAACGCCGGTCGGGCATTTGCGGAGCGGCACCATAGACTAGAATAGGAGGCTTCAATGCCTCCTGACTCGACCAAAGGTGTCCGTTTTTCCGCGACGCTAACACTCCCGTTAGAAAAGCACCATGTGCTGCAATGTGCAGAATTGTCAGAGGCGTTTGGGAAGAGGTAAAAACGCTTCCCAAACGCCTCTCTGCCGCCTGCACACAACGCTAGTGTGAACGTAGCCTTAGTGCTGTTACTTGAGACAAGTGCACACTATAGAGCAGGGGTCCTCAAACTATGGCCCGTGGGGCAGCCGGAAAAAGAAAAAAAAATTGTGGAAAAAAACGGTCCTCGGCCGCAAAGACCCAGAGAGCAGCAGCCTGGAAATGTGGAGGGCTGCACCACTGAGAATTATCTACTCATTTGAACTCCCTGGCCTCTTCCTGGCATTCACCCCCCCCCTTTTGAGGCACTGGAGAAACAGTGCTTGGCAGCCTGGAAGTCCCTGATTTCACCTGCTGCAGCCAGGGGAACAACAGGAGAGGAGAAGAGTACACCAGGCACCAGGTACAGTGTATTGCAGTGTCCAGTGTGTCAGTGTACAGTGCATTTGGTGTCCAGTGCATTGCAGTGTACAGTGCATTTGGTGTCCAATGCATTACAGTGTACAATGCATTTGGTGTCCACTGCGTTAGTGTACAGTGCATTTGGTGTCCAGTGCATTACAAAGTACAGTGCATTGCAGTGTCCAGTGCGTTACAGTGTACAGTGCATTGCGGCTTTGCGATATCCAGTGCATTACGGGTTACAGTGCATTGTGGTGTCCAGTGCATTACAGTGTACAGTGCATTGCAGTGTCCGTGTATTACAGTTTACAGTGCATTTGGTGTCCAGTGCGTTATGGAGTACAGTGTACAGTGCATTGCAGTGTCTGAGAGTTACAGAGTACAGTGCATTGCGGTGCCCAGTGCATTACAGTGTACAGTGCATGGCAGTGTCCAGTGCGTTACAGTGTCCAGTGCGTTACAATGTACAATGCATTTCGGTGTCAGTGCGTTACAATTTACAATGCATTGTGGTGTCCAGTGCATTAAAAGTACAGTGCACTTTGGTGTCCAGTGCGTTACAGTGTACAGTGCATTGCGGTGCAAAATGCGTTACAGAGTACAGAGCATTGCGGTGTCAAGTGCGTTACAGAGTACGGAGCATTTGGGTGTCCAGTGCGTTACAGTGTACAGTGCATTGCGATGTCCATGCATTACACTGTACAGTGCATTTGGTGTCCAGTGTGTTACAGAGTACAGTGCATTGCAGTGTCCGTGCATTGCAGTGTACAGTGCATTTGGTGTCTAGTGCGTTACAGAGTACAGTGCATTGCGGTGTCCAGTGCGTTACAGTGTACAGTGCATTCGGTGTCCAGTGCGTTACAATGTACAGTGCATTTGGTGTCTAGTGCATTACAGAGTACAGTGCATTGTGGTGTCCAGTGCTTTACAAAGTACAGTGCACTTTGGTGTCCAGTGTGTTACAGAGTACAGTGCATTGCGGTGTTCGTGCGTTACAGTATACAGTGCATTCGGTGTACAGTGCGTTACAGAGTACAGTGCATTGCGGTGTTCGTGCGTTACAGTATACAGTGCATTCGGTGTACAGTGCGTTACAGTGTACAGTGCATTTTAAATACTGTACTGACGCCAAGCCGCCCAATCACGGAGGTCCGGCGGCCATTACAACTCTGGGACTGGTTAGTAACATTGCCACCACAGGCTATTGTTTGCATTGTTTTATCTTCATGAGATCATCTTTTAACTACATGTGTGTACCTTTTGATACAATGTTATAACTCTAATAAATCAGTTTGATACTACACTATGAGATTCCCCCCATTCTTTGGCTCCACCATGAGCACTTATCCCCCAGGATCCAGGTTCTACTCTTATCAGAGGATGAGGTTTGCTATGTGACCAGACCTATCTGTTAGACCCTGGAGAGGGACCTCTGATAGACGTCACCCCCCATTACGAATAGAGGTGGACGACTTCTAGAACAGACCAGGTTCCATCTGATGGGAGTCCCTTAAGCCGGATTACATTGATTAATGCGCATTACATTAGCGCTTCTGGTGAGTTTGCAATCTCGCTATACTATCGCGCACCACTGGATGTTTATACTTTCCTAGCTAATCACCTACTCCCGGATTAATCACCCTCTGGCACCTTATCTAGTTCGAAGTGACTGTCCTATTCACTCATTGAGACTTTTACTGGGCTATTATGGTTTAATAATTTTATGATTTCTATACATGTTTGTTTATATGCGCTGCACTACAGTATATATATATATGTATACCTTTAGGACTTTAGGAATTCATACCACTCTTTAGGTGCGGATATCGTAGCCCTTCAGGAGACACATTTTCCCCGTTCTTTTACCTGACAATATGTCCACAAAGATTATCTTCTTTGTTATTTTGCTAATGCCACGGAGAAGAAATGAGGGGTAGCCCTTTGTTTGTCCCGCTGTTTGTCATTTACTGAATCTAAAATTATTAGGGATTGGGAGGGATGCTATTTTCTGGTGAAAGGTCACTTGGGCGGAAACTTGCTCACTTTTTTGGTATACTATGGTCCAAATATCAATCCGGTGGAGTTCTTTCATTCTTTATTGAGCTCTTTCGCCTCAGAGCTTGAGTGCGATGTTATTTTGGCTGGTGACTCTAACCTAGCATTAGATCAGCTACTGGATCGATCCCATACCGTCATGCTTAAAACCCCTTCTAGACAGAGCAGTAAGTTTGCTCAGCTCTTATATCGCTATGATCACGTCAATGCCTGGAGAGAAGCTAATCCAACTCCTCGAGACTACTTTCATTTTTCTAGGGCTCATAACTTTTATTCTCACATTGATCATATACTCCTCCATACGCGTTCACTTTCTAGATTGATTACAGTTAAAATTCTTTCTACACCTTGGTCCGACCATGACCCCGTTCTTTTAATGCTTTTGTCTTGGACACATGGGAGGACTGCTCCTCATTGGCGCCTTAATGAATCTCTTCTAGGTAACGCTTCTTATTGTCTTGATATCTCCACACGTCTGAAATTGTACTTTGAAATGAATAAGGCGGATGACACGACTCCGGCTATTATTTGGGCGGCCCATAAGGCCTCAGTCAGGGGTTTTCTTATTCAACTGTCTTTACAACTTAAAAAGGCTTGAAACAAATTGATTTTGACTAAATCTCAAGTGTATACTGATCTTGTTGACCAACATAAACAGACACCTGATCCTACTCTATTGGTTAAACTTGATCAGGCCCGATTGAAACTTAATTTGTGCCTTATTACTACGGCAGAGAAGCAGTTACGTTGGGTCAATCACAAATTTTTCACTTGGAGGGACAGACCAGGCACCTTATTAGCACGCAAGCTGTCTCCTAAACATTCTCATGTGGCTCTTCCTAAAATCAAACTGACTACCGGTGCTTTATCTCAAGATCCCAGTAAGATCCTCCAAGAGTTTAATTCCTTTTATACTGAACTTTACCGTTCACCTCGAGGGGACATCTCCTTATCTACCAACAATTTCCTGAGTTCTGTGACTCTTCCTTCTTTTCAGGAGGTCCATAGAGAATTAATGGAACTTGCAAGGAGATTCAGAACACCTTAAAAACCTTAGCTCCACATAAATCCCCAGGACCAGGCAGCCTTCCTCATGCTTATTATAATCAACCTGGGATTTCCTGACCTTCTGATTCCACATATGGCCCATTATTTTAAATATTTACGAGACGGGGGAGTGGTGCCTTCTGAAGAAAATAAAGCATTTATGTCCTGAACCTGAACAAGATTCACTTAGAAGGCAGGATAGTCTTCTTTGGCTCAAGGATAAAATCTTTGTACCCCAAGAAGTGAGGTCTCAAGTTTTCAGGGCTTTCCATGACCATCAACTGGCTGGACACTTTGGAGCCCATAAGACAATGGAACTAATCCAGCAATCCTTCTGGTGGCCCAACTTGAATCATGACTGTAGAGCCTATGTGAAGTTGTGCACAGTGACCCTGATTCACTATTGGGCGTGGGCGCATATTCATGGGCTTAAGCCCAATTTTCATGGGCGTCCGTCTATTTTTTACCCTGCAACCTAATTCACTATTGACCAGAGCCCATAAGCAGATTCCCAATCTAATTCACAAAAAGACACACGCCCGGAATCAGACTCACAAAGCAGACTTGCTAAGAAGCAAGTCTAACACCATGGAAAATCACTGCAGAGACATGTTCACTTAAAAATTTGCTTTGCCAAATATCAGGACTTCACTTTAAACAATATCTGCTATTTCAAAAAAAATTAAGAATGTGTTAAAAATCGTTTTTTTCAAGGAAATCAACACAGTAAAAATCTAGACGCCCGTGCAGTGTCTTTGGCAGATACAACTGAGCATGTGCAGAACACATTTTAGACTTCTGCCATGGGCGTTTGCTTTTTAGCCACTGACTAATAGTGAATCTTACTGTGGATTCCTCTGACAGCCGGCACTCGGTCGTGACTATTGTGTTTAATAAACAGCACTAAGCATATCTTCATGTAATCTAACTAGATTTCCTTAGTTCTAGTGATTCTATTTTTGTTTCTTATACTTTATAATTATTTCTGTAATGATTTTACTTATTTCAAAGGTCTAGATAATATTTATTTTGACAGCTGAATGTAAAAATAAAGGTCCGCAATAAAAAAAAAAAAAAAAAAAAAAAACAGCGTGGGTCCCCCCTCTCATCTGTACCAAGCCCTTCAGGTCTGGTATGGATATTAAGGGGGAACTCCACGCTGAAATTTAAAAAAAAAACAGCTTGGGTCCCCCTCAATATCCATACCAGACCCTTATCCGAGCATGCAGCCCGGCAGGTCAGAAAAGGGGGGGACGAGAGAGCGCCCCCCCCTCCTGAACCATACCAGGCCACATGCCCTCAACATGGGGGGGTGCTTTGGGGCAGGAGGGCTCCCCCCCCCAAAGCACCTTGTCCCCATGTTGATGAGGACAAGGGCCTCTTCCCCACAACCCTGGTCGGTGGTTGTGGGGGTCTGTGGGTGGGGGGCTTATCAGAATCTGGAAGCCCCCTTTAACAAGGGGGCCCCCAGATCCCGCCCCCCCCTACGTGAAGGAGTCTGCGGTACATGCTCCCGCAGACTCCTTCACAAAAAAATAAAGTGTGGTGTAAAAAAAACACAGTACAGGGTCTTTGACAAGTCCTTTATTAAAACAATGTCCCCCGAAGTAGATCCAACGTCAATCGCGGCGGCAGCAGGGACCCGAAAAAAAAAAAAAAGTTCCGCTCCTGTCCGAGGCTTCCAGCCTTGTGAAGAAAAGGCTAGTTGACATTTCTTATATAGGTATGGGGCGGGGCCAGCCGGGGACATCATCCGAGTGACCCGCCCCATGTCACATGCTTGCTGTTCCCGGCTGGCCCCGCCCCATACCTATATAAGAAATGTCAGCTAGGCTTTTCTTCACAAGGCTGGAAGCCTCGGACGGGAGTGGAACCTTTTTTTTTTTTTCGGGTCCCTGCCGCCGCGATTGACGTTGGATCTACTTCGGGGGACATTGTTTTAATAAAGGACTTGTCAAAGACCCTGTACTGTGTTTTTTTTACACCACACTTTTTTTTTTTGTGAAGGAGTCTGCGGGAGCATGTACCGCAGACTCCTTCACGTGGGGGGGGGCGGGATCTGGGGGCCCCCTTGTTAAAGGGGGCTTCCAGATTCTGATAAGCCCCCCGCCCGCAGACCCCCACAACCACCGGCCAGGGTTGTGGGGAAGAGGCCCTTGTCCTCATCAACATGGGGACAAGGTGCTTTGGGGGGGGAGCCCCCCTGCCCCAAAGCACCCCCCCATGTTGAGGGCATGTGGCCTGGTATGGTTCAGGAGGGGTGGCGCTCGCTCGTCCCCCCCCTTTTCTGACCTGCCGGGCTGCATGCTCGGATAAGGGTCTGGTATGGATATTGAGGGGGACCCACGCTGTTTTTTTTTAAATTTCAGCGTGGAGTTCCCCCTTAATATCCATACCAGATCCGAAGGGCTTGGTACAGATGGGAGGGGGGACCCCACGCTTTTTTTTTATTCTTTCTGCAATAAAGGGAATTATTTTACATTCAGCTGTCAGTGGGGAACCCCGCTGACAGCTGAAACATTAACACATGGCTGTCGCTCCTACAATCCCGCATGATATGTTATCAACTCATGCGGCGTTTTAGTAGTGAAAACCAATGCAGCGCTCATGTTTCAGCTGTCGGTGGAGTTCCCCACTGACAGTTGAATGTCAAAGTATTGCAGGGATTTATAAACAGTGGTTTAAATAACCGGCGTGGGGTCCTCCCTCCCATCCATACTAAGCCCTTCGGGTCTCGTATGGATGTTAAGGGGTAACTCCACGCTGAAATTAAATAAAAAACAGCATGGGGTACCCCCCAAAATCCATAACACATACTTATCCGAGCATGCAGCCCGGCAGGTCAGGAAAGGGGGGGGGTGAGCGAGCGCCCCCCCCCCCCCCTCCTGAACCATACCAGGCCACATGCCCATACCAAATTATTCAAACATTTGTAAACAGAACAATGAACTGAAATGGTTTGGCATTTGTACCCCAAATATGACGTTCCCTGAGGCACTGGTAAACCGAGGTACGCCTGTATTAGTATTGCAATCCTTTGTATTGGGATACATAAAACCAACATACATCTGAATTGGCAACATAGCACAACATTTGTGTCCATTGGAGATATCTGGTAGTTACACTGACCTTGCCCAGGGATTTAGGGTTGATTCACAGCACAGAAATACAGGCAGGATTAGCAATGTAGCTCCGTGGATTAGTGGTTAGCACTACTGCCTCACAACTCTAGGGTTGTCGGTTTGAATCCCAACCACGGCAAGGAAGTAGCATGATCTCCGTGTGTGGCTGTCTTCAAATAGATGTTCTGGCAACATCTTTGCTTTCTGTCTAAATGATCCCTAAAATGTGAATTAGAATGAGGCCTTGTCTGTTGAAACACCTTCAAAGCTGCACCTTATGTGAATGTCATACAATGGGATAAGGTAAGGGCCTGGAGCACTAATAGATTTGATAATGATGGTTTACACTCCACCCACTTTTGTGAAGGATTTGGCAAGCAAAGAGCTGACAGAGAGAGAGAAGAGCGAGCCAGTGAGACGAAGAAGAGTGAGCGAGATATACATACTGAAGAGTGATAAAGAGAGACATTCAGAAGAGTGAGCGAGAGAGAAAAGACTTGGTTGGTGAATCCACACATCAAACTTGTCACAAATCCTGGTGTGCATTTTTCCCCCAAATGCATAGCAGACCCTTATCCCAGCAGGCAGGTACCGCACGCCTTCAAAGATTTATTTCCTTTGTTGATTTTCCTGCTTCGTTCACACTATATGCAATTGAAAATTACTCTTTAAGTTGCCAATTTTACTGTGTTTTCTAGAGAATTACTAACTAGTTGTGTTTTCAATTGTGTGTAGCATTGCGATTTCTATTTGAGTCTAGATGTTAAATTGCTAATAAATGGCCACAATTCTCAAATACCTTTGAACTCTCGCTGCAACAAATGGCGTATGTTAATACACTCACATTCACATTCATTATATCCAATATCAGGTACGATGTCAATGCACAAATCGCACCTGAAATTGCACACCCTGGATGTGACTTGTCATGTGATTGGCATGGCCAGCAGCTTGCCCTTTGCATGGCAAATTGCACACAATGTTATGTTACTGGGGGCCAACACCACTGTCACATCTAATCCGATGCGGCAATTGCCCAACTTACAGTGAAGTTGCACGAGTTCACAATCCAATTGGATGTGAACAGAGCCTACAGTGGCCAATAGGGTGCGACTTGGTCTACGATTTGCAAGTCGCCTGTCATGCCAATTGCATGGCAATCCCAAACAATGTTACTGGGGGCCACCCGGTCACATTAAAGCAGATTTCTAAGTGGTGTTATTGACACCACAGTCACATCATGTGACTTGCATAGAAGTTGCATGATTTCAAAGTCGGGGTACATGGTGATTTCAAGTGCAATTTGCAAGACATCCGACACCGATCTCTCAGCAAATTGCATGAAAAGTAGTGTATTCATTACTCTATTATTACTTGCGGCTCCAACCAAGTTTGAACCACAACAATATGAACGCTACAATAGCGTGCACATTGAGTGGGTCTTGGCATGTGATTTGCACAACATGCAAGTTGTAAATCGTCTCCAAAGTCGCACCCTATTGTCTGCTATTAGAGCAGTGTTTCTCAACTCCAGTCCTCATGGACCCCCAACAGGTCATGTTTTCAGGATTTCCATTATTTTGCACAGGTGATTTGATCAGTTTCACTGCCTTAGTAATTACCACAGCTGTTTCATCTGAGGGAAATCCTGAAAACATGACCTGTTGGGGGTCCATGAGGACTGGAGTTGAGAAACACTGTATTAGAGCGACCATATGGGTGTGTTTCAAACACTGATTTCTTAAGTAGTACATGTTCTACTTTAGTGGCAATTTGCATAGAGATCTGTGTCAGATGTCTTTGAAAATTGCATTGAAATGGTCAACATTACTGTAAGTCGCATGATTTGTAAATCCGCTTTGCCCAGAGTGTAATGTTTGGTGATGTTTGATTTCTGGAGTGTTTCGCCAATTGATGGGAAATTCACCATACTAGTCAAATTGATTTGTCATTTTCAGTATTGCATACAAGATGTGGTCATGTGACTGTCTTAACTCATGCGAGAATCTGGAGGGAGCTGTGACCATAGTAGCAATAAAGGTTCCAATTGGGGTTCCCTTTCACATCCCTGCTCAATGTTCTGTTGTATGCTGCACACGTACATTTCACTGTATATATCTTTCTGATTTGTGGGGCCTGTATACCAAGGGTTAATGCAGGTAGGAAGCGAATTCATCAGGTGAAAACACTTTCACTGACCAAATTAAGGTCAGTGGTGGGTGTGGCTTCATTGGGTGTGAGGCCTTGTTTGGCACGCTCCAAATACAACCTAGCTTATATAAAGATGTGCAGTAGGGAGTGATTTGGCCTGTTACTAGGCCGTGTGGTTTGTGACTAAGTCCTTGCAAGGTGTGGTTTGGGGGAAGAAGAGATTTTGTGCTGAATTGCCCCAGACACCACTCAGGCTGTGTTTGGAAGTGGGCTGGAAATGTTTGCATATTTTTGGCCTTGTAAAGTGTTTGTGTGTTATTGCACAATGATTGTTTTTTCTCTTTGCATTGAAAGCCTCACACATGTCAATCGTTTTGTTTAAAATCTGCTCTTGTTTTAATTTTGCTTGCTTATTTAGACTCCAATGCATTTTTCTGACAAACCTGCTGACAAATGTATGTGTAGGGGGTTTGTAGAGGTGGGAGGGGATTTGTAGAGGTGGGAGGGTTTTTTTGCACATGCTTTGTTTTCTTTATATTTTGATGTGTAGACTTTTTTTGTGAATGGATCTTCATACTAAGTGATTGTGTAAGTAAATCTTATGTGCATGAAAATGTTACTTGATTCATCTTCCCCTTTGTTTCCTGCTATAACCTGTGCACACACAGTTCACTAGAAGTATCTTTAGATTGTAAGCTCTTATGAGCAGGAGTGTTTTATTTTCGCCACATCAATGCTATTCTTTTTGTGACTCACCAAGATATTGACTATACCTACTTGTTCCTGCTGACCAAATAAATGAAGATATATTTGATTATTAAATGTTGGACTGTTGTTTTTGTGTTTATTTTATGTTCAATATATGACCAACCTTAATAGTTACTTTGTATACTTACAAGCTACATTTGAGTAGATTATATAAGAGTGTGAATATGCAAGTGGGTGCAAACTGGCTTTTTCAAAAACAAAACAAAAAAAAAACCAGTTTGCACCACAATATTATGTACCAATGAATACGTCACATTCACTGTGCAGCCAGCTACAGGTGTTCTACAATTCGATTTACAGTTATAAAATAGTGCACACTGTGTTGATTTTTGGCCTTTGGAAACCAATATATATTAGCCAAGGTTAAACAAATCACTAAGTAACACACATTCACGAAAGCTATCATAGCCGCGCATAAAAATGCGCGATAGGGTACAAAATTGCGCAATCGCATACGAATAAGCGCCAAACAGGTGTACCCATGGCGCACGAGCGGCTGTCCTCCCAGAAATCCGTCATCACGTGCGCGCGCACCCGGAAGTGGTTGTGGGGAGTGTCAGTGGATGAGGAGTGGTTGGCGGTTTGCTGTGTCGTATATTTTGAGAACTCTAGTGGCATTTGGACATGGCGAGAGCACAGTTCTCAACTGAGGAGATGATCCTTATATGTAAAGTAAGTGTGGCCATTGCAAATATGTTAATAACATGTGAGGGACAGGTAATTGCAATTTTTTGGGTGGGGCCTAGCAGAATCTCACTTGGTGCACATGCTACTTATCTGTACATTAGCTCCTGGGTATTGATGGGTCAATTATATTAACCACTTGCCTACTGGGTACTCATACCCCCTTCCTGTCCTGGCCAATTTTCATCTTTCTGCACTGTTACCCTTTGAATGACAATTGTGCGGTCATGCCACATTGTACCCATCTTAAATTTAGATCATTTTTTTCACACAAATAGAGCTTTCTTTGGGTGGTATTGACTTGCTGCTGTGTGTTTTACTTTTTGCTCGATAAACAACAAAATAGCTCATAATGAATAAAAGTCTGTTTATATTATAACATTTGGTAAACCGGTAATTTAGCAACACTGATGTGCATTGATGAGGCAGCACTGGTGGGTGGCACTGCTGGCCACAGGTGGGCGGAACTGTTGGGTGGCACTGATCATCAGGGCACGGATCATCGGTGCTGACCCCTGCTCTGATAACTGCTGGTTCTCGGCAGTACTTTCCAAACATTCTGACAGCGTGAGGAAAGTGCAGCCAAGACCCGGCAAATGCATTTCCCAGTGATCAGCGTGTCATTGGACATTGCTGATCACATGGTAAAAAGCCGCTGTGATTGGCTTTTACCATATGACGTGATCAGCTGTGTCCTTAGGACACAGCAATCACGGAGAGTGCGTTCTGCCAGGATGTCATATGACGCCCTCCCAGAGCTGCCTGGATGCAGTGTAGCGTTATTCGGCTATCTGCGGTCGCCAAATAGGAAACCAGCTAGGCCTTCATGGCTAATCTTTGAATATCTGGACATGTATACTGCGTATAATGCATTACATTCTACAATGTGTTGGTGTACACGGTATTACAGTGTGCAATGCGTTGCTGGATTCTGCATGACAGTGGACAGTGCATCACAGTCTACAATGTGTGGGTGTACACGGTATCACAGTGTGCAATGCGTAGCTCTATCCTGCATGACAGTGTACAGTGCATTACAGTCCACAATGTGTGGGTGTACACGCTATCACAGTGTGCAATGCGTTGCTCTATCCTGCATGACAGTGTACAGTGCATCACAGTCTACAATGTGTGGGTGTACACGGTATCACAGTGTGCAATGCGTTGCTCTATCCTGCATGACAGTGTACAGTGCATTACAGTCTACAAGGTGTGGGTGTACACGGTATTACATTGTACAGTGTATTACAGTGTGCAATGCGTTGTACACTGCAGTGTGCACTAAAGCATTTTACACTCATGCACTGTACACACTAAGGCATTTGACATTTCTAGTGTGCAATGCGTTAGTGTGCAATGCCTTGGACAGTACAATGCATTTGCAGTATTGGTGTATGTTTATTAAGCACAGATAATTAATCTGATTTTAGTTATCAAGGAGAAGTCTTCTCTGTCCCCCTGTTTATGAGGTGGAGGACAATTGTTTTCCGAAGAAGAGAGGATATTTTTTTTCAAGGAGATCTGTATAGATTTCCAGAGATATGTGTAGATGGTTGAGGGGCTGCATGTGATCTCCGGAGATAATTGTGATTAACGATCACCTGAGTTAAACCAGTGAATGAAAAGTGTAAAAAAAACATGGATTGAAAATAATCTGCACTGACCACTGTGCTTTGTCAAGCCACATATTGGCACATTCTGGTGTCACATAGATGCGATGTGAAATTTGCAGTGTTTTCTGTGCAAGCGCTGCACCGCATCACAACCGCAACCCCTTCATGCCACCTGCTGCGGCTTTCTAGGTGAAGTTACCAACACACCAAAATTGGTACACAAAGCGTATTGCGATTTGCCAAATTGGATCGCATGCCTATTCACACCCATGTGCATACCCTGAAAAAGGGTCCTGCACATTTTTGGCCCGGATGCGGTGCAATTTGAGGTGTGCAAAATGTTTGTCTCTAATTGCAACGCACACAAATTGCATGTGATTTGCCCAGGAGTGCGGTGTTAGACCACAATGCATGTATGTGAAGCCAGAATAAAAGGATGTGGATTTTGTCTACTTTTACTTGCGCATGTTAACATTATGTAAGTGCGTTATTCTTCTGTTTAACATGCTATAGAAATGCAACATGCATTTGGATGTAGTGTTTTTGTATGTGCATTTTGGAAGTATTCTAAACACACATTGACCCTAGGGCTACACCATATCTTATGCAGGCCATAGATAGGTCGAAAATCGGCCGATTTTTCGGCGGAAAATAAAATCGGCCGATTTTCGGATCGTTAGTGGGCTATTTGTTCGGCCGTTTTTCGGTATTTTGGCAGATTTTTTTTTTCGGTAAAGTTGGGGAAAAAAACGGTCGAATTTGCCGATCGGCCAATTTTCGCGGCAATGATGGGCAAATCGGCCGATTTTTTACTGATAAAAAATCTGCACATGAGCAGTGACCTGCAAGAGGAAGACAAAAAGAAGAAAAAGAAGAAGAGGATGAAGAAGAAGAAGAAGAAGAGGATGATGAAGAAGAAGAAGAAGAAGAGGATGATGATGAAGAAGAAGAAGAGGATGATGAAGAAGAAGAAGAAGAGGAGGATGATGGTGAAGAAGAAGATGAGGATGATGAAGAAGAAGAGGATGATGATGATGAAAAAGAGGATGATGATGAAGAGGATGATGATGATGATGAAGATGATGATGAAGAAGAAGAGGATGATGATGAAGAAGAAGAAGAGGATGATGATGAAGAGGATGATGATGAAGAAGAAGAGGATGATGAAGAAGAGGATGATGATGAAGAAGAGAATGATGATGAAGAAGAAGAGGATGATGAAGAAGAGGATGATGATGATGAAGAAGAAGAAGAGGAAGAAGAAGGATGAAAAATGAGAGGAATTCCAGTATGGCAAAAAGTGTCCCTGCAGAGAGCTCCGCTATTTCTTTGACAGTTCTTTGACATTTACAGCGGTTGCAACATTGTATCTATTTGTTTCCGAATAAAAACATCTGTATCCTAAATGGATACAAATACATTGTTGCAACCGCTATAAATGTCAAAGAACTGTCAAAGAAATAGCGGAGCTCTCTGCAGGGACACTTTTTGCTGGCTGTAGACGGGATGAAAATCAGCCGATTTTTTTTTACCATTGCTGGTAACGTCGGCCGCTTGAACAACCGATTTTCATTTTTTAAAAGAAAAATCGGCCGTTTTTCTCCCCGTCTATGGCCTGCATAAGCATTAGTGTGCCTGGGGGAGGGGGGGACCTTTGGCCTTTCCAAACACAGTAGATGCTCCAAGAATGTTTCCTTGAACTCTTGAAATGGTTAAAAAGGAAAGACACTCTAGATAGCCTGCACTGAGAATTGACTGTCATGATGACGTGTCAATGATTATTTGCTCTCATTTTTCAGGAGTGGTACTGCTTGCGGTTGAAGCTGGTAGAAATCCACCTTCACATCCTCCACTCACCTTCACTTGTGGCCAGTGGATATTTTGTGGCCGCAGGCAAGAATTAGCATCGAGGACCTGCATAATGACCCTGGCATGCCTGAGGTGGTTTGGAAGCAGCACAGCAATTTGACCATCCCTTTCCTCTATGTTGGTTTTAGGGGTGCAGAATTGCTTCTCGTTCGTGAACGGACTGTCGCCGGATATCAGAGTCCCCATATTTTCAAGATATGTTTTAGCCATGTTGGCTTATTTTTATGTTATTTTCCAAGTGTGTCGCACCTAACCGCACAGTAGTGTGGTGCCATGCGTATTTGTGGCTGTGAATGGGGCTGTTTTTAATAGACTTGTGTAGGTGCAACAACGTTTTCATCATGGTACCTGCGCACATCTACATAGGGCATTGCATTTCTTTGCTGTGCTGGAAAATGTGTGTTCTTGCATGCGTTTCTGCACCACCAATGGTGTGAACAAGTCCTAAGGGCCGGTTCACACTATAGAAACAGTCTAGATGTGTTCCTGATGGGTTTTTTTCATGCCCTTTTGGCATGCATGTTTAGTGTGTTGCAGTACATTTTGGATGCGTTTTGGACATGTTTACATTGCATTTTTGTATCCCTTCCACTTATTTTTTTCTATTTTTTTTGTATTCAATGTAGTTAGGGACATGTGCGTTTTAGTACATTCAAGGAGGTTTCAATGTGTTCCAGTACAGTTCTGTGCAGAAACAATGCAGCGTGGTCAGCTTTGTTTACAGCACCTGCAATGCACTGAAAATGCAAGCGCATTTCATCATGTCATAGTTCACATGATGTGAACTATGACATTGACAACCACATAACCTTCTTTCTGTGCGTTTGTGATGCCGAAAAAGCAACTGAAACACATGTAGTGTGAACTGGCCCTAAAGGTTATTAGAGGTCAGGGAACGGGACTGACCAGGAATTGTGAATTCAATCAGACTAGTGGTGAGATACAATCAGCAATCGTATAATAATTTGAGATCTGAGCTGTAGTTGATAGAAAATGAGACACATTCACTTGATCAGTAAATAGATAGTTAAAGAGTGGGGCGGTGATCCATAGATTTGCATATGGGACAGGTGATGACGGGGTGGGGGAGGGGGTCAAGTTGTATAAGGAGACAGATTTAAAAGAGAAAAATGTTACAATGAAATATACACAACATGAAACTTGCACATTTCCTAACTGGCAGAAGAACAGTACATAGGTAACATTCATCCACTTTCTAGTCATTAGGCAAAATCATAATTGATCAATATTCCTGGCACTGACACAACCCAGAAAATTGATCTCCATTTTTTAGGATGTAGCCATGACTGGGATTAGAACCCATGACCCAAGTGCTGTAAGTTCTGAGCTCTAACCACTAAACCACTGTGGGAGACACAGTTTGAGCTATAATGTAGAATAGTTACATTGTTTAAAAATGATAGAGCGAGCTGGTCGCTGATATAGACTAGTAAAATGGTATTACACAAGATAAATATAACCACGAACAGTAGTGCATGAACTCGTGAAAGGTCATCCACCCCTGTGACAGTGTACTACACTATTGAGCACCTTTCTGGCTCCTGTGGCTGAGCTAATTCCTCCCCAGGACCATTTGGGCACCCACCCTGATGGATGGATGGAGCTGGATGGCTAACCCATAGCTGCCAGCATACCGCTGCACCCCCAGATGTGTGATGTGTATAACCCATGCACATTAATACTTTTGTTCTGGTGAGTGTAGACCAGTTCCAAGGGTGGTTTACCTTTCACGAGTTCATGCACTACTGTCCGTCACAGAGAGACCACACGTGCTATTCATAGGCACTCTCCGAGTTGGTACTCTCACACGAAGGACATTCCATTATTCAGGAATGATTCTATGAACTTATTTTAGCACCATTTACAATATTACATCATTGTTGCAATTCTTTGCACTTTTTGGTTTTTTCATGCGTTCATTATTGATCACATGCATTTATAGCGCTGCACTTGTCTTTAACATAGAATAGTTACGTGATTAAAGAGAATGAAGATATATAATTATATTGGGAAATTAGAAGTATATCAATTATTTGAGATATAAGTGTGAAAATGTTTAACATTTGAATACAGAATGTATGACATTCATTAGTAAATGCATTAGTTTCCTGATCATTTTGGAGACACAGCAAAAAAAAAGAAATAGAAGAAAATAGAAAATTCTAATACAGGTGTACTATTTATTACATTCTAAGGATTCTCTTTTGCCATCATAAAAACGCCAATATTAATAAAGCCCGCGCTTGTGCGCCATCTATGCGAACATATCCGGTATTGCACCTAAAAATGTGCCAGACGGGATACCACATTTAGTAATAGCAAAGTAGTCAGTAGACGCTCGTTAATGAGCTTGCTAGACGCTGGTCAGACGACTGATTGATTGACCGGAGTCTGCCTGAATGGTCAGACTCTGCTAGTAGACTCACATCTTAGTGAATCAGGGCCAGTGTGTCTGCGGAACAAGGCAGACAAAGTCAAGGCCATTCCTGATCATCCCTGGGAGATGGTCGCAATGGACTTCATTGTGGATTTGCCGCCCTCGGAGTGGTTTACTACCATTCTGGTAGTAGTGGATCGGCTATCCAAGATGCCCCACTTTTTACCAATGGTGTGTACTCCATCCGCACCAGAGACTGCACTAACCTTCAACAAAGAGATTGTCAGGTTACATGGTCTGCCCAGTAATATCATCTCAGACCGAGGGGTGCAGTTTACGTCCAGGTTCTGGAGAGTCCTCTGCAAGGCCCTGAAGGTGAAACTCTGCTTATCGCCTACCATCCCCAGAGTAACGGGCAAACGGAGCGAACAAACCAGACTTTGGAGCAATATTTACAGTGCTTCTCTGCTTTTTCTCAGGATGATTGGGCATCCCTGCTCCCATTGGCAGAATTTGCCTACAACAATTCAGTCCACTCTGCTACAAACCAGTTGCCATTTTGGGCCAATTATGGATTCCACTCTTCCTTCATACCTGACACCATTCCTGAAGCTTCGGTACCCTCAGTACAGGACAGACTCTCCATGCTACAGAACTGAAAAGTCCTCCGAGAGTCTATACTGAAATCCCAGGTTGATTATAAAAAACACTATGACAGGAAATGGAGAGGAAACCCTCCTCTGAAGATTGGAGACAAAGTTTGGCTATCAACTGCCAATCTAAAACTCCCGTGTCCGTCACATAAGTTGGGTCCAAGGTACATTGGCCCTTTCCGGATCAAATCAATCCAATGGTGTTTGAGCTGTTCCTTCTGGAATCATACAAGATCCACCCAGTTTTTCACGTCTCCCTACTTAAGCCAGCTGTTCCTGATCCTTTTCCAGGGAGAGTAGAACCACCTCCTCCGCCGATAACAGTTGGGAAGGAGACGGAATACGAGGTTGAAGCAATCATGGACTGCAGAAGGTGGGGAAGACAAATCCAGTACCTGGTCAGATGGAAGGGGTAGCCACCTGAAGAAAGTTCCTGGGAACCAAAAGGCAATGTACATGCCCCCAGGCTTCTCCAAGAATTTCATTCTAAGTATCCTGAAAAGATGGACCAGGTGGGCATCAGGAGGCTGCCCTTTAGGAGGGGTCACTGTCAGGGTCCTGTCCACGGCAGAAGTTCTGGAAGATTTGGCATTTCTGCCAGTACTCTGCATGGCCGCAGAAGCACACATCAGCCTCAAGTTTCAGCCTCAAGTTTCTGGATGATCTCTAGCTCCTTGTGCCGTTACTGTTTCCTGTGATTTTGACTTGTGATTTCCTGTTACCGACTGGGCTTGCTCCTGGACCTGTCTACTCTGCTTTACCCCTGATCTGACCTTGGCTTTGCTTCCAGATACTCTCTCGCTTGCTCCTCTGTGTATGACCTTGGCTATCCCATCTGACTACATCTGCTTTGATTCCAACCTGGTACCTGACCTTGGCTTGAACAGACTACCCAGTAAACATCTAAATCCTGGAAGGGCTTGCATACCACGCACAGGCGCCTCCTGTCTGCAGACCTATCTCCGTGCACCAGCTGTGCTTCTGAGTGGACCACCAACCAACACTTCTACAGGCGACCTGTGTAACTTTGGGCCTGACTCCCGCTGTCCCACTCTCAGGGGAGTCCGGAACTTAGCCACAAGGGAAGCCCTCTTTTTATTAGCCTCCATCACCAGGTACATGATACTGTCTTGGGACTATTTATTTCAGATGTTAGGTGCATTTGGGTTTGGCTCCTCCTTTTTTACTTTATTGCGGGCACTATATTGTAATCCCTCAGCCCAGTCTCTATTCATGGATACAAATCTGCTCCTCTGTCTATTGGGAGAGGTACTAGACAGGGTTGCCCCCTTTCCCCTTTACTTTTTTCATTAGCAATCGAACCACTTGCTATTGCTATTCGTTCTGAACCTGCTATCTCTGGTATCTACTATGGCAAATGAGATCATAAATGTGCCTTATTTGCTGATGATGTCCTTATGTATGTGTCTACTCCTTGAGTGGACCACCAACCAAACAAGAGGAGTAATCTAAGAATCCGTGGGATCCCAGAAACAGTTACAGATTTAATGCCAGCTGCCATTAAACTATTCAAATCACTATTACCTGACCAGGAATCTACTACCTTCCCATGTGATCGCCTACACAGGGCTCTACGCCCTAAACTGCCACCTTATAAACCACTGAGGGATCTGGTTCTTTGTATGAAGAACTTCCTAATTAAAGAAGATATACTTAGAGCGACCAGGAACACTCAAAACATCCTTAGATGGCACAAAGATTCAAATTTTCCCTGACATCTCGCCAGCAACATTAGAGAGATGCCATACAATGAAAGAAGTGTCACAATGC
This sequence comes from Staurois parvus, assembly GCF_062004578.1. NCBI lineage: Eukaryota > Metazoa > Chordata > Amphibia > Anura > Ranidae > Staurois > Staurois parvus. Next base: position 1,891,648 of record NW_028318847.1, on the reverse strand, counting down.
TTGCTCCAGCTAAGATTCATTATAGATGGGGATTTCAATTCAAACTCATTATCCCTCATAACAGTACCACATTTGTAGCCCAGACCACCAAATACTCCTCGTCCTACACCAATCTGGTTCACTCCAGCTTCTAGGTGTGATAGATGTCGAGTTCGCCATGAGGTTTGATGAAAAGACAATCACGATGTGTTGCCATCTTGATGCAGCTAACCTTGAAGAAGAATGTAAGGGGGGAAGAGATAGGCGAAAAAGGAGAGAATTTTTTTCTCCATCTCTTTCTCTGCCATATAGTAAATGCCATCTATCCCCTCGGACTAAGCTCATTTGATTAAAACCTTGATGGTTATTAACCTCTCTGACGGTATTCCTGAGTATAGCTCGGGGTTAAGTTTCAGTACCAGAAGCGGTAACCCCAAGCTACACTTGGGATTACGCTGCAGTGTTGCTCTGGGATCCCTCGAGCACTTACCTTGTCCTGCGGTCCCGTGATGTCCCCCCTGCAGCTTCCCCGGCCATGTCCTCCGGCCGATGCCGGCATCCATATTCCGGGTTCCGTTCCCTGCAAGCGTCGGGATGTACGGGGGACCGAACCGGCGGGAATTTAAAAAATTTAAAAATGTTACATTCACTCAATACACTAAAATCTGATAGTATTACATTACTGTATCAAACCATTTCACATACATTTTGTCCCTAGTGCTCTGTCCTGTGCCCTGCCTGCATTTTTACCATTCTTTCTGCCTGGAAACTGAGAAACGTCCATGGAGTCCAAAAAGCATCCCTTTAGGTCAAAAGTGGTTTTAGACCAGCTAGAGAACAGCGATATTAAATTAGAATCACTTGCAGAATTGAGTGATGATTTGTGGGGAAATTCGTTATCAGACACTGAAAACGATTTTGCAATTTTGTTCAGTGATGTGCGAACTTGGTGCTCCATTTCAAATTTCAGTGTTTTTGGTTTGATTACATTATTGAATTAAATTTATTATTATTATATTATTTTTTATGATTATTTATTATATTATAATTTATGATTTCGTGTTTCAAATTTTATCATACCCGGGATGTTTACTAGACTCTTGTTCAGACAGATTTCAGTGAGTTATTCCTAAGAATTACAGGCCTACAATAAAAAAACAACATATTTCCATTGAAAACAATGTACCGCTTTGAGCACAGAAATACTGACATAATCAGACCACTAGGGAGGTTAACATGTCCTTTTTCTGCAAATCTATGTTGTTTCATTTTACTGAGTATTGGATTCTACTTAAGGCATTGCACCAATATGTTTTATAACAATTTTTTTTCCCTGGCACTGCCCATCTATTCCATCGCAGTGCAACTCTATTCAAAGTCAGCATATTCTCTTTCTAGAGTCCTGCCAAATTTGAATTTGGGACTCAATAGTCCCACAAGTAATAGATTATCAGGTGTTGATGTGCTCCCTGATCCGTTATTATTTTTGTATACTGCTGGTTTTTCTTTGATTGGCAGCTGTTTCTTGCTAGCTATTTGTATAAAATGTGCAAGTTAATTTACATAATATTGAGAGTTCTGGATATTGGACATGACATAGGTTTCAAGATCACTATTTCATACACTATTTTTTCTAATCAACTTAAGAAAATATACGTTTATAATTCAAGATTTTTGGGTGTTATATCAATGAATAATATGAGAGGAATCCCAAGACTCTTACACTTGTACAACATAAATTTTTTGTCTTATAGTCTCTTAAATATCACATTATGGTGATTAAAATAATTTCACACAATGTACAAGGGTTTAATTCCCCTTCCAAACGTAGAAAAGCCTTTATGCAATATAAAAAAATTGGTGCTAAAATCATTATGATTCAGGAGACACATTTTCAAATTGATAAGCATCCAAAGTATTTCCATAAAACATTCTCTCATGCATTCTATACAACACGTTCTTCTAAAACTAGGTAGAGGTGTTTCTATTTTTATACACAATTCTCTGGTATTTGATGCCCAACAAGTGTATAGAGATCCTGAAAGCAGATTTTTAATTGGTAAAGACTCTATAGTGGGTAGGGATTTTACTATCACAAATGTTTATGCCCTAATGAAGCCAACACAGTATTGTTTAGGGACTTTTTGATAATTTAGAGGGCTGTCACTCTTTTCATATGTTGGTGGGCGGAGACTTTAATCTAGTGTCTCAGCCTTCCCTTGATAGAAGTAACCCAACCACCAATTTAAAAGCATTCCCTAAAACTCGTCTAAAACTCCTCAATAATAATCAATTAATTGACTCTTGGAGAGCCCATAACACTGGGGAGAAATAATTTTCCTTCTTTTCACACCCTCATCAAACTCAAGCTAGACTTGACTATATTTTTTGTACCCCAGTTATTTTGGCTAATTCTCTTTCAGCTGATATACACCTATGTGCTTGGTCAGACCATCATATGATCTTACTAGCTATTTCATATACTGGACTGCCCGATACTCCATACTCATGGCATCTGAATGATACATTACTTCTGACCTTACTATAAAAGTTGAAATCACTTCTGCTCTGGAGGAGCATTTTACTTTACATTCTACACCCAAATCATCTATCCCTATTGTATGGGCTGCTCATAAAGTAGTTCAACGTGGCTGGTTATTCAGTATTTCTTATTATAAACATTTTGCCACAATTTTAGCCCCTAAATTGTCATCTCTCTTGAATTTTATTTTCCAAGGAAATAATTTCCCAGAAGAAATGTTATTGGCAAACATGTCATTATTACCTAAAAAGGATCATCTTTACCCACAAAACTATAGGCCGCTTTAGGTGATAAATAATGTCCTAAAAATATTTAGCAGAATTCTGGCTGACAGATTAGCCTCCATTATTTCATCTATTATTTCCCCAGATCAGTCAGGATTCATTCCAAACAGGTTAATTACAGACAATATAATGCTGCTAATGTTATACAGGATGCAAATCTACAATCTAAGGAAGATGTTATGTTACATTTAGACATACACAAAGCTTTTGATATTGTGACGTGGCCCTATCTCAACATTCTATTCCATCGTTTTGGAATAGATGGAAAATACAAGCATGGTATTCAAGCATTATACCACTCACTCAAAACAAGAATTAAAATCCCAGGCCATAACTTGGAATTCTTTTCAGTTGGTAAAGGCATTCATCAGGGCTGTCCCCTTTCACCGCTAATTTTTGCTTTAGCGATGAAGCCCCTTGCTAAAGCGATCAATAAGCATCCTGACATTGTTGGATACTCTAATGGTTTTCAAGAATTTAAACTTTGTTTGTATGCAGATGATGTCCTACTATTTATCACTAAACCAACCTTCTTTCTACTCTTAATACATTTTCCTCCCTCTCAGGTTTACAAGTCATTCTTTCTAAATGTAATGCTTTACCAATTAACCCACCTAACACAGATAAACTACCATACATGCTAAAATAGGAACAGGAATGCGGGATCCAATACTCTTTAGAAGACTGGTCTAGTATGATACTGAACCTCCCGTAAATGTACTCATTCCCTCCCTGTTAGGGAAACAGCCATGAAAGTAATAACTCGATGGTATTATACTCCCTCTAGAATTCCCAATATGTTTGTAGATTCTTCAGAGAATTGTTTCAGAGGTTGTGCAATGGAGGGATCTTTCCTTTATATGTTTTGGAACTGTGAAATATTGAAACAAGTATGGCTTAAAATATCATCCTTTGCATCTCAAATTGCAGCTAGACTTATTAACCTTTCTCCTTCAATGTGTTTACTATTTGCCCCAATTCCTGGCCTGTCTTCCCTTACTGTACAATTAATTCATACTATCTGTGTGACCGCACAGTGGTCTATTGCCTTTAACTGGAAAAATCCTTCTGTTCCCCTTTCACACATCATGCATAGAATGGACTGTATTATGTTGACTGAAATAATTTTCCATATGATCTTTGAAACCATGCACATTTTTAAAGCAAAATGGGACCCATGGCTCTCCATAAAAAAATCTCTAAATACCTAGAACCTCAAATTGTTCATTACTTCACTTTAATAAAGTTCATTATGGCATAATCAGTAGTGTGATTTTGATGAGCTTAAGATCTAATAATGGCCATATACTGCAGGTAATGATAAATGATCAACCCAACATAGGTTTGAATGATCCTTTTCTTGAAATGTATTGTTTGACACAAGAAAAAAACAAAACATTTTTGTGGAATCTGATTGAATTTCCACTATGGCTGATCACTCATTTTTGATGGAAACACAGTTGTTTACTGTCCCAGCTTCTCAATGAGAGAAGCCAATTATATTTTAACAAAAATATGATTTTTCACCAAAACAAATTTTATTGTATGTACCTATACAACATAGTTGCATGTGTGAACAGGGTTAAAAATATCATGACTTGTATGTTGAAAAGTAACACTTGTTATGAATTTGCCCTTCCCTGCACATCATTCACACGTTTAGTATTTTGCCACTTGTTATGTTATGATATTTTTAACCTTGGTCACACATGCAACTATGTTGTATAGGTACAATATTGAGGACTGGTCCTATACAAGTTCATTTTTAAACTTTCTATTTATCATAGATTTGAATCAGCAGATTTTGTAGATTCCACCAGTGTTTACGCAGGTTCATTTCTAATCCACATCCTTTAGTAACCAGGTATATTTAGTAAATGCTGGACCTGCAAACTGCCCACCTACTCACATATTGTTACTGCTGCTGTAAATGCTGGAAAAACGTATTCACATATTCATGATATTTATTTCAGTTCAAAAGCAGTATTTTTTTTCCATGAGCTAGACTTTTTTAAAACATGAATCAAAATGTTAGAACTGTTCTTTCCTGTTCAAGGGCCTGTTCACACTATAGAAACGCAGTCCAGATGCGTTTCTGCATGTGCATTTTTGGTACGTTCTGGTGCATTTCAGTTCGTTTTTTATTCGTTTTTGATGCTTTCCAGTGTGTTTTTATGCATTCCAGTTCATTTTTCCCGCTCTCTTTTTCTTCAATTTAAATAGGGACATGTTCTTTCCAGTGCATTTTTAGTGCATTCCAGTGTGTTTTTTATGATTTTTACTGCGTTGCAGTACAGTTCTGTGCAGGAAAAATGCAGCCTGTTCTACTTTTTTTTCTTCAACCAGAATGCACTGGAACTGCAAGCACTGATGTGAACTATGACATTGACAACCATATGACCTACTTTCTGTGTGTTTTGGATGCGGAAAAAAAGCAACTGAAACGCATGTAGTGTGAACTGGCCCTAAGGGTTAGTTCACACTAGATACAGTTCAGTGCACTTTTTGTCTGCATCAAGAATGCATGCACAGTGTTTTCCATGTATTCCAATGGCCCTGGTTCACACTAGTGCAGTCAGTTCCAGTCAGTTTCCGCTGCAAAAAAAAAGTAAACATGCTGCATTTTTTCTGCACAGAACCATACTGAGACATAGCAAACTGCATCAAAACTGCACCAGAACTGCATGTGGTGTGAACTTGAAGCAAAAATATATCCGGGATGTATCAGGAGCAGGGGCGGACTACCATTTGGAAACTCGGGCACTGCCCGAGGGCCCGGGGTCAGTAGGGGGCCCCATGAGATGCCCCTGGTACCTTTTTCATAGGCTTTTTTTGAGTTTGGGCAAGGACACAGGGGCCCCATGATCCCCTATTGCCCAAGGGCCCCATGAGTTGTCAGTGCGCCCCTGATCAGGAGTGCATTTTTGTAGTGTGAACTGGCCCTAACACTTTATACAGTACTTAAAGCAATAGCCACCATGATGCATAATATCATCTCTCTATAATTCAAGAAACATAAATGTGTGTATACATGGGTTTTATTTTCATCCTATGAATCCACCAGTTCGGTTCACAAACAGTTGATTTGTCAGCGATTCTTCCTTTGAATTAACTTGGGCTGAGATGTTCTGCTTCAGGGCGATTTCTTGCTGACTGAAATATAAAAGCACAAGACAACTTAAAGCTATACTACCTAAACATCTGTACCCCATGAATCATACAGGAATCTTTCTTTGCTGTTAGAGTGATAATCTTTACTGTTAGAGAGATAAGGATGCAGAACTCCCTTTAACAGTTGGTGGTGTCAGATAAGATCAGAGTGTAGATAAATGAAAAAAATCTTTTTTTTAGTGCACGCAATGTACAAGGTTATGAAAAATAATATTCACACACTCACACTAGATGTATTGGTGTCTTTATTCAAACTTCAGCTATGTAACTATGTAAGAGGAAAGCCAAACAGACTTGAGGGTTAAATACATTTGCAAGAAAAAGTATGTGAACCCCTTGGGATTACGTGGAGTTTTGCATGAATTGGGCATAAAATGTGCTCTGAACGTCATCTAAGTCACAACAATAGAAGAACACAGTCTGCTGAACATAATACTACACAAACATTAGATGTTGCCATGGTTTAATTGCACATAACATGTAAACATTCACAGTGCAGGGAGGAAAAAGTATGTGAACCTTTGGACTTAATAACTGGTTGACCCTCCTTTGGCAGCAATAACCTCAACCAAATGTTTCCTATAGTTGCAGATCAGACCTGCACAACAATCTAGAGTAATTTTGGACCACTCCTCTTCACAAAACTGTTTCAGTGTAGCAATATTATTGGGATGTCTGGTGTCAATCGCTCTCTTAAGGTCATGCCACAGCATTTCAATCGGGTTGAGGTCAGGACTCTGACTGGGCCACTCCAGAAGTCGTATTCTGTGCTGTTGCAGCCATTGTTTTGTTGAATTACTTGTATGCTTTGGGTCATTGTCCTGTTGCATCACCCATCCTCTGCAGAGCTTCAGTTGGCGGACAGATGGTCGTACGTTTTCCTGCAAAATGTCTTGATAAACTCTGGATTTCATTTTCCCATCAATGACAACAATCCGTCCAGGCCCTGGGGCAGGAAAGCAGCCCCAAACCATGATGCTCCCTCCGCCATGTTTTACAGTGGGGATGAGGTTTTGATGTTGGTGTGCTGTGCCTTTTTTTCTCCACACATAGTGTTGTGTGTTCTTCCCAAACAACTCAATCTTGGTTTCATCTGTCCACAGTATATTTTGCCAGTAGTGCTGTGGAACATCCAGGTGCTCTTTTGCAAACTTCAAACGTGCTGCAATATTCTTTTTGGACAGCAATGGCATCCTCAGTGGTGTCCTCCCATGTACTCCATTCTTGTTTAATGTTTTCCTTATTGTAGATGTATCAACAAAAATGTTAGCATGTGCCAGAGATTTCTGTAGGTCTTTAGCTGACACTCTGGGATTCTTCTTTACCTCATGCAGCATTCTGCGCTGTGCTCTTGCAGTCATTTTTACAGGACGACCACGCCTACGGAGAGTAGCAACAGTGCTAAACTTTCTCCATTTGTAGACAGTCTGTCTTACCGTGGACACATGAACATCAAGGCTTTTGGAGATACTTTTGTAACCCTTTCCAGCTTCATGCGAGTCAACAATTCTTGATCGTAGGTCTTCTGAGAGCTCTTTTCTGCGAGGCATGGTTCACATCAAACAGTACTTCTTGAAACCAGTAAACCCAAAACAGGTGTGTGTTTTTTAAGGGCAGGACAGCTGTCAGCAACACATCCAATATCATCACACTGACTGGAGTCAAGGTTGGCTCACTCCTGGCTCCAATTAGCTCTGGGAGAAGTCATTAAGCTAGGGCCTCACATACTTTTTCCTCCCTGCACTGTGAATGTTTACATGTTATGTGCAATTAAACCATGGCAACATCTAATGTGTGTGTAGTATTATGTTCAGCAGACTGTGTTCTTCTATTGTTGTGACTTAGATGACGTTCAGAGCACATTTTATGCCCAATTCATGCAAAACTCCACGTAATCCCAAGGGGTTCACATACTTTTTCTTACGACTGTATATAAAGTAGAATCAAACTCAAAAACAAACATTTATTATACTGCAGCTTACTAATTCTTAGATTTGATGGCTGCATTAGTTTTCTTTTTTTAGACTTTCTTACTTTTTATTTTCACCTAGTAATCTAGCTGGTATTTTTTTTACATAACAAGCTGTCTTGAAGATATAGCAGTTAGGAGGTTGAAACAAAACCATATACAACTGACAGGGGTTCTTACAATGATCAGCATTGTTTTTCATCATGTGGGTTTTGTTGTATCGGGCTTGATTATGTACAATTTTATGACTGTTTAAATAACATTATACACTTTTATTAGACTGTGTGTACGTTATGATTTTTTCCAGTACCATTAAAGTACCTTACTTTTTTCCTTTCCTATTTATTGCTTGTATTTGGGATGTTGGTACCATTATACATATTTAACAGTTCAAGGTCTTTATGGTAATAAATGTATAAAAGCACATGGGACAGAACATGCAAAAGAAAGCTCACTCTTACAGGTATTGAGACATGCTTTGTCAGAATAATGCAAGCGACAAAAAGTGATCTCTTGACATTGTGTTAGTCATACTTCGCAATTGTCCTGGATTCTGTGGGACTGTCCTGGGATATCAACAAAATGCCAGTATCCCAGAGATCTGGACCATGTCATGCACTCCCACCGGGTGTAAATGTTTGGTCCAGGCAAAGGCAGAAGATGTATCAAATTTCCTCTTGTGCCATGCTGCAGAGGGCGCATCTGGTGTGGGAACATCTGCGGCCTCTGAATTGTCCAGCTGTCAAGGTGCAGAAGAGACTTCTCTGATCTGCCGTTACTTCATCCTTTTCCCTCCCTCCTAGTTTGCTTTTCTACCTTGTCCTGTGGGTGGAGAGGCTGGAGAGACTGTGCAGGGACTAAGCTCTGACAGTGGATCCCAACAGTAAGGAAAGGCTTGTGGCAATTTCTTGTGTAATTACTTGTGTTTACAAACAGTGCTGTACTTTCATGCTCCCATTCCTGCAGAACATCTCTCCTGTCACCCATCAGGAATGAGAGACAGGGAAGAGGGGTTACAGGAGTGATGTTTTGCAAGAATGGGAGAGGGGTGTCTGAAGTTATATTCTATAGGACTGGGAGAGGGGTGACATGAGAAATGTTCAGCAGGTCTGGGAAAGGGGGTGACAGGAGAAATGTTCTGCAGGGCTGGCACAGGGATGACAGGAGAGATGTTCTACAGTGATAGGAGGGGATGAAAGGAGTGATGTTCTGCAGGGCTGGGAGAATGAGGTGACAGGATAGATGTTCTGCCAGGCTGGGAAAGATATAACAAGAGTAATGTTCTGCAGTGATGGAAAAGGGTTGTCAAGAGAGACATTCTGCAAGGATGGGAAAGGGGTGACAGGAGTGATGTTCTGCAGGGTTGGGGTGGGGACAGGAGTGATGTTCTGCAGGGCTTGGAGAATGGGATGACAGGAGAGATGTTCTGCAGGGCTTGGAGAATGGGATGACAGGAGAGATGTTCTGCAGGGCTAACAGCAAGGTAAAAGGAGTGATGTTCTGCAGGAATGGGAATGCCTTGCTTCTAGCAATCGCCCTTAACCTCTCAGTGTGTGCAGGGGGAAACTGTACATGGGGGAAGGCTTTACACAGAGGGGATCAATGTGTTTGGGGTGGGGGCTTATGTGCAGGGGCTGAGGTGAGGGGGCAGGGTGGATGCAGGGTGTGAACAGAGGGGGAGCAGTGTGTAGACAGAGTCAGTGTGTACACTGGGATGGAGGGAGGAATGTGTGCAGGGAAAATGGGAACAGTGGGGTTTATTTACTAAAACTGGAGCAGCTCTGCATAGAAACCAATCAAAGTAAAGTAAAGTTTCAAGGTCTTTTACCTTCATGCATTCTATGCATGAAAGTAAAAAAAACTTTCTGTGTGCAGCAGTGCCCCCAGACCTCTCAATACTTACCCAAGCCCCATTGAGATCCAGCGATGGGCATGACAACCTCTGCTGTCCTGGGTCTCTGCCTCTTCATTGGCTGAGACAGCAAGCAGTAGCCATTGGCTGTCAATCACAGCCAGTCAGCCAATGAGGAGAGAGAGGAGGCGGGACCAAGCCACGTCTCCGTATGTGAATGGACACATGGGGCAGCGGGTACCCCCCACAGCAATAACAGAAAACAGGAGCCAGTAGAGCCTGCGGGTGACGTGAGAAGAGGAGGATCCATGCTGCTCTGTGCAAGACCACTGCACACAGCAGGTAAATATAACATGTTCGTTATTTAAAAATAAAATAAAAAAAAAAAGAACTTTAAAATCACTTTAAGGCTACTTTCACACTGATCCGCCACAAAAACACAGCAAAAGCGCATAGCCATTTTTACCACGCTTTCTGAGCGGTTTTAAACGACACGTGACTTAACTGCACCAAAAGTGCTTCTGAGAGGCATTTTTCAGCTGTTTTCCATTGATTTCAATAGGAAAAGGCGTTTTTGGGGCTTTTTTATAACTCACCTAACATGTCCCAAAGATGCTGTAAACAGAAGTTTTTACACCACACCGCAAGCGCAATGCCTCAGTATGAAGACATACATAAATATAAATTCACATACATAGGGAAGCATTTTTGTTGAGCTTTTCGGGTGCTTCTTTTTAACACAAAAGTGCTTCTTTTTAACACAAAAATGCTTCAAAAACTCCTCTGTGTGAAAGTAGCCTAAATGAACAAGCTGAGGTTAGAAGCTGATTGGTTTCTATGCAGAATTGAGCCTGAAAATCCAGCTTTTGTAAATAAGCCAAAGTGTGTACAGTTGGTAATTTTAATTTTCACTAAATCTCAGGTTTCTTTATTATTTCTGATCAGAATCTATTAAGCCACTGCCCATTATCCGTTTAATTTAACCAAGCCCACTATTTTGGCATTGCAGGTCGGAGTCTCTGTAAAGTGTGCCTTATTCTCAAGTTTTATAGTTGGGAGGTATGGTGTTAGTTAAGACAACACATTTAATAATGCTACTATGTCCGAATATATATGCATTTTTGTGTGGGTTGTTTATAAAATACTTACACTGAGACCTATGCAGCAAGTACACAGGCAGATCAGGAATACAACAAGACATATAAAGATGTATTCAAAGATCAAGATTCCAAATGCGAATTTATAAACTGTATTATCGCAGTCTCTAGGGTTGACCTGGTAGATTCTAAACACCCAGACACTTCCTAGAATGAGAAGAAGATATTAGATCCGTTCACACCTTGCTTTCATAAATGGAAACATTTGTACTGTACAATAGGATTCTCAGACCAAAACACAGCCAACAAAAAAACATAAAGGACCAATGCCATGATTGTAATACAGACAAAAGAATTAAAGTGTTACTATACCCAGGACCCTGCATTCACTATATCTGGTCCCCCACAGTACACAGAACATGGAAATGCAATTAGTTTAGTAAACATAAACTGCTAAATACCTTTTCTCATCAGCAGTTAGAGCAGTCTTGTGACTTCAGCTGAGCACTGGTTAAAGCTTGTATGAGGAGTTTTTTTCCTGCTTTAGGAGGAAGCAAAACCCCTGCCCTCTGTCTAGACAGTGCTGATTGGCCCTGTGCTGGTCACATACACTCCCCCACGGATAAAAAAAAACAACTTTCTAGCAATACACACTAAACTGAGCATGTGCAGAAGGGCTATGGGTTCAGTCTGTTTTATCAGCGTGGACGTTTGAACAATAGGAGGGGCAGAGAAGTCAGGATCAAACAGCCCTTTTACACAATGCGGAGGATTAACCCCTTAGGTTCCACAGCGAGTATAACAAGCATGCTTTACTACATATACAGACTGATTTTACTGTTGTGGGTTTAGTAACACTTTAAGATCTTCCAGTTCAAAAGGAAACAGACAGATCCGTCTCACTTGGGTACCGTGAATAAGTTTGAATAAAAACCCCCAGTACTATTCCTGAGCGTGTATGGGAACCAGCACTCTCTGGGCAACAAATCTCTGTACCACCTGGAACTGAGTTGTAGATCTCTGCTGTGAAAGAGGAAGATTTAAAGCAGAAAACATGTCAAGGAGGGGATATAAACTATGTCTTGTATGCTATGGATAATATATCTCTCAGCCATCCATTAGAAAACAAATCTCCGCTGTGATGTTACGTATGGACCTGGAGATCGACACTAGGGAAAGTGCCAGTTAATGAAGAAAGTTCAGCTGGCAACTTCTGTTCCAAGAAGTGGTCTCTCCCTCTCAGGCGGGAGAGGTAAGTATTTACTGTCTTCTCTACAGGCACATCCTTTCTCAGAAATTGGTGACAGGGTCACATTCAAACATAAGAGGATTCTAAATTTCAACTATAATAAATACTAAAAACTTTGTGTATAATAATACAAAAGACTATCCCACCATTCTGAGACTTTAGGATAGTTTGTTGCCCACTGTGGTTCCTCCTGCAGAATGCTACATCACTACAGGATGCAGTAGTGGTTTAGCAGCTGCTAGGAGATACCACAATTCCCAATGGGAACATGCTATGTGGTGAACCTCAAAATGTTGAAGATGCTTGTAATACTTCAGGTCAGCGAATATTTGAATTACTGCCCACTAGAATGCTGTAACAGCTTGAAAAACAGGGTAGCTGTGCTTGCATTTTGTTATCCTAGCAACGGGATTATAGTAAAGCAGAATTTCACTCTCTCAATCAACATTGACTTATTTTAATCCTTATGCTGCTAGCATTAGTAACTAAAAAGTGATTCCTTAGCAAGATAAAGCATGGAGACATGGATGGATGGGCAAGTTTGCTTTGAACATTTAAAATGAATTATGTAGCATTTTCAGTTTGCAGTGCTCAGATGCAGTGTAGTTCCACTTTAAAAACAAGGCATATACATTTCTATAATATGTGAAAATATGTATCAATTCCACTTTTTACTTGAAGTTGAACTGCAGCTGAAATTGTGAGAAATAGACACACAGCTAAAAACAAAATATGATTTTAGTGGAGTGGGAAAGGTTAGTCTGTGCCTTCCCGTTTTGGTGAAAACCTCCCTGGGACAGGAAGTGAAGAAAAGTCTCCCCAATGGGGTAACAAACAGAAAAACCTTTGAAGAATGTTTAGTTCTTCCCCGCTCTATCCAAGGCTAATAATCATAGCTGAAGTTAGGCTTTAAGGGGAAGTAGAAGTTATGTTAGTGTTCAAGGAATTTGGCACCTTCTGTACTTCTAGTTATGCTCCTCCATAGGATATAGCACAATATATATTTTATACACATACCTGCAATGAACCAGCACAGTGAAAAGAGACCCAGAATCCCCTCTATGGCATACGTTAACTTCTCAAAGATCAACTTCAATGGTATGAGTACAAATCCAACTAAATGAATTGAACCAGCCACTATAAGGAAGATGGGGATCTTGGGCTCAATGTTGCAATTATCGATGTTTAAGGCCCCTGTTGGTAGGAGAGAATACATTAATCACACACATTGTACTATAAAACTAGAACAATAATTGATTCTTTATGTACTTAGAAACAAATCGTATGTTGTAATTACCTATGACAATCATGGCTATGCTGAGTGCTGTCCAGATTACCACAGTGCATATCTGTGAACCTGAAATTGTATCAAATGGCATGTTAATTGTGGACAGTTATATCACAAAGCTATTAAAATGATGAAACAAAAAAATGACAGCATCACAATTGTCAACAGCAAAATCAGTAACAACACTGATAACTAATAGCAACCGTATTTAGCTTATTTAAATGTTTGTAGTTGTCTATGTTTTGCCAAAGAGAAATGGTGCACAGCCATACTCCTTCCTGCTTCCATGAGGCTCACATCCTTGCTTTTCTTGTTTGTCATCCCAGCATTCTGATCACTTAGAGAGAGGACCTGGAGCCCATTAAGCAGACACCGCTAAAAATATTGATTCAGTTGTCCTGCTTCTTCTCAGTGATGTATTTAGGTTTTGTGCTGCCCTAGGCAACACAAAAATCATCTGCCCCCACAGACACCAACCAACCCCCCCTTTCCCCCTCCCGTGGAGAGAGACTGACATCAACCAACAACGCCCCTGCCCCCGACCCAGGAGAGCCTTTCACTACTCCATCCCCCCCCCCCCCCATACACACACACTCATTTTCACAGCTCTGGACATCCTCGGGAACAAGAGTCAGGCTCTACATACACCATCAAGCAGCCCGCAGCTTCTCTTGGATCTCACCTGGTTCCCATGGCATGTGTCCCTTCTTTCATCCCTTCTTCTGGGGGAAGGTGCTGCCCCCCTGAGAAATGCCACCCTAGGCAAGTGTCTTGTTTGCCTTTTGGTACATACACCCCTGCTTCTTCTAGGTCATGGCTGTTTACCTGGTAGCCAGTGGGCTACATGCGGCCCACAGGACCTTGTGTTGCAGCCCAGGAGGAATAAGTAGCTGTGCCCTTGCACTGTGCAAGACTGAGGTGTCATACGAACAGTTCAGTCCTGCAGATAACATAAGGACTACATATGTCCCTGTGGAATCCTAGGTACTCAGCTGTCAGTGACAGCTGCTTGCTTTGCATCAGAATAAATAGAGGGAAGGACTGTAATGGTTCTGACTTCTTCCTCTGGTATTACATTAAAATGAATAATGAACATAATTTTTTACAAGGCTTTAAGTAGATAAATTCTCCTCTCTGATGTGTACTACTCACAGTAAACATTTAAAACAAGTGATAGACATTTCATACATTGGTGGACACTTTGTTAGCTAAAGTTCACCTTTCGTAACATATTACACCCTTATTTAAGGTGTAACATGTACTGTAACATGTTGCTAAAGAGCACCTGCCTGCACCCCCTGGCCCCCCATTACAGCAGGCAGGGGTTCCTCTTCCCACACCCACTGTTACAATTTACAAACAGAGTGGCTGCACAGGGCTATGCCTATACAGCTGCATCATTCATTCACCGACCTGATACCCAAATACCACCCTACCCGTGCCCTTCTCTCCTCACAGCACCTCCTACTCTCTAGCTCCCTGGTCTCCTTCTCTCATGCCCGATTGCAGAACTTCTCTAGGACTTCCCCCATCCTCTGGAACTCCCTACCCTAATCCATCAGACTGTCACCTACCCTCCTCACCTTCAGGCGCACCCTGAAAATCCACCTCTTCAGGGAAGCCTACCCCACCCTCACCTAACAACTGACCTCCTCCACTCCTCCCACCACTCCATCCCCTACAGCCATTTCCTCCTGTACCACTTTCACCTCCCTCCTAGATTGTAAGCTCAAAAGAGTAGGGCCCTCGAACCCCTCATATATTGTAATGTTACTGTCTTGTCTCTTGTTTTGTCCCCCTTGCTATTGTACAGCGCTGAGCAAAACCTTTGGCGCTATATAAATACTGTATAATAATAATAATAATAATCTCTGAATTAATAAACTACAAGTCCCATTCAACACTGCAGCAGACTGCTGGTAGTTGTCAATGAACTGCGAAGGCACTGGTGAGCACTTTCATAGTTCATTGACACTTCCAAGAGCTTTCAAACAGAAAGCCTGTACAGAGACTGAAAGCTGTAGGCGGCATTTTCAGGTGCCTGCCATTGCACTCACGATCTTCTGATCATAGGTACAATGGTTTGCAGGTCCTGAAAAAAATATTAAATGCACATTTTTTTCCTTGCGAAAATATGTGCATTTATTTATTTATTTTTATAAATGGTGAACTTAGCCTTTAACACCTTCCCACCCGGCCTATAGCAGATTGATGGCTGGGCAGGACACTTGCCATTGCGACTGGGAGTCATATGACGTCCTTTCAAAACAAGCCGCTCACGCAGCCGTGGGGCAGCAAAGCGGCACAATCTGTCCCCGGTTGTGTCCACGGGACACAGCCAATGACATATCACTACACCGCCTTGTTGCCAGTGTCATGTGATAGCTGTGACTAATCACACCAGATCCTGTCAGGCCATCCATTGTATACAATTATGTTGTTAGCTGTGACTGGTCAAGGTAGTCACATGATACAAACAAGGTCAGTCACAGCCCATCTGTATCATGTGATCAGCTTTGCCCAATCACAGCTAATCACAACAAAAGACTGAATTAATCAGTTTCATTCAGTAACAATCATTGCAAATATCAATGAAATACATTGGTATTAGCAATCATAATGTGGTAAACAAAAAAAATCCTGATCACTTGCCCAGGGTAGATCAATGTTACTATGGTAACATTGTATTGCTTTGGTCACAGTGTGCTGAAATAAAATAGTAAAAAAAAGAAAAAAATGTAATCAAAAACAAAAAAAATAATAGAAACAATTAAAAAGAAAAATACATATTCAATTAGTATTATTATTATTATTTTCACCAAAGAAATGTAGCAGAATACATTTTGACCAAACTTTATGAAGAAATGTAATTTATTTGCAAAATACGAAGAAAAGTGTGGGTTTTTTTTTTCAAAAGTTTCAGGTTTTTTTTTTGTTTTATTTAGCAAAAAATAAAAAAAACTCAGTGGTGATTAAATACCACTAAAAGAAAGCTCTATTTGCATGAAAAAATGATAAAAATGTCATATGGGTACAGTGTTGCCTGACCGTGTAATTGTCATTCAAAGTGCAACAGGCTGAAAGCTGAAAATTGGCCTGGGCAGGAAGGGGGTATAAGTGCCCAGTATTGAAGTGGTTAAACTACATGTTTTAGGATCTGTTGTGTGTAAAGGCAACAAGATGTTTGTAGAAACAGAGCTTAGAGGAAGTTGTCACATATATACATTACATATTATATAAGAGGAACCCTGGGGGGAGCCTAGACAGTACCCTGGTTGAGAAACGCTGATCTAACATAACAAGTGAAAGTCTGAAAATTATAGCAAACCATTTTAATACCCCTTTAAAACTTAAACACATAAATACAATAAATAAATTAAACATATATACTGAATATATAGTTTTAGCAACGCTCCCCCTTTGTTTGCCAACATGCAATCTTCATATCACCATCTCTGTTTTAATGTAGGGTAACAAAGAAACATAAACAGCATCACAATAGAGATAAAGTGTTTGTTTCAAGAATTGCCCAATATAGCAGACTCCTGCACAGGATATTTGTAATCTTTCATGATCATTTAACACAGGGCACATATATTTCACAAAGGTCTTAGTTATAACTGAGCGGATTCTTCTGCATTCAGCTTTGAATATTTCTGTCCATTGAATTTATTGTCACATTATCCATTCATACAAGTATCTTCATAGAAATATATATAAAGCTGCTTTCATATATTTATTTTTGTTAATGCATGTATATGCATGGTACTTCATTGATCAGATATGTTTTCCCTGTACATATTTTGTACCATATAAATGTTCAAACTCTCCCATCAATGTCTTCAACAGGTTACATTAGGAAGTTCTTTATAGGAGATCATACTAAGTTCTGCTCACATGGATTGCCAGCTAATGCCCAGATGAATGTTTACTTTACTGTACTGTACACTGTGCACATTATGTATTGACATGGTGATGTAATTTGTGGTCAGTTAGTTCAGTTACTAACAATAACAGTACGCATCCTTCTGTTAGTGTGAGGATAGAGGCTGTTCCTTAACCACTTGCCCTCCAGAGGATTTACCTCCCTTCCTGACCAGGCCATTTTTTGTGATACGCATGGCCGGACTGACCATTTGGAAACTCGGGCACTGCCTGAGGGCCTGGGGTCAGTAGGGGGTCCCATGAGATGCCCCTGGTACCTTTTTCATAGGCTTTTTTTGAGTTTGGGCAAGGACACAGAGGCGCAATGATCCCCTATTGCCCGGGGGCCCCATGAGTTGTCAGTCCGCCCCTGGTGGTACTGCGCTGCGGTACTTTAACTGACAATTGCACATCATGCAATGCTGCACCCAAATGAAGTTTATGTTCTTTTATCCCACAAATAGAACTGTCTTTCGGTGGTATTTGATTACCTCTGCGTTTTTATTTTTTGTGCTATAAAAAATAAAAGACCAACAATCTTGAAAAAAAAAAGTGGGTAAAGTGTTTATTAGAACTAATCCTTTGGAATTTCCTCCTGCAGCAGCTCTACACTGGTGGGAGGGCGAGCAGGAGATGCTAGCTTTCAGCTGCTCCAGGAGGACAATAAATGAGATCGTTGGAGGCAGGTATTTTAAAACTCTGAATTCCCAGCAAGTGGCTGGGTACTGGGATTTTTCTGCCCCCCCAACCTGATGTCCTAAGGTGGCCGCTTAAGCAGCTGTATGCTAGGTGCCAGCACCAGGCCCGATAGGGGGGTAGAAAATTCCAATCCCACCCACTTGCTGGGAATTCAGAGTTTTAAAATACCTGTCCATGAGAGGGAAGGGGGGGGGGAGTCACTGCTGGTGCTGGTGGGAGGAAGGGGGGGGGGGCTAGAGGTCCTGCTATGGGGTAAAGAGGGAGCAGAGGACCCACCTAGCAACCAATCACCTGCGGGTTAATATGAAAAGTTCATTTGGCCAGCTCCTCCTCTCACCCTGCGTCCAGAGCTGTGCTCACTTCTGCTTTCCGCTGAACACTGAGAATGACAGAAGCGGAGGAGGCTGGGGGAAGGGGGGAGATGGACCAGCAACTAAAAGGCGGGGATTGGCGTCGCAGAGACCTGATCGCGGTCTACCTGTCACCTGCCTGCAGTCAACAGGTACACCATGGATGACGGGTTGCCGACCTTCGCTCTATCTGGTCTCCCAGAGTACACAGAACATGGAAATGCAATTATTTTAGTAAATATAAACTGCTAAATACATTTTCTCATCAGCAGTCAGAGCAGTCTTGTGACTTCTATCAGTGTCCAGCCAAGTACTGGTTAAAGCTTATAGGAGGAGTTTTCATTTTGCTCTAGTAGGATACAGAGCCCCTGACCTCTGTCTGACCAGTGCTGATTGGCCCTGTGCTGATCATATGCACTCTCCCAAGAAAAAAAAACCTCTCTAGCAATACACACCAAAGTGAGCATGTGCAGAGTGTCTCCACACGATAGGTCTTATCAGGAGATAGGAGGGGGACATTGGAAGAAGGGGAGGATCAGAGAAGACAGGATCAAACAGTGGTTTTACACAATGCCGGGGATTAACCCCTTAGCTTCCATAGTGAGTATAACAAGCATGCTTTACTGCATATACAGACTGATTTTATTGTTGTGGGTTTAGTAACTCTTTAAACTGCACATTTGTGATTAGGGAGCTCTTTTAGACCACTTGGTATTGCCATCTACAACTGCAAAGCCAACCAACCTCATGTAACAAAGTATTAGTTTTCTTTTCTTAAGTTTTTTTACTCGGTGATCCGGTCAGTAACACACCTCCTGTATTAGAGTGTTGGATGGACTAGCACATTTAAATACACTAGCAAATTCAAGCCAAACTCCAGCTCACACTGTATAAGCAGTTACAGCAAGAATTTTTGGGGGGATAAAGATTTTATGTAAATAAATACTAATCACTATTAGGCTACTTTCACACTGATCCGCTGCAAAAACTCATAGGTGTCTTTACCACGCTTTTGCCGTGCTTTCTGAGCGTTTTTAATGGACATGTGACTTAAAAACTGCACCAAAAACGCTTCTCAGGGTCATTTTTGAGGCGCTTTTCAGGAGTTTTCCATTAATTTTAATGGGAAGAAGCGTTTTTGGGGCGTTTTTTTTTTTACTCACCAAACATGCCCCAAAGATGCTGCAAGCAGGAGTTTTTACACGGCACTGCAAGCGCAATGCCTCAGTGTGAAAACATACATAGATATACGGTCACATACATAGGGAAGTGTTTTTCTTGAGCTTTTCAAATGCTTTTTTAACACAAAAACGCTTCAAAAACTTCTCAGTGTGAAAGTAGCCTAAGCACCACTGTCAGTGTTAAATGGGTTGTCTCATTCCTGTAACTGCTACATCTGAAGGAGAGCTTGCTGTTTTGAAAAAAAAAAAAAAAACAACTTACTGGCCAAATGACCAAGTTAAAATAAAAGAAAGCCTAATAAAGAAAACAAATGCAGCCATCACATCTAAGAATCAGTAAACTGCTATATGAAAAATGTTTGCTTTTAGATTTAATGTCGTTCAGTCCTACAGATCTTGAGCAACTATCACATGTCTCTGACAGTTATGCTATCAGAGTCTTTCAATGTCTAATAGTACTTGTTTTGCAACAGTTGGAGGGTCAAAGTTTGCAGAACCCTAGACTAGGGACTCCACACACTATTCATCATAGTGTAAGCTCACATTATCTTGTCTCTTTGACCTGTTTGCTTTCTTGGTGAGTTTCCACATTGTTTTTATTCAACATAGGTATGCTTCCTCCTTCTACTGCTACCCAATTCCTGCAACTACTGCAAGGCTTCCTCTCTGTAGGACAACATGTGCTGCAATGACACACTTTAGCATTGAAACCAAGAATTATGGAGGAGCAAAACAAAAAACAAAAAAAAAAACTTTAGAGTCCATGCACACTGGCTTAAGAAAACAATGCTTCTACAGGGGTTTTGCATTTTGCCTGTAGTATAGGGTTGTCACCTCATCCCTTTAAAACCAAGCCCATATTAAAGCGGAGTTCCAGCTGTTTTTGTGCTTATTAAGTCAGAAGCTACATGAACTGTAGCTGCTGATTTTTAATAAACACACACTTACCTGTCCCAGGGTCCAGCAACGTTCTCACCCGCACCGTCCGTTCTCCCCTTCACTCCTCCAGGGCGCCAGCATCTCAACTGTGGGCACCAGACTGAGACAGGTTGCGGCTTCACAGCCTGGTGCCCACTGCGCAAATCGCGCTGCACCTCTTAACCACTTGCCTACCGGGCACTTATGCCCCCTTCCTTACCAGGCCAATTTTCAGCTTTCAGCGCTGTCGCAGTTTGAATGAAAATTGCGTGGTCATGCAAGGATGTACCCATATGAAATTTTTATCATTTTTTTTATAGAGCTTTCTTTTGGTGGTATTTAATCGCCTCTGAGTGTTTTACTTTTTGCACTATAAACAAAAAAATGCAAAAAATTTGAAAAAAAAAATTTCTTTATTTCTATTATAAAATTTTGCAAACTGGTAATTTTTCTCCTTCACTGATGTGCATTGATGAGGCAGCACTGATGGGCACTGTGTAGATGGCACTGATGGGCACTGGTAGATGGCACTGATGGGCACTGATAGGCAGCACTGATAGGCAGCACTGATGGGCACTGATAGGCAGCACTGATGGGGACTGATAGGCGGCACTGATAGGCAGCACTAATGAGGTGGCACAATTAGGAGGCACTGATAGGCGTCACTGACTGGCGTCACTGCTGGGCATTGACTGGCGTAACTGCTGGGCACTGACTGGCACAACTGCTGGGCACTAACTGGTGGCACTGACTGACAGCACTGCTGGGCTGCACTGATGGACACTGGTGGGTGGCACTGCTGGGCACAGGTGTGTGGCACAGGTGGGTGGCACTGCTGGGCACTGGTGGGTGGCATAGGTGGGTGGCACTGATGGGCACTGGTGGGTGGCATAGGTGGGTGGCACTGATGGGTGGCACTGCTGGGCACAGGTGGGCGGATCTGGTGGGTGGCACTGCTGGGCACCGATCATCAGGGCACTGATCATCAGTGCCCTGATGATCGGTGCCGATTCCTGCTCTGACAACTGCCGGTTCTCGGCAGTACTTTCCTCACAATCTGACAGCGTGAGGAAAGTGCAGCCGAGAACCGGCAATTTCATTTCCCTGTGATCAGCGTGTCATTGGACACGGCTGATCACGTGGTAAAAGGCCTCTGTGATTGGCCTTTTACCACATCACGTGATCAGCTGTGTCCATAGGACACAACGATCACAGAGATCGCCGGGGGCACACAGGAGAGCGTGTTCTGGGATATGATGCCCTCCCAGAACTGGCCGGCCGCAGTGCAGCCGTCATTCGGCTATCTGCGGTTGGCAACTAGTTAATTGGTCCAGCAGTCTCCTGGGACCTATGAAAGTTCCCAGGAGACTGCAGGAGGGGGCTGAAAGTCCAGCTCACTTTGCCACGGTGAACTGAGCCAGAAGTGGGAGCAGGTACCTGTCAAAAGGTGCCAAATATGGCAGTGGAGGGGGGGAGGCAAATAAGCAGAATTTCTGCTTTTGAGTGGAACTCCGCTTTAATGACACAGCTTCTGAGGCAATTTTAATTCAGATAAGACACTGAGTTTAATTACCACCTTATTCAGCCACAGAACCTGTATAATTAACATGTGTTTGGTTTTAAAGGGATGAGGTGGCAACCCTACTGAAGAAGCAGCTCCTATCTTATGTGAATAATAGAAAAAACCTTCTGCGCTGGTATAGGTATAGATATGACTATTGAATAAAGCTGCAAACACCTAGACCTAGACACCACTAGCACAAGGAAACAAAACAAATAAAATGGTGTTGCGCTAATATCAATAGTGCTAAGGACACAATAACTGGAAGAGTAGGGAGACACTACTGAAATCATTACGGTTATACGGTGAGGAAGGCCATATGCCTGTGATCGGTGTGATTCTATCATTATCATTAAGGGCCCTGGGAGTGTGAGGCCTGAAAGTTGTGTGTCCCTTTGGGGTCTTGGCATGGAGGTGAGTGACGTAATACGAGCGACAGAGGTCAGAGGGACAGGAAGAGCAGAGTGAAGAGACAGGACAGTCCCCACTTGCAGAATCTGCTCTAAAAGGGGACCCCGGATGGTGACATGCCTGAGACACGTATATGAAATTTGAAGTATTTAACCCAAGTTGCGATTGGAAGGTGTATGACCCTGTCCCTATCTTGGCAATTGATGACCGCTATCCGATACTACAGGATAAATCTTACATGCGTTTTTTTTACGCACTTCTGGTGAGTGCGCAATTTTTACCCCAGATTCACCGTGTGATACACAGAATCTTATCCCACGCACCTAATAGGATCTATTGGATCCCCACGTTTGACCTTATTTTGGGACTTTTCATCTCACTCAATTTCACCGCAGTGTGATTTGACATTTGCACTTTATTTATAATATGTTATGTATGCCATTTTTGCTATTATAGCGCTGCACCTTATATATGTTTTTTATATATATATTTATATGTTTAGAGATATATTTTAAGTTTAGTGGCAGAAAAAACCCTTCTGGTTTGGTTTTTTTGAGAGCAGCTTTCTGGCAGAAAAAAACGCTGAATGGTCCTAAGGTCCTGAATTCTCCTAAAAGCTCCTAAACACAAAAATGCTCTATATCAGTGTTTTTTTGTTTGTTTACCTGCTTTTTGCTAAGGGAATTAGAGTTCCTTCAAGCCCAGTGTGCTTGGACCCTTATTGGCTGTTTTCTAGCAAGGCCTGTTGGAACAAATTATGAGTGACTTATTCTGTGAATTGTTGGCCTGATTCCAGGTTCCCGTGTTCACCTATCTGCTCTTCCAATTAGGACTTTGCTTGTTTTTTTGGTACCTGATTTCCATCTGTCATTTTCCAGCCCTGACTCTGCTTGTGCTGAAATGGGTCTCAACTCTGATGGCCCTGACTTCAGGCTAAGGCTGGCCATACATTATACAATTTTCTTGAAAATTTTGCTTTCGATTTATCAAAAACTATATAATATGAGGTCAAACCTAAACAAAACTTTGAATTGTACCCAATTAGGCAGGCCCTTGCACTACATAGTTGAAGGTAAATCTAAAGGAAATTGGACAGAAATTGAACAGAAAATTGAAAGAAAATTGTATAGTGTATGGTCAGCCTTAGGCTAGGTTCAAACCTATGCAGTCTGCGTTTGATCCGTTTTCGCAGTGCGTTTTTGCCACCTTTTTTTTTTCTTTTTTCAGCTTGTTGCTGGAAGGAATAAAACGCATCAAAAACACATAAAAAACGCACTACATGCTTTTCTGCAGCGTCTCCATTGAAGTCTATAGAACCAAAAACACAACGTTTTGTGTTTAAAAAAGTCCTTGACCTCTTTCCAAAAAAATGCACCAGTTGTAAAAGAAGAGATGTGAGCCTGTCCCACAGGAAATTATGTTAAATGGACTTTAGTGCGTTTCTGGAAAACGCATAGTTGTGAACCTAGACTTAAAGTGGAGTTGCAGCCATTTAATTATATTTTTTCGAAAGGCACCCACGTGAGAGTGGCAGCTTAGGCAGTGCAAGTTGAGATCACCTGTACTTGTAATCCTTTGCTTTCTTTATAAAAAATACATTTATTTACTGCACCCTCATGTTATGAACGCTGTCATCTTAAGTGTGGGCACCTGAAGCTCGCTCAGACATTCTTCCGGGAAATTGTGCAGCTGGCTTCCTGTTTTCGCTCCTGTGCAGTGTGAAGAAGGAGCGATCTCGCACCTGCGCAGTGTGAAGAAATCCCTGCGATCGTGTCACTTCGAGTCTTATAATAACATGAGATTTTGGTATCAGCAGTTCCCTAGGACTGCTAGGATAGATGACTTCGATATCCCAGAAGCTCTAGGGAATGCCTGATGATGTAATCGCCTTGGCAGCCGGGACCGGCGTGGAAACAGAAAATAACAATAAAAGGAATTTAGGAAAAAAAATCTACATATATATATTGCCAAAATAGACTGTGAAGAAGGAGACCATTGTATTTCAAGGGAGAAAAAAAATGCTGGAACTCCGCTTTAAGCAGGCCATACATGGGTCACATTCCAAACAAATTTTCTTTAGAAAATGGGAACTTTCATGCATCTTGTAATCTGATGGTGCCACCATTGATTTCAAAATTCAACCAACTATGCCTTTAATTTCATGTCATGTTGCTACAGAAAAACATTTTCGTGGCCAAGAATTTTCTTTTCTTTCCAGTTCACAGCTCATGCTTATTTCTTTTTCAATTATATTTCTTGCACGATTCTCCCATCATTGATTAGAAATTTGTTTGTTTTTCAAAATATTTCCAACATGCCCGATCACTCAAATTCAATGGTCGCTCAAAAATTGTCCATTCTTGTGACCCACTAATGGTGCGAAATTCGAACGAAAATTCTTAGAAAAGATTTTCGAAAGAAAATTCTTTCGGAATTCAACCCACGTGGCCCACGTGGCTTTACTTGACATTCCTTCAGAACCTGACAAACTGGTATTTCACACCAGGACTTCAAAAAGGGCAATCACCACACACTGATGTCAGTGAAACTAAATACATTAATTGCCTGAATCCACAAAATGTTGTGTTTTACTCTAATGCAGGGCAAAATCGTAGAGGTCTCTCCATGCAAGTGTTTGGGTTCAGATTGAGAAGCGCTTTGGTGGTCTAGTGTAATAGATCTATTTCACCAAAATTGATGTGACTGTTTTTGTATTACTGTTGGAAAGCAGAGGCAAGTTCATTAGTAGGGCTGACTCCCATGACTAAGAGGGGTGAGCCAGGAAAGATCTTTGCAGAAGAGCAGTGTTATCTGAACTCTGATTTTTATCACTTCAGTTGTGTGTTTTCCCGTCAGCTTCTGGCAGTGAGGCAAACCCAAGAACTGGAACCTAGGTTGTCATGCAACACACTTTATGTATCAATTGCTGACTCTCAGATCAACACAGGCACTCCCTAAATTCCTTACCTTCGCATGAACCTACGCCTACCACTACTGACAGAGAAAAAAAATGTACAGTATAGCCATTTGTTGCCCAACAAACAATTTCATGTTCATTTTGTGTAGGTCAACACCAGTAAATTAAAAAAAAAAGTGTAATGAAGCGGGACACGTTTCAAGAAAAATCACTTTAGGCAGAACTAAGCTTTCTCAATCAGCATTAACTATTTTTAATCTGTATACAGGTATATTATATTTAATTTTTAAGCTTTTTTATATTTCTTCAGTTGCCTACTGGTTTCTGGCCTAGGCCAAAATGATGTCATACATCCCAGGAGTCTTAGGGGACATTTTTTGTTCTTTCATTTGGAGGAGGGGGATGGGCTTTCTTTCCTGTGTGCATGCCTAAGCTAAGGGAAGATAGATTCCAGAACGTAAATGCTACATGAATCAGCTGCCCATACTCGAGATGGCTACAGCTAGTAATATTAGGGGGTGTTTTCTCAACAAAATAAAGAGTGGAGACATGGTTGAATGGGTTTGCTTTGCATATTGAAAATTAATTAAATAGTGTTTTTAGTTTGTAGTGCTCTAATCTGATACAGTTTAGTTCCATTTTAAGGGCTCATTTAAACTTGCTACGACTTCAACACACATTAAAGCGCCTACTGCTTCAACATGCTTTTTTCATGTGTTTTTGATGCTTCAGTGATAGCTCAGTGATGCTTTAATGAAGCTTGGCAAATGCCCTGTGTGTGTGTTTTGATTTTCTATTTGTTCTACAGGGCCCCAGTAGAACTTTAACTCAGTAGTACCCCCAGCTAGCAGATCCCCAGCTTATTAGTACCATTGGTCAGCAGATCACCTCCTCAGTAGTACTCCCAACTCTGGTGATGCCCCACTCAGTAGTAACCCCCTAGCTCTGCTGATACCCCTTTCAGTAGTAACCCCCATCTCTGCTGATACCCCTTTCGGTAGTAACCCCCATCTCTGCTGCTCCCCCTTTCAGTAGTAACCCCTAGCTCTGCTGATCCCCCTTTCAGTAGTAACCCCTAGCTCTGCTGATCCCCCTTTCAGTAGTAACCCCCTGTTCTGCTGATCTCCATCTGAGTCGTACCCCTCAGCTCTGCTTATTCTCTGGTTTGCTGTTCCTACTTCCTCTCTGGTCCCCACTCACCTTCTGCTATATTGCTCCACGTTATGCAGCATGTATGACAGTCCTAGTTTTTTCTGCTCTGATCCCCCAGCTCTGCTGATCCTCTGCCTCTCTCTTTCTGGTCCCCGCTCATCTTCTGCTATAGCATTCCCATGTTGCACACCATGTTTTCCATCTGCTCCACTCTGGTCTGGACCCTGCTCACCTTCCTGTTGCTCCACACTCCACACCAGATGTGACATCTGCACCAGACACTCACAGAATTAATGAAATGAACCGAAAGTGACTGCTGATGATGTCTTTCTGAGATCCACTCTACAATCTCATGGAAAGCCTTCCCAGAAGAATGGTGGCTGTTATAGCCATAAATCGGGGGGAGGGCTTAGTGGCAACATGCCTATGATTTGGAATGGGATGTCTAAAAAGCTCTTCTAGGTATTATGGTCAGGTGTTCACAAACCTTTAACTATATAGTTTATGTGCTAGAAATATATATTACGTTGCTTCTAAAAGCAGAAAGAAAAAAGAGGCAGATACAGAGCAATCCACCAAAAGGGCCATATAACTGAGCCTCCAGGGAATAAAGACGGATTAATTAATGATACACAATATTAATAGACAATTAGAAAAAATCTTTATTAAGTTTAGCAAAATCTATACAAAAATACTATAAAAAAATAATAAACCATCGCATTGGGCTATGTTCAAACTAGCTTTGTCAGCAGGCTATAGACAAGCATTTAGGAAACGTTTTTAACGCTTCTCAAATGCCTTTGAAAATTCTGCACATAGCAGCACACAGTGCTGTTCACACGGAAGCGTTAGCGTCACGTCGCGTTGCGGCAAAACTGATGCCTCGTGTTGAGTCAGGAGGAGTTGAAACCTCCCATTTAAGTCTATGGTGCCGCTATGGTGTGGTTGCGACATGGTTGCGAGGTGGTTGCGGAGCGTTAATACAATTTAACTTCATTATAGGAGTTTGTGGTGCGGTTTTTACACTTGGCAAACGTCTGTCAACCGCTTCAAAACTGCACATAGGGAGTTTTGGGAGCGTTTGGGCAGTGTTTGAGGAGTGTTAAAAACGCTTCCCAAACGCCTAACGCCTGTCAAATGCTATAGGGGCGTTTGGCAAGAGTTAGAAATAAACTCAAGTGTGAACGAGCCCTCAGTACCAAAAGCAGAACCTGTTATCCAGTGAAAAGGGAGACAGAATACACAAACAGAATAGCCTTTTATATGTTATATAGAAATAATGCATTTATTTCCTATATATATAAATATAAAGTGCAGCGCTAAAATTGTGACATAAAATTAAAAAAAGGGGGGGGGGGAAACAAAGTAAATCAAAATAAGTCCCAATGTAAAAAAAGTCCCAATAAAGATGACTTCAGGTGGCCGTGCACACTGGTCAGAGGTGCATGCAATGTGGCAGAGATGGAGTTCAAGATGTAGTCAGGTAACAGAAGTAGATGCAATCCCTGGATCAGTGAAGATCCTCAGACCAAAGCAGCACACGTTCCACTAGACAGCAAGGAAGAAATCACAGCTCCACTTCTTCCCTTGATTTATATTTCCTATATATATTTTTCTATGATAGTACACATATTTTGAAATCAAAAATACAAACCGGCTCTATTAGCTTTAAATCTTGATGGAAAGGTTCACTTTCTGGTTTTTCAGTGCTTCCTGGGATATATCATACCTGAATACCTCCAAAACAAAGTGAAGCTGACAATGAATAAAAGCCTCTCAAAAGCTGCAGGTGCTGCAAGCGAACGTAGTCATAGACTTCAAAAGAAGCTTCGGAGATGCTTTTAAGCACTAGTAATCACTCCCTGACCACGTTATAGCCGAATGACAGCTAAAGTATGGTCAACCAGTTCTGGGAAGGTGTCATATGATGTTCTCCCAGAACTGACCCCTACACGCCGGCTGCGGCACGCACCCAGTGCTACCTGTGATCGTTGTGTCCTTCGGACACAGCTGATCGCATTTTACAGTAAAGGGTCAATCACAGCAGCTATTTACCACGTGATCAGCTGTGTCCAATCCCAGCTGATAACAATGTAAACACAGTTGCCAGTTATTGGCAGTACTTTCCTCACGCTGTCACAGCATGAGGAAAGTACTGCCAATAATCGGCAAGTGTGAAAGGAGACATCTGCATTGATAATCAGTGCCCTGATTATCAGTGCAGCCCCAACAGTGCCCATCAGTCCTGCCAGTCAGTTTCCCATCAGTGCTGCCAGTCAGTGGTCATCAGTGCTGCCAGTCAGTGCCTCCTATCAGTGCCCATCATTGCCACCTACCAGTGCCCATCAGTGATGTATATCAGTGCAGCCTCATCAGGGCCTCCTCATCAGTGCCCATCAGAGCAGCCTATCAGTGCCCATCAGTGCAGCCTCATTAGCGCACATCAAAGAGAAAAATTACCTGTTTGCAAAATTTTATAATGGAAAAACATTTATTTTTTTTCAAAATTTTTGAAATGTTTTCATTTGTTTAGCAAAAAACAGAACACCCAGTGGTAATTAAATACCACTAAAAGAAAGCTCTATTTGTTTGAAAAATTTTAAAAATTTCATATGGGTACAGTGTTGCATGACTGCGAAATTGTCATTCAAAGTGCAACAGCGCTGAAAGCTGAAAATTGGCCAGGGCCAGAAGGGGGTAAAATTGCCCAGTAGGCAAGTGGTTAAAGCGACATGGGGTATAATTTTTGAAGCAAAGCAAAATTAACATGTAAACAGGACTGTAAGTTAACCATTTTGTTTAGTGACAAAGACTTTGATTGGAATTCAAAGCGCTTTAAAAAAGCTTGTCCAAAGCCACATTTTGAAGCAAGTGCAAACTAGCTCTAAGTGATCTTTAGAGCGGGGTTGTGGAAATACATATAGGCAAGCAGAAAACAATTCCCTTATCATTTATTAACAGCAGAAACAGTTTCGTTTTTAGTTTCAGGCTAGAAAAGGCAATGGTTAGAACTTGACAGGCTTCTTATGATATGTGTTCATGCAGGGGAGAAATACAGTTAGGTCCATATATATTTGGGCACAGGCACAATTTTCATACTTTTGGATCTGTATGCCAGCAGAATGAATTAAAATGAAACAATCCAAATGAATTTGAAGGCAGACTTTCAGCTTTAATTCAAGGGGTTGAACATAAATATCAAGTACAAATTTTACCAACTGCAACCATTTTTATACACAGTTCCTCTATTTTCAGGGGCTCAAATGTAATTGGATAAATATATATAATCATAAATAAAATGCTCATTTTTAATATTTTGTTGAGAATCCTTTACTGGCAATGACTGCCTGAAGTCTGGAATTCATGGACATTACCAAAGACT
The DNA here is from genome assembly GCF_062004578.1 of Staurois parvus. Lineage (NCBI taxonomy): Eukaryota > Metazoa > Chordata > Amphibia > Anura > Ranidae > Staurois > Staurois parvus. The sequence goes on along the minus strand of NW_028318847.1, from coordinate 1,861,722 downwards.
GGGTTTCCTCCTTTCTGATGATTTGCCAGGCTCTAAGTGCAGCTGTTTAGGGTTGATTTTTGTTTGTGGGTCTTTCTGCCTTTAGTTTTGCCTTCAGCAAGTGAAATGCATGCTCAATTGGGTTGAGATTAGGTGACTGATTCGGCCATTGCAGAATATTCCACTTCTTTTCCTTCAAAAGCTCCTGGGTTGCTTTTACAGTGTGTTTTGGATCATTGTCCATTTATACTGTGAAGCTTCATCCAATCAACTTTGCTGCATTTGGCTGCATCTGGAGTGACAGTATATCTGTAAACACTGCAGAATTCATCCGGCTGCTTCTGTCTTCTGTCACATCATAAATAAACACCAATGACCCAGTGCCACTGGAAGCCATGCATGCCCATGCCATCACACAGCCTCCACCATGTTTTACAAATGACGTTGTGTGCTTTGGATCATGAGCTGTTCCAAGCCTTCTCCACACTTTTTTTTTCTTCCCATCATTCTCATACAGATTAATCTTAGTTTCATCCATCCAAAGCATGCATTTCCAGAACCGGTCTGGCTTTTTTAGATGTTTTTTGGCAAAGTCTAATCTGGCTTTTCTATTCTTCAGGCTTATGAATGGTTTTGCACCTTGTGGTGAACCCTCTGTATTTGCTCTCATGAAGTCTTCTCTTGATTGTAGACTTTGACAATGATACACCCACCTCCTGGAGAGTGTCCTTCACTTGTCTGGATGTTGTGAATGGATTTTTCTTTACCATAGAGAGGATCCTGCGATCATCCACCACTGTTGTTTTCCATGGACGCCCATGCCTTTTTATGTTGCTGAGCTCACCAGTGCGTTCTTATTTCCTCAGAATGTACCAAACTGTTGATTTGGCCACTCCTAATGTTGCTGCTATCTCTCTGATGGATTTGTTTAGTTTTTGAAGCCGTACAATGGCCTGTTTCAGTTGCATGGACAGCTCCTTTGAACGCATGATGTAGGTTCACAGTAATAGATTCCAAATGCAAATACCACACTAAGGCTTAATGCACACTGGGCATTTTAATAATGCTGGTAGCGTTAGCTGTGTAAAATCACGTTAAAAACGTGATTTTTTTTCAGCGTTTTTGGATTAGCATTGACTGGTGTTTTGCCGTGTTTTTTGCATTTGCATTTTCTTAGTTTGCCGCGTTTTACCGCATTTTTCAGCGTTCAAGCATTTTTACAGCTAAAAAATTCTTCTAGAAACCCACTAGTTCTGGGTGTTTTTTTCCAGTCAAAAAATGCTTATTACAGTCTGTGTGCATGGACACATAGTATAACATGCTGGGGAGTTTACTGGCTGTAGAAAAAAACGCCAAAAGCCAAAAACAGCAGATGTAAAAACATCTAGTGTGGATGAGGACTTAGAATCAACTCCAGACCTTTTACCTGCTTAATTGATGAAGAAATAATGGAGTAGCCCAAACCTGGCCATGAAACAGCTTTTGATTCAATTGTGCAATTACTTTTGGTGCCTTGAAAAACGGGGATGGCTACTCCTAAGAGCTGCAATTTATAAACCCTTTCTTCAATTTGGATGTACATGCCCTCAAATTAAACCAGAGAGTGTGCACTTTCAGACCATATCTATTATATAACTATAGCTTGAATATGTTTTGGTAACTACCTGAAAAAAAAACTAAAGTTATGCCTAAAATATATATAGACCTAACTGTACCTTCTCTATTTGTCCCGGTTACCAATGCCACAGAGACAAGAGAGTGATAAAAGTGCAGATAAATGTACAGTTATCACAGAGACAAGAAGTGAATGTATTTTTATCCCCTACTCTATCCAAAATGTCAAAAACAAAGTTTTTGGCTTTAGTTTATTCAGTGGTTTTGAATTCTGCTCCTATTCGGACTTTCATTAACTAGCACGCCATGATAATGACCTTCCCTGTTTCCTGAGTGTACATAGTAAGAATTTGTCATCAACCCTGAGCAACTGAAATGAAAGGGGCTATCTGAATAAGTGAAAGCTGATACTGCTGTTTGGAAAATGCCGGTCAGTGATTTTACCCGCTTCCTGTCCACCCTATAGCAGAAGTACTGTATACGTGTATATATGTGATTTTTTGCCCTACCCGTGCAGCCATTCGCAGCCTCGCCTGTCAGTCACCGGGTCCCGGCCGGTGATTACTCGCTGGCGCCCGGTGATTTACAAGCATCTCTGACGGGGGGGGGGGGGGATTGTTTGTAAACAATACAGTTCTTTGCCCTGTCCGCTCCTGCACTCTGCTTTGCATGTTCTTACAGTGTTCTTACAGTGAAGCACTAACACAGCACACTATGTAAAACGGCACACAGCACACAGTTTGGAGATAACTAGGCTGGAGGTAATCATGACCAGCAGTGTATTTACCATGAGGCAAACAAGGCATTTGCCTAGGGCGGCGATTTTCAGGTGGGCGGCGCCGCCCCTCCTGAAGAAAGAACTGGTGAGGCCCTGCCGAGGATCTGAGGAAGGAGCAGTGATGGCTACTCTATCACTTGCTGCCCTCTGGCTATCTCCGGATGTGTATATTGTGTGTGGAGCTGCTGTATCATCTTTCATGGTAAGGACAGAGAATTAAACATTTTCCACACAGAATGGATGAAGGTGAAGGCCCTGAGGTTGCTGAGGTGTGGCAGTGCGGTGTAGGAGCGAGGCTGAAGTAGTGTGTGGAGGGGACAGAGGCTCCTTTGTGTCGACGCTCTCTATATTGTTTGTACATTGGTGGAGGGCTTGGTCTAGGAAGCATGTGCAGGACATGTCAGCGCTGAGTTTCCTGTGAAGAGAGGGGGGAGCCAGTGTGAGCGTTTTCGGTGTCCTCATGGTCATCCATGGGTTGGGGGGGCATGCCAGTCCTGTCTGGTGATAGCAGTGCTCTCTCCTCACCCTCCTCTTGTGGTCAGCACTGTCCACACCACCCTGTAGTTATATAGAGGGAGCCCAGATCCACAACCTCAGCACTTTACATGTCAAGTCAAGAATAGACTCTCCTGCTGTCAAGCAGTAATCCACTCATGCCTTCTTTAATATTTGTTTACATGTGTTCTTACAGAGAATCCTCCTTTCATTACAGGCAAACATGCAATGTATCGTCTATTAATACCGATTGTATAGAACACTCCTCTATCATGGGCTCAGACAAAGAAACAGTGGAGAGTGAACACGCTATATCCTTTTTTAATGGATGCACTGTTGTTATCACTGGCATGTCATTAAGTTTTCTGCCAACTGGTTAATATTCAGGTTAAACCAAGGTTAGTGAATCATGGAGGTGGCGGCCGAGGGGGAAGTGGTATGGTTGCAGCGGTCAGTGATGGCAGAGGGTGGTGGCACCGGGGGGATGTGTCGGTGGTACTGTGTTGCCTAGGGCAGCACAAGAACTAAATACACCACTGATCATGACTAACTGTAAGTTGGCATACAAAGATAGGCAGAGTGCCTGTCTCTGTACACTGTGTAGCAGATGGCATTTTTCCTCCACTCCCCACCTGTCACTGGTTGTTACAGATGCTTTCAGGTACACATCTGACAGCCTCTTAACTACTAGTGATGCTGACACTGAGTGGAACCTAGTTCCTCATCTGGTAGTTGACAGTAGGCCAGCAGCAGGCTGTGTATTGGCTGTGGATCTGCCCACTGTCTGCTGTCAATCAAAAGAGGAACGGGCCTGATAGGGAACTAGTGTCTTCGAATCCCCATCAAGCTCTGCCCACTGTCTGTGTGACAACTCCAGCTGTAGAGAGGGGACTCAGCTGCACTGAAAACAAAGGGTGCCTCCACACATGGTGCTGGCCCCTGCTTCATGTGCCTGTTTCCAAAGCCACATTGCTAGTGAAATAAAATTATTTATGCAAGGGAAACATGCTGCAAATAGTTATTTAACATACTGTACTTGATTTTTCTGTGCTTTTGCATGTATATGTTTAAGTTGGTGACAGGGTCAATTTATGGGGACAGATGGACAGGATTTTGTACAGTGCTCTGGTGCCATGGGCAGTCAACATGTTTACAGGTTCCTTTAGTGAAATGCCAGGCAGTACATAATTACATAGGATGAGAAAAGACAAGTCCATCTAGTTCAACCAATAGAAAAAATAAATAAATAGAAAACCTCTATATACAGATTCCTAAACCCTTAGTTATCCACAACTGACCCTGAGGAATGCAAAAAAAGCCCCTATGAAGCCTGGTCCAATTTCCTCCAATGGGGGGGAAAAGATATTATTTTCTGATTCTCCAGAGGGCAATCAATTATTGATTGGATCAACAATACCTGGCATTATTATCTATAAATATTAATATTCAGTTATATTATGTGCAATTAGGAATTCATCCAGCTCTTTTTCAAAACAACCTACTTAGCTGGCCAGAACCAGTTCTTGAGGGAGTCTATTCCACATTTTCACAGCTCTTACTGTGAAGAAGTCTTTCTTTATGTTAAATCTCTTTTCTTCCATACGTAAAGAGTGATCCCTTGTCCTCTGTAATGACCTGAAAGTGAATAACTCAACACCAAGTTTACTTTGTATGGACCACATATGGATCACAAGGTGATCATGTTCCCCTAATTGCTTCTTCTCAAGAGAGAATACATTCAGTTCAGGTAATCTTTCCTCAAAGCCAAGTTTCTCCATGTCTCTTATCAGTTTGGTTGTCCTTTTCTGCACTTTCTCCAGTACTCTGATATCCTCTTTGCGAACTGTGCCCAAAACTGAACTGCCTATTCCAGGTGAGCTCCTACAAAAGATTTATACAGGGGAAAAGTGATGTCTTTCTCTTTGGAGTCTATGCATCTTTTAATACAATACAATACAATACAAGTTTTGCTTGCTTTAGATGTACCCTTCATCCAGTAGATGATTACTTCTGAGAAATTACTCATTCTTGCACCTGGCTTTGGCTCCTTTGCTGCTCTGTCAGGCGGAAGAACCTCCTCCCTGACATAAGCATTGTAGTATTGGCAGAAGGAGGTGTAGGATGCAGAGCGTGGACAGGTAAGCATGTAGACAGGTTAGAATTTAGCCTAGATTGGTGCTGCCCAGGATGGGAGGACCAGATCCTGGGCTTTTCAGGTCTGACTTACTGGTCCTGTGATGATATATAAGGACAGTAGTCCGGAGCCCAGAGAGCTCCTCCACTGATGTCACCATTGGGGTCCTAAGTGGTCACCGGGGTCGGAGTTTGTGTACATAGTCACCTGCCTTTAGGAGCCTTCTATCACGTACCTGGTAGCAGAACCTGATATTATGAGGAAGGATTCTCTTACACCTCTGACTCGGGGTCTCTGGGAGTGTAAAGTGGCATGAGTGCCTGTAAGTCTTGCTAGCAGCAGAGTAGGTGTCCACGCTAGGCAGGTGATGTCGTCAGAGGTTTTTAGTAAGACTGGCAGACTGGCAGGCAGCTGGGCAGCAGACTGAAGAAGACTTGTACTGGCGACAGCAGGCAGATGAGATGGTGGCTGGCTGGAGACTGTAGATTGGCAGGAACAGCAGAATGGTAGGCAGGCACCAGTGGCAGCAGGCAAGCAGCAGAGTCAGACGGGCCAGATCGTACACAGGCAAGACGGATCAGGTACAAGGCACATGCAGAAGCATGGTCTACGTACAAACCGGGTCTGGAAGCCGATCAGTGAAGAAGAAGCCAATGGAACAGACAGGAGCAGAGGTCAGAGGACCAGCCGAGGTCAGTACAGGCAGAGTTCAGGGGCAGAACAATCTGGATCAGTAACTGGAATCAGGAGGACAGGATCACAGGATACACAGGAGGCAGAAGACAAAGCAGCACTGATCCTGAGTACTAGCCCGTTTGGTGCCAACATCTATCACAAGTGCACGTATGTGCTTGCGCGTAAGAGTGCCAATGTGCTTGCGCATTTGCATGAGCATGTGCCCAAATTCTGCGAGCATGAGAGGGAACATGTATTAGCCTGTGCACAGAAGTCTGTCCAGAAGAGCCATCTTGTCTATTGGCATGCCCTTCCTGACACCTCCAGCCATATAGGAGGATGGCTAAAACTTGTAGTCCACCCTGCAGATGACAGCTGCTAGATCCTGCAAGAAATGGACACTGCCACAGGATTTTACCTTTGCAGGTATACCAGGGCAGCATACGAGCCTAGGATATGGTTTAAGGACTTAGGGAGGTAAGCGTTTCTGTGTACTCTGTAAATGTTGAAATCTTTCCAGTAAATCTTTCAAACTTTGCCTTCTGCCTGGTCTGAAGGAGTAACCGGAACCACACATTGTCTGCAGCTTGGGTCAGTGGGACTTATTGGGGTAGCAAGTGGTTATCAGGGATAACAGATGTTAACAGTCAGCCAAGCAGCCTGTCACAGTGTGTGCCTATGTAGGGTGGAATAACCTCTTCCAGTAAGGGAGATGTTATTGACACTCCTTTCGCCAGTGGCCCATCTCCCATAGCAACTGGAACAGACCATTGCCGCAGCGTTACGGAAGATCAAGAGCTAAGCGAATGTATGCATAGAGCCTGCACAGTGGGGTATTATTCCATCACTGGGTGTGAGGTAGTGGAGATACGCTAGGCAGGTGGGGTGGACATAGGTTCAGTGCATCTCTCCTAAATGCAACAGTGAAGGTGTATATTATTGTCAACAGAGTTTTACTAGAGTTTAACAATCTGTTCAAGCAAAGGTGCCCTATGTGCAGGAGAGTGACCCATATCAGGAGCCTAGAATACCCCAAAAGAATCCACCCCGTGCAAGGCCTCTCCTGTGACCCACCTTTGGCACCAAACAAAGAGGGGTGCATGGAGAGAGAGTCACCCGCCTGCCCTAGAAGCAATCCACTGAATACTAATGACTCCCAATGACACCTCCACCCTAACTTCACCAAGCGCTAGTGATCCAGGTCTCCCTCCACAGAGCATTAGCATCCCCCTTTCCTTACACAAAGTAGCAGTGCCTCCCTTTTCATACAGAGGGAATCGTTGTCCCTCTCCCACAGAACACCACTGCCCCCCTTTCCCTCCACAGAATACCAGTGACCCTCTTCTCCCCCCACAAACTAAGGGCTCCCCCCTCTATCCCCACAGAGTACTAATGTCCCCCCATTGAGCACCAATGCCTCCTCTTTCCCCACTGAGCACCATTGTCCTCTTAAACTGGTGCCATTTTCCCCCATACTCATCACAAACACTAGACTTTTTTCCATCCCACTGACCACCAACACAGATTTTTTTTTCCTTGCCTATTTTTTTTTCCTTGCCTGGTCACTGGTGCTAGACATTTTTCCTTCCCCTCACAATCAATGCCAGGATTTTTTCTCATCCACTGTTCACCAGCACTGGCCATATTTTCCACCTATTGACCACTGACACTAGTCCACTTTTCCACCTGCTGACCAGCAATATAAGGGGCACATACTGCTGACCACTGAACACTATACATTGTGTTGTATATAACAAAGTGCTTACTACTGTACATGAGTTACTCCTGGAAAACGTGTTTCTTGTCTCAACACTTGCTAGTTACTACGTAGTATTTTTTTAAATGACATTCTTCTTCAAGGTAGGCTGAAGCATTGTGTTAGCTCTCCATCTTGTTTTTAGATTTAAAATGATTCAAAGACTTACATAAAAATTATATATATATATATATATCAAACATGTTTATACTTACCTGCTGTGTGCAGTGGTTTTGCACAGAGCAGCTAGCATCCTCCTCTCATGGGTCCCCCCACTGGTGATCCTGGCCCCTCCCTCCTGTTGAGTGTCCCCACAGCAAACAGCTTGCTATGGGGGCACCCACTGCTCCATGTGTCCATTCACACGGATATGTGGCTCAGCCCTGCCCCTCCTCTCTTCTCATTGGCTTACTGGCTGTGATTGAAAGCAGTGGGAGCGAATGGCTCCAGCTTCTGTCTCAGACAATGAGGAGAGGGAATCCTGGGATAGACAAGACTTCAGTGCACATTGCTGGATCTAGAGGGGGCTTAGGTGAGTGTTGGGGGGGGGGGGGGGGCTGGGGGGGATGCTGCACAGAGAAGGTTTCTTACCTTCATGCATAGAATAGAATGCATAAAGGCAAAAAACCTTGAGGATTTACAACCACTTTAAAGATGATGTTTTAGGTTTATGCATGTCTGTGAATCTTTCACTTGCAGTTCAGTAGTAAGGAGCATTTTGTGGATACCAGAATTGTGGTATATGTGTACAGTTTGTACTATGAGTAGGCTTAGGCTATATTAATCTGTCTCTTTTTAGATCATGCCCAAAGTCCAGTGTAACTTATCCATACCTACTCTTTGCCATATTTTCTCCTTTTCAGGTTGTTCCTCTTGATGTCAGGAGATATGCAGTTAAACTGTAATAATTATGCTGTACTTCCTAAATACCTTATTCAGCTCAGATGACACAAAACGGATACTTTGGTGTTACACCAATTAGGCGTTGAAAGAGCTGAAAAATAGTAAGCTTTTTATCCGACAGGCATGCTGTATTTCCTCAGTCTATTATAATCTATATCAATATTTTTCATTTCAGCTTTACTTTTAGGTTAGCTGTAAGGTACCCCCACTTCTGCATGTTTTTCTGCACTGTATAATGCCAAATGTTTAAAGATTGTAGAATGATGGTTACCACATGTTTTGCTATAATGCTGGCTATTACTATAAATGCCACACCTTTGTTTCCTGACAGTTAGAGCATGCTTTGTTATTGCTTCACACAAAACATCATAGGCAGAATATATCAGGATTATAGATGAATTTTGGGTTTGAGTTGAACATAAGTTCCACCTGAAGCCCGCATGTTCAAAGTTAGTTGTACAAGCAAACATACTGGTCAAACTGGGCCAGTTCACTTGCCCATCTGAACCTTTGTCTGTTTGATACAGCCAGAAATCTCTTATTTAGTGGCAGAATCACTACCACAGTACCACCTCTAAATGACTCCATAAATGAGGAAGTGATCACATTCCCTTTAAGCTCCTTATGCAGCTAAGAGCTGGGGGAGGAGAAACAGCAACACACTGAACTTCCCACTGAATGGCTGTGTGTGTGGAGGGGGGGGGGGGGCAGAATAAGTCTGATTATTGGAGGGGAGCTTACAGAGTTCTCAGCACAGCTAGAGAACTGACCACACTGTGCTCTCATTTTTAGTGTAGTCAGTTTTTATTAGTAAGACTCCATGCACTTTGGGTGTTTTAATAATGCTGGTAACATTAGCTGTGTAAAGTCGCGTTAAAAACTTGAGTTTTTTTAGCGTTTTTGCATTAACGTTTAGCCGCATTTTTTTTCCGAGTTTATGGTTTTTAGCTTTTTTGACAAAAAAACATTTTTTTTGCTCAAAAACAGTAAAAAAATGCTGGTTTGCTGCTATTTACCAAGTTTTACAGCTAATAAACTCCTCTAGAAACCCATTAGTTCTGGGGGTTTTTTCCAGCCAAAAAACGCCCCTGCCAATAAACGCTGATTGCAGTCTATGTGTGCATGGACACATAGGATAACATACTGGGGAGTTTACTGGCTGTAGGAAACAAATGTCAAAAGCCAAAAACAGCAGCTGTAAAAACATCCAGTGTGCATGATGACTTTATCAGAGGGACTAGCAAGAACACCTGGAATTTCACACAATGGAAGCAATACAAAGAGAATAGAATATTTTTTCATACAAGTGCATGGTACAGCAGGCATAGATGAGTAAAATGAAATGTTGAGTTTACATGTTCTTTAAAATGAAACAAAATCCCTTACATTTCAAAAAAGTAAAATTGCTATCACATTAGTAACAGACTACAACTGTGTCTAGATGCTAAGTATCTATAGGGACAAAACAGAAATAAATATATCTTTCATTTTTTTCCTTACAAGTGTATTTGTGGAGCCCTATGACCCTAATTGATATATGTAGAGGGCATTAAAATGTTTCATTCAGCCAGCCTTCTATTGTTCTTTATTTTTTTCAAAAGCTACAATGTAAACTTTGATCTCCATTTTACAAAGGATTCTGAATCATATCCTTTTGACAATATGTACAAAAGATTTTATTTTACTCTTTACCCTTGACTAACCACATTTTTTGAAGTTTAGTGGAAAACACGCCATAACAAATAATTTAGTTTTACTACAGAAAATGCTTACAATATTTTTTAGGACTTCAGAAAGACCACCTTAAAATAACCCTGCATTATTATAGATATAATAATAAAAAAAACTAAGAAAGAATATGGGGGCCCTGCATATTTGACATCCAGATCAAACAATTTCTGCCCTCTGCCCTGTACAACAAAATTATTTTCAGTAATAATAATGAAATCAAATGAATAATAGGAAAGGAATAGTGATAAGCCAAAAAACTGTTGTTTTTCACTCCTGTAATTCTGGAAATGAGCGTCTAATGGTTTTCACATCATAGTAACAAGGCAGGATTCCTAACTGGGAGTCTTATGGCCAGCATTATGGGGGCCCAAATGGCCTAACAGGTATACCAATAAAATGAATGAACATTTTACAAAGCTGCACTGTTTTTTAACATCTCCTAGGCCCCATTGAATGCATAGGCTATTTTTTAGAGAAAATGAACTAGCCTTTAACAACCTGTGACATCACCTCAGCCAGGCAAGCCAGAAAAGAAGTGGGGGGACAAACGTACACCCCCCTCCTGAACCATACTAGGCTACATGCCCTCTATATGTGGAGTATGTATATTAAAGTGCTGCATAAATTGACGACACTATATAAGTACTTGTAGTAGGTAAAATAATACTTCCCTGGCAAAGCACATTGTCACCATGTTGATGTGTAAAAGAATCTCTTCCCCACATGCCTGTCCAGGTGGTTGTGGGGGGTCTTTCACAAATCCTTGGGGAGGCATAGCCCAGAAAGTGGGGGAAGAGTCCTTAAGTAGTCTGAGCCTGAGCAACAAGGGTAGTCTGCAAGCATGCTGGTGTAAGGAAGCATTCCAGAGTCCAACCAGGATTAGTCACCTGTTGAGGGGCCTTGTCCTCCTGGACAAAAGCCAGGAAAGGAGCCAGCAAGAGGAAAAGAGGGTCTCGGCTATGCTTAGCTGGGGACCTGAAAAAGTAGAGTTCTCAGGAATCCAGTGGTTCAGGGAGAGATCACGGGAGGAAAGCTGGAAAGGAAGTGGGAGAGTGCCCATGTTGTCCTGGAGGCTAAGTGAGTCTGAGTCTCCTCCACAAGTAGAGAGCCTGCTGGTGGATATCGGAAGGAGGCAACTGATGATCCTGTGGCTGAGTGAGTACAAAAAGCCAGCACTGAAAGAGTTCTAGTTCTGAGAAGAAGACAGTATCACAGGCAGAAAATAGATTATTTTGGGATAGTTGCATACTGAACTACACATACTGAAGTGTGCCAGTAAAGCCCAGCAGGGGTACTATACAGTTGGGTGTTGTACAGGTACAGCCGAAGGAGTACACATTCTTTTTTGTTGCTTTTTTTGTAAAGCAGTGGACAAGCACAGCCAGAAAGTTAGCAGTCCTCAACTTGTTCAAGTTCAACATTCTTCAATTTGGGGTATCCTGTGCTCCCTGTCCCTATCCAAGTTCATTGCTCCTAATAAAAAGGTCCAAAAACCAAACTCCTAGACTGATTAGTGAGCCTGTTTAGTAGTTCAAAAGCCACTGCATGCCTGACTGGGTGTGTTGTAAAGGGGGAAATAGGCCCAATTACCAGAGGGGGTTGCGCTACTCATACCAAACCTGAAGGGCCTGATATGAATCAGGAAGGAACACCTTGCCAATTTTTTTTTGTGTGTGTGTGTGGGGGGGGGGGGGGGACCATTATCACCTACTTCAGACCTTCATCTGGGAAAAGGGTCTGTTCTAGATGAATGGAATCCTTAGCCACTTTATTTACGGACAGAATGAAGTGGCTGAGAACTGTTATTTTGCCAGCAATTTAAATACACTTTTTGCTTTGTAAATATCAGTTCTGTTTTTGTAGGCCTTTTCACAGTCAGCGCATCTTCCATGCATGTTATTTAAAGGAATTCTGCATTTTTAGTGTTTCATTTTAAGCATTACCAAAAATCACTGCCCATCACCAAACTGAGTTTTTAAAAATGCTTGTTTGCTTTGGCACAAGTTCCCCAGAGTTTTGCCTAGTCCTTCCACCAATGCCATTTGTTTGACAATCCTTCACCAACATTTAGTCATGAACTTTAGTAATGTTTGCCGAACCTGCCTCCAACCAAACCCAGGTACATTGGGCTCATCACTATTCCTAGGATTCTACAGAACTCTAGTCAAAAAAGGCTGATGAAACGTATATAGTCATCTACAATTTGAGAAACAAATCCTTAATACGAGTACAAGAACTCCTGTGAAAAGTCCAAGATAAGTTATCAGGGAATTAAAGGAAATGTAAAGAGGGAATTAAATTTTAATTCTAAAGCTGAAATCTGGCATAGTTGAAAAATAACCCTTGCAGTTGCCCCTCTCTTCCGGACATATTACAAGTTAAATGCTTGTTTCGTCTAGGAGTAGAGGAAAAGGTACTTTGGAAGAGATGATATCAGAAACCTTACAACTGGCGTAACAGCGGAGGGAAGTGGCTTCGGGAGACCAGCCAGCTATATGGAGGAATAGGTAAGTATAACTGATTGTTCTTTTACCCTTAGACCAAATGAGCATTTAACCCTTTCAGTGTGGGTGGGGGTGGGGGGACACTGCAAGGGTAATTTGTATTGCTGCCCAACCACTGTACTCACCAGTCCTTTTCAGCATCTCAGATCAGTGTAAATTCTAAGCCCTCCAACAATGTTTAAAGCCACATAAAGAAAGTGCTAAAAAGGTGATCTAGTAGTCAGATACATATTATGTAATAAATGTTACTGCTCCTGCACACAATAACTCTATAACCCTAGCTTATTTCATATATTTTTTGTAGAACTACAAGCCTCAGCTTGTGTATCTGTTTTAGTCAAGAAGTGCTGGCTAGGAGTTGCAGCAGGAGTTCTGAGGGCAATACATTTACACTGCTAAGACAGCTGAACAAATGTTACTTTTTGCCCAGAGAAAGCAAGTGGCATATGTGAATAATGACAATCCTGAAGACTTCTCCTTTGCTTATGACAACAGGTCTTTTAGACTTGAGGCTTCACAGGGGGTCAAAGTCAGCATCAACACTAACCTCTTTAATCCTCAGCTATAAAGTAATAGGTCTTTCTTATATTCATATGAACAGAATTTTCCTAAGTTTAAATTGCATTACCAAAACCTCCCTATTGGGGCCCCCTTTCTTTGATCAGGCCCCATAGCAGCCGTGTCAGCAGCTATGGCTATAGTCCCACCACTGATATTGAAATAGGTGAATCACAATTGTTTATGAGAACAATATCCTAAAATATTTAAAATAACTTTAACTTTAAATAAATAGTTACTTAGTAAGGCTGAAAAAAAAACACCAGTCCATCCAGTTCAATCTGAATGTGTGTACACAGTTTGTATGGTTGAATAAAGACACTGGTCCATCCAGTTCAACCTGTGTGTGTGTGTGTATGTGCGTATGTTTGTGTGGTTATGTCAATACCATTTTCTAGATCTCTGTGCATGGTATGCACTAAGAAACACATCTAAAAGTTTTTTTAATTTATCTATTTATCACTCCCTGCTGACACCACCAACTGTTGAAGGGAGTTCCACATTATTATTATAATACAGGATTTATATAGTGCCAACAGTTTGCGCAGCACTTTACAATATAAAGGGAGACAGTACAGCTTCAAGAGGGTTAAAAATGGCCCTGCTCATAAGAGTTTACAATCTAATAGGGTGGGTCAAGTGTTAAAAAAAGTAATAAACGTGAGGGAAAAATTAAAAGTTCAGTTAGTTAGGTGAAGGCAGGATAGGCTTCTCTGAAGAAATGAGTTTTCAGGCATCGCCTAAAGGTAGAGAGAATAGGAGATAGTTGGATATATTGGGGTATAGAGTTCCAGAGAATGGGAGAAGCTCTGAAGAGCTTTGGAGATTAGCATGGGAGAAGGAGATAAGAGAGCAAGAGAGCATGAGGTCTTGGGAGGAGCGGAGAGGATGCTTTGTGTGATATTTTGAGACAAGATTGGTGATGTAGCTTGGGGCAGAGTTGTGAATGGTTTTATATATTGTTGTTAGTATTTTCAATTTATTTGGGTTGGCAATCGAAAGCCAGTAGAGGAATTGGCAAAGAGGGGTGGCAGACACTGAGTAAACGGTAAGGTAGATGAGTCTGGAAGCAGCATTCATGATAGATTGAAGGGGGGATAGCCTGTGTAGAGGGAGGCATAGGATAAGGGAGTTGCAATAGTCAAGGCAAGCGATAAGGGAATAAATAAGTAGCTTGGTGGTTTCATTAGTTAAAAAGGTGTATTTTAGAGATGTTAACGAGATGAAGTCTACAAGCTTTTGACAGTTATTGGATTTGGGGCTGAGAGGAAAAATCAGAGTCTAGGATTACACCTAATACCCTAGCATGAGGGTAGGGACTGATAGTTGTATTATTGATCTTGATCAAAAATTTAGGGAGGAGGGTACAGGCCTTACAGAACCCTTTATTGAATCACTTCTTGTCCAGCTTCATTGTGTGGCCACATGTCTTTCAAGACCTTAGGTTAAATAGTTTCTTCCCAATGCTAGAGGCACCATTCACCATTACCGCCCACGAGATTGCCACTCATCTCCATAGCAAGATTGACGCAATCCGCAAGGACATAGTCAACTTGCAGTCTACCTCCCCATCTAGCCTCCCCCCTTCCATCACCCTCTCATCTCTCCCCTCCTCTGACCTTGCAACGGCACTGCCCCCCACCACACCCAAGGCCCTGCCTACCGTAACCCCCCCATCACTGCACTCCTTCAGCCCTACTACCACTGAGGAAGTCACCAGAGTCTTCTCAGAAGCCCGCCTCACTACCTGCCCCCTGGACCCTATCCCCTCTCAACTCCTCCGGTCACCCCCCTCTTCCCTCATCCGCTCCCTTACCCACATCTTCAATCTCTCCCTCGCTACTGGCGTCTTCCCCTCCCCCCTAAAACATGCGCACATCACCCCCATACTCAAAAAGCCCTCCCTGGACTCCACTGACCTCAACAACCTCAGACCAATTTCCCTACTGCCACTCACGTCCAAGCTCCTTGAGCGCTTGGTCTACGATCGCCTAAGCGCCCACCTAACTGACAACAACCTCCTTGACCCACTACAGTCCGGCTTCCGTCCCCTACACTCCACCGAAACTGCCCTCCTCAAAATCACCAACGATCTACTAACCGCCAAAGCCAAAGGCGACTACTCTGTCCTCCTTCTCCTAGACCTCTCTGCGGCCTTTGACACAGTCGACCACCCCCTCCTCCTTAATAAACTACTCTCCCTTGGCATCAGAGACACCGCTCTCTCCTGGTTCTCCTCCTACCTATCCCAACGCTCCTTCAGCGTTTGCTACAACGGCGCCACCTCCTCTTCCCTCCCCCTCTCTGTTGGGGTCCCCCAGGGCTCTGTCCTTGGACCCCTTCTCTTCTCCATCTACACCTCCTCCCTTGGCAAACTCATACACTCCCACGGCTTCAACTACCACCTCTATGCTGATGATACTCAAATCTACCTATCCACCCCTCACCTCACCCCCACATTCTCCGCCCGCATCACTCACCTCCTAAACGACATCTCTGACTGGATGTCGCTCCATTTCCTCAAACTCAACCTCTCCAAAACCGAGCTTCTCGTCTTTCCCCCTTCCCGTGCCCCCCCCCCCATCCTTCCCATCACTACCAACAACACCACCATCAATCCCGCCCCGCAAGCCAAGGTCCTTGGCGTCATTCTGGACTCAAACCTTTCCTTTCAACCTCATATCAAATCTCTCACAAACTCATGCAGGCTCCACCTCCGGAACATCTCCAAGATACGCTCCTTCCTTACCCCAGACACCACTAAACTACTCGTTCACTCCCTGATTATCTCACGCCTTGACTACTGCAACTCCCTCCTCACCGGCCTACCCCAGTGCAAACTCACCCCGCTTCAGACCATCCTGAACTCAGCTGCCAGACTCATCCACCTCACCAGCCGCTCCACCTCTGCCACCCCCCTCTGCCTCTCCCTCCACTGGCTCCCCATTGCCCAACGCATTAAATTCAAACTGCTCACTCTGACCTATAAAGCCATTCACAACACTGCCCCTAACTACCTCACCGACCTGATTCCCAGATACCACCCTACCCGTACCCTTCGCTCTTCACAGGACCTCCTTCTATCTTGCTCCCTGGTCTCCTCCTCCCACGCACGACTGCAAGACTTCTCCAGGTCCTCCCCCATCCTCTGGAACTCACTACCCCAACCCATCAGACTGTCACCTTCCCTCCTCACCTTCAGGCGCTCCCTGAAAACCCACCTCTTCAGGGAAGCCTACCCCACCCTCACCTAACAGCCGCTGCCCTTCCCTCCTCCTTCCACTCCATCCCCCACAGCCATTTCCTCCTGTACCTCTACCCCCTCCCTCCTAGATTGTAAGCTCGAAAGAGTAGGGCCCTCTTACCCCTTGTGTGCTGTTTGATGTTACTGTACTGTTTCATGTATTGTCCCCCCTCTATTGTACAGCGCTGAGCAAACCCTTTGGCGCTATATAAACTCGATAAATAAATAAATAAATAAATTCAATGATTTGTATATTGTAACCCTATCCCTTCTTAAGCACCTTTTCTCCAGGGAGAATACATTTAATGTTTGTAGTCATTCCTCATAACTGAGGATCTCGAGCCCCCTTATTAGTTTCCCTTCTCTAGGCTCTTTCTAGTTCAAGTGTATCTTTCCTTAGGACTGGTGACCAAAAGTGGACCACATACTTAAAGAAGAAATCTGGGATAGGCAAAAAAAAAAAATCACCTGTTAGTACACCCCCCTACTCAAAACACTAAACCATTAATAACATTTTGTAAATCCTTACCATTTAAGAGAAAAGTCAAATTTTCCACCCCCTCCTCCTTAATAAACTACTCTCCCTTGGCATCGGAGATACTGCTCTCTCTTGGTTCTCATCCTACCTATCCCGACGCTCCTTCAGTGTCACCTACAATGGTGCCACCTCCCCCTCCCTCCCCCTCTCTGTTGGGGTCCCCCAAGGCTCTGTCCTTGGACCCCTTCTCTTCTCCATCTACACCTCCTCCCTGGGCAAACTCATACAATCTCACGGCTTCAACTATCACCTCTATGCTGACGACACCCAAATCTACCTCTCCACCCCTCACCTCACCCCCACTATCTCCGCCCGCATCACTCACCTCCTAAATGACATCTCAGACTGGATGTCGCTACATTTCCTCAAGCTCAACCTCTCCAAAACCGAGCTCCTCATCTTTCCCCCTGCCAACACCCCCCCCCCCCATCCTATCCATCATCACCAACAACTCCACTATCACTCCCGCCCCGCAAGCCAAAGTCCTTGGCGTCATTCTTGACGCGAACCTCTCCCTCCAACCGCATGTCAAATCACTCACAAACACATGCAGGCTCCATCTTCGCAACATTGCCAAGATACGCTCCTTCCTCACCCCAGACACCACCAAACTTCTAGTACACTCCCTCATCATCTCACGCCTCGACTACTGCAACTCCCTCCTCACTGGCCTACCCAAGTGCAGGCTCTCCCCGCTCCAGACCATCCTGAACTCAGCTGCCAGACTCATCCACCTCACCACCCGCTCCACCTCTGCCACCCCCCTCTGCCTCTCCCTCCACTGGCTCCCGATTGCCCAATGCATCAAATTTAAACTCCTAACCCTGACCTACAAAGCCGTTCACAACACTGCCCCTGACTACCTCACCAACCTGATCACCAAGTACCACCCTACCCGTACCCTTCGCTCCTCACAGGACCTCCTTCTATCCTGCTCCCTGGTCTCCTCCTCCCATGCACGACTGCAGGACTTCTCCAGGTCCTCCCCCATCCTCTGGAACTCACTGCCCCAATCCATCAGACTGTCGCCTTCCCTATTCACATTCAGGCGCTCCCTCAAAACCAATCTCTTCAGGAAAGCCTACCCCACCCTCACCCAACGGCCATCCTCCCTCATTCCTCCCACCACTTCATCCCCCTCAGCCACTTCCTACTGTACCACTACCCCCTCCCTCCTAGATTGTAAGCTCGTAAGAGTAGGGCCCTCTTACCCCTCGTACGTTTGTTGTTGTTGTACTGTGCCATGTATTGTCCCCCCCTATTGTACAGCGCTGAGCAAACCCTTTGGCGCTATATAAACTCGTAGTAATAATAATAATAATTTAATTTTCATGACCTCATCTCTGTAATTCAAAAGATAACAGCATATGCTGTGCCAAGGAGGTGATGTAACATCAGGGATTTCATCATATCCTGTTTTCTCTCTGCAGTAAAAGGAAAGTACAGTTCACATCAACCACAGGGAATTGTGGTGAATGTAGTCGGGTACATTAGGCCTGTACATTATGAATGTGTCTGAGAGTCTTGGTCCACAAACCACAGCAAGTGGGGCTGAATTACAACCCTGCTTCCTGGAGAAAGAACTACAGAAAGGATGTACCAAGACCAGTGCCTGGGATAGGCAAAGCAGTCACTGGTCTTACAAACAGGAAACCAAAACAGAACTAACAGTTTTATTTGAAAATGAATAAGCCAGTTCAGAGCAACTAATGAGTGAACTAGAAGATGGATGACATATTCAATGAAGGCAGGAAATCTGCAACAAGAGCATGTAAAGAAATTTTTGCCCAGAGTTCTGCTTTAAGATGTGGCTGAACCAGAATTTTTTTTAAAGTGATAGAATTATAGTTTTGTAATACCCTTTTTAATGCATGCTAATAGTCTGGAAGTATAATCAGCAAACACTAAGACTGAACAATTTATTTAGTATTTAGTTGTCTCTTTTAAAATGTAATGTGTATAGATAAAATTACCTATGCAACCGTTATAAGTCTGGTAAGAAAGTTTAAGACCCCTATGAAAATATTAAATGTCAAAGTAACTACTACTGAAATAGTGTGTGATAAACACGTCATAAAAAATATATGAAAAAATTAAAGGGTAGCTGCTGCTCAAAGAAAAAACACATACCACGCATACATTTAACTAAATGTGAATAAGAAATTTGCACGTACCCTTTACAATAATAGTACTAATCAATTGTGAAAATACATATAATGCCAATGCAAAACACAACCTATAAAGTGCAACAATTACATAAAGTACTATTACAGTCCAAGCCTCCTAATGATGTTCCAGATGTGACAAAACACGTAGGGCAAAGGCTCCGATTAGCATTGGCAGATCATTTCAGGTGCCAGGAGAGGCACCCTAATTTATGAGTGTGATCTTTTAAAGTGTTACTACACCCACAACAGTAAAATTAGTCTATATATGCAGTAAAGCATGCTTGTTGTACTCACTGTGGAACCTAAGGGGTTAATCCTCTGCATTGTGTAAAAAGGCTGTTTGATCCTTTCTTCTCTGCCCCTCCTCTTGTTAAAGTGACCACCTGATACAGACTGAACCCGTGGTCACATGTACGTGCTCAGTTTGGTGTGTATTGCTAGAGAGGTGTTTTTTTTTTCTTGGGAGGTACATGTGGTCAGCACAGGGCCAATCAGCACTACCCAGACAGAGGGACAAAGGGTCAGAGGTTTCACATCCTCCTACAGCAGAAAGAAAACTCCTCCTCCAAGCTTAAGCTTTGCTGAAGCCACAAGATGGCCAGGGGTGGACTGACAACTCATGGGGCCCCTGGGCAATAGGGGATCATGGAGCCCCTGTGTCCTTGCCCACGCTCAAAAAAAGCCTATAAAAAAGGTACCAGGGGCATTTCATAGGGCCCCCTACTGACCCTGGGCCCTCGGGCAGTGCCCGAGTGCTCAAATGGTCAGTCTGCCCCTGAAGAGGGCTCTAACTGCTGATGAGAAAAGGTATTTAGTAGTTTATATTTACTAAAATAATTTCTTTTCCATGTTGTGTGTACTGTGGGAGACCAAATATAGTGATTGCAGGGTCCTTGGTTTAGTATGACTTTAATATATCTTTGTTGCTTTAATAAGCGGTAATACACTATGAGGATTGTTTCTTTGGTTTCCTCTCCTTTGTGGGCAATATGAATCTCTGAGCATTGGTCCCTTGGATGATGGTGTAACACAGCAGGATAGTGATACAGTGCATATTGACCATCCTTGGTATAAGCTTAAGGAAATCAACAACTTCTGGCGAGCCTGGCCCCTGGTGAGGACACAAGTGGTCACATGGACAGGATGAAATTTGGAATGGAATTGCATGAAGTACCAAAGCACTTTAATCTAGGAAGAGTTGCGGCACAATTATTTACAGTTTTATCTGAAACACTGCACTTTAATATTGGACTGTAATAGCACTTTATGTAATTATTGCACTAGGTTGTGTTTTGCATTGGCATTATAAGCATTTTCGCAATTAATTAGGAACAATATTATTGTGAAGGATAAGTGCAACTTTCGTATTCATATTTTGTTCAAAAATATTTAATGTAAAACTCCACCCAAAAATAACAATAAACTTAACAACCCTTTCAACGATAAAAAAAAAACAGATTTTGTAGCCATATTGATTTTTAGCGCAGTGCTCTCTTTCATAGTCTGATAGCCAGCACCTTTCAACCCACTTCATTTAAGCGCAGACTTCATGGACCTGCCCTTGCCTGTGACTAGACAGTGAAACCAGTAACAGATTAGTGATTAGCTCACCTCTCTGTCACTCAGCCCTCTTCTCATATCAGCTTTCTGCTTGTCAACACATAAATTGAAAAAAATATGTTTAATGCTATATTAATAATTACAGAGCTGTATTAACTTGTGCCCCTTGTATCTGCCTGGAGTTCAGCTTTAAATGATCGAGGGTTGGAGAGGTTACTGTTGGCACCAACCCTGATATCCTAAAACGCTACTAAAATGCTGCAAAAAATGCTTTTACCAGCATTTTTTTATCCAACGTTTTTTCCAGCGTTTTTTGAGCTAGTGTGCATGGAGCTTTATTGTTTTAACTTTATGTGAAAATATTTTACCATGCCCTTAGGATAATCATATCAATAGATATTTTCAGTCCATGCTGATAGAAATCAAATTAATCCTGTAAATGATTTGAAAAATAGAAATATTTTCAGATTTATCCACTAAAAAATGTACAAGGTAGATTTGGTTCTCTTTTCCAAGGTGTGCCTATTATACAGAGTACATTGTTAAGTTACTGAAAGTGCTACCGGTGAAATTCTATATTTAACGCCACAAATGCTTTTCAAGAATAAAACACAATGTCTAGAATGCAGCCATCATGATGACAGAGACCCAAGTACCCTCAAGGGTGACCTTATCTTTTCAAAAACTCGCACTCAGAAAAGGCTCATACAAGTAGTGAAAATCAGATTGAAAGATACATTTACCGTTGGTGCAATATTACAGGTTACACCTATTTATTTATTTATTACAGGTACTTATATAGTGCCATCATTTTATGCAGTGCTTTCCAAAGATATATTGTACATTCACATCAGTCCCTAACCCTCATGGGATGTACAATCTAAGGTCCCTAACATACATTCATATATATGCATACTAGGGCCAATTTAGACAGGATCCAATTAACCTACCAGCATGTCTTTGGAGTGTGGAAAGAAACCAGAGTACCCGGAGGAAACCCACACAGGAAGAACATGCATACTTTAGGCAGGTGGTGCCATGGTTGGGATTTTTCCATTTATCCACTGTGTTGACTATATTTAGGATGTAACATGTAGCATGTTGCTACGAACCCTCCTCATCCCTAGAGTTCTCCTCCTTGGTTCCTTTTCCCTGCAGCTGCTATTGCATTTACAATCAGCACGGATATGTGGTGCTTCACCCACACAGCCGCATCATTCATTCACAGCGTTCTGTGAATGAACTACAGTCCAGTCTGCAACCATGGCAAGCGGCTTGAAGTTCTTAATGAGCCACAAGTGTACTGATCAGTGCCTTTGTAGTCTATTGACACTTTCTGAAGCTGACTGCCGTACAGCTGTACGAGAGGACAGTCTGCAGAAGAGTCTGCAGAAAGCCACGATTCACCGATCTTGGGTGAATGCTCTGCAGGCTTCTGAGAAAAAAAATTATAAATGCACAATTTTTTTACTTGCAAAAACATGTTCATTTATTTTTTAAACAAAAGGTGACCTTAGACTTTAATGTGTTTCTATTTATTTAATCAATAATGTGTTATTAACCACTTGCTGCCACTCCTCTGGACATTTACTGTGGCAGGGTGGCATGGACAGGCACAGTTCTGTATATATACACGTGACTGCCTACCTCCAGGTCTGCGGGTGCGAGCATGCGCACCCCCTGCCGACCGATGCGGTGATTGGACACAGCACGAGCGTGACAACAGATTTCAGCCAATGTTGCAGCCATTCAGATTGTTTGCTAATCCAACCATTATTATCCAGATCACACGATTCTGTTACATTGATATGCAGTAATTACACATGGAATATGGTGTTTTGACCCTCAGAGCAAATTTGAAGGATCAGGCAAAATTGCATGTGACAATGCTTGTAGGCCATTTGATGGACAGCTCCAATAAACATCCCATTTTATGAAAATCTGGTTTCATACATAACCCTGGTAATTTTTGTATAATAAATAATTTCCCTGGGAGCACCAGTGTTCCACACCAGAATCCAGTGACCAGCACATTATAGGCCACTGTCCCTTATAACCACTTTAAAAATTCTAGTTCCTGTAAGGTATAATATCGGGACCATTCCATAGTAGCTAGTGCAAAAATATAGTGCTGTGTCTTCAAAGGTATGAATTGACCCAAATTAGAAAATGGCAAACTATTGTGTTTGTCAGGTGGCTGGCTGGCACCCCCAGAGTGCCGGTGTCCTGTGTGAAACACCACCCCCCCCCCATATATGCCACTGCCCAAGGATGTGCTGAAATATTTTCTATTCATGAAAAACTATTAGCAGATCAATTGTTATGTTGGACTTACTTACCCCTGGAGGCTGTATTGGAGGATGAAGAATCCGACATACTGAGTGTTTCTGAAACAAAATATATATTTATGATAAAATAAAATAGCCATAACATGTTTAAAAATAAGAACTGTATGTTATGTTAAAAGTTTCAAGACATGAAAGAAAAAAAATGTTTAAAAAAGTGAATAAAAATTGTGGTTTTGTTTTTTACATATTGTTGCCAGTAAGTATCCCTGATCAACGCCATGCCAGTCATATGATGACGCTGTACTGCACTGGTGACAGTATGTAAAAAATACTGGAAAAAAAAAAAAACACAAATTGTATTTAATTTTCCAAAAAATTGTTGCAAACAATTGCAATTTAAAAAATTTGTGATGCCCCTTACTAAATACCTTTCTACTTTCCAAAAAGGGGTTATTTGGGGAGTATTTTTACTGTCCTGGCATTTTAAGGGCCTCAAGAAATGAGAGGCCACCAGTACATATGAATTGGTCGATTAAAAAAAAAAAAAAAAAAATTCTATATACACACACATATTTATATATACAGTATATACACACACACCGTAGTTTGTAGACTAACTTTCACACATACTAAATAATTTACACATGGATTTGGGTTATTTTTAACAGAAATGTAGAAAAATAAATTTTAGCCTTAATTTATGAAAGGTTATTTATTTTTTATATTTTAAAACCGGAACTAAGAAAAATTTTTTTTTTTTTGGACACAGTGCTGGAAAACCGAGAATTTGCCAGTTAAAGTAACATTGTGCTCAATAACACGCTGAATAATACTCCCTTTATGACTGGGGCATTTTTTAAGTGGTTTTTCACTTCTTGCATAGTGTTCTGGTGAAAATCTGGTGACATGTTTTTAGACTTCGTGCCTTGGCTCTTTTTAAGGCTCACTCCCTCTCCAAACATGCAGATAACACAGAGGGTTCACTATCTTTTACAATTTGTCTGTGACCATGGACGTAGCACCAGGGGTCGCAGGGGTTGCAGTTGTGACCCCGCCCATTCTCTGGGGGGGGACCGTGCGACCTCCTTGTCACTAGGATTTCAATCCACTGCAGGGGGAGACATGCAGCCGCATAGCAGGCAAGGGAAGACTGGGGACTCCAGCCAGCTGGCTAAGCAGGAGGGAGCACAGCTCGTTCTTCACTTCATTTTCCCATCCACCTAACTGGGCTTTCCTGCAGCTGACACTGAAGCGGTGTTGAGGACAGATGTATCTAGAGCAGTGTTTCTCAACTCCAGTCCTCATGGACCCCCAACAGGTCATGTTTTCAGGATTTCCCTCAGATGAAACAGCTGTGGTAATTACTAAGGCAGTGTAACTGATCAAATCACCTGTGCAAAATAATGGAAATCCTGAAAACATGACCTGTTGGGGGTCCATGAGGAGTGGAGTTGAGAAACACTGATCTAGAGGGAGGTGCATCGCTTCCCCTCCGGGATACTGTGACGGGATCGGTAAGTTTCTCCCTCCATTATCCTACTGTACTCAGCCTCACTCACATACAGCAGAGCTGCTCCTAACCACACTGCACACAGCTGTACACATAAAACCTCAAAAAAAGAAACATGGTAAATAAAACAAAAGCCTTCTTGTGGCCATACAATATGCTTTGATTGCTCTGCCACAAGCAATTGTCTCAAAGACATGTATAAATCTCTGCACAATCATTTAAAAAAAAAAAAACTTTTATTATATACAATTGTGGACAATTGAAAATAGAGAGCTAATACTTTGTCTAAGTTTACCTTAGAGAAGATCTTCACAAGAATAGTCAAAGACTGCTTAGCAACCAGCAACTGTTGAGACAATGAACACTTTGGTCAGAGATAGGTAGTGTACAATACAGTGCAGGGGTAGGCAACCTTAAAGAGGTGGAGGTCTACCTGACCAACAGTGTCGCCTCCTCACACCTGATTTAGACCTCTACCGTGTTGCAATTGCATGGCAATCATGACTCATTAACAATAAAGATTGCTGAGCTACATATATGCAAATCCCAAAGAGGACCGACATGCCTCGCTCCAGAGGGCACGCAACCACGGCTCCAGAGGGAACACCACCCCTGCTCCCGGAGGTCCTCCCAACACTCTGTCCCTCCCCAGTGCCTACCACGGCCCCTGAAGCCGCGGCCTTTCTTGCCGGCCGCGGAGAACCGCCCTGCTCCAGAGGGGATGCAACCCCCGCTCCAGAGGGGACGCCACCACCACCCCTGTCCCCGTCGGTATTCTCACCAGCTGCTCCAGAGGTCCAGCCATCGCCCAGGAAGAGTACTGGGCGCCCTGTCCCCTGCGGCCTACCGCTGGCATCAAAGCCACGTTACTGCCTGACGCCTGAACCAGGACGCCGCCGTCCGCGCCAGAGAAAGGAGAGCTACCACTACCGCCTCCCCTACCTATAGCCGCCACAGAGAGAAAGGAAGCAGCAACCAACCCCTCCGGCACCGAGAGGGTAAGCCACTGCTACCAGATCTGCTTCCCTGCTCCCCACCGTGTACCACACAACCGTGCCCAGGCCACCACACAGCCCCGAGCCCCATCCAAGTTACTGGCCCGCAGCACCCACATGCACTGGCCCACAACACCCACCGACGCCGGGCCCTACTGCGTCCACCAACGCCTAGCCCGCTCCACCTCCAGATGTCGGCCTACACCACCTCCTGATGCCTAGCCCTCAGCACCACCTGAGTCGGGCCTTCAGCACCCCCTGACGCCGGACCTTCAGTACCTCCTGACGCCGGGCCCTCAACACCTCCCGACGCAGAGCCTTCAGCACCTCCCGACGCAGAGCCTTCAGCACCTCCCGACGCAGAGCCTTCAGCACCTCCCGACGCAGAGCCTTCAGCACCTCCCGACGCAGAGCCTTCAGCACCTCCCGACGCAGAGCCTTCAGCACCTCCCGACGCAGAGCCTTCAGCATCCCCAGACACCGAGCCATCAGCATCCCCAGACACCGAGCCATCAGCATCCCCAGACGCCGTGCCCTACAACACCCCCAGACACTGCGCCCTACAGCTCGCCCAGTCGCCGAGCCACTGTACCCACCGTCACCGCGCCACAGCACCCACGGAAGCCGGCCTACAGCAGCCACAGGCTGCAACTAGCCAGCTGCTGACCGAGCTGCCCACCACCCTCACTCTCCTCCTACAGATGTACACAGATGAACTCCACCACGGCGTGACAGATTCTCCACATCATCACGCCCTGATGTGAAACCTTTCACCTCCCCCGATTTGACCAGTACTCCGCTCACCCCAACATGTCACCTGCACTCCTCCTCCTTGTATTCCTTTCCTGCTTTCCAAAAATCGCCTCCCTCTACCCCCCTACTCCCCCAAAACAGCTCTACATTGCTCCCTCACTTCTTCCTTCTCCCCACTACGGCTCTCACCATCTCCTCCTGATACTCCACTCTCCCATCGACCCACATGCCACCACTAACAGATCCACATGCTCCTGCACATCCTGTTCCCATGCCACCTTCCTCACCCTTCTCCTAACCGCTGGGGACATCTCCCTGAACTCTGGCCCCCCACCTCTCCACTCCCCCTCTAGGCACCCTCCTGCTCCTGCCAGCCGCCACAACCCCCTCAACCTTATACCCGTCCCCCTCCTCCCCACATCCACCCCTCCTCTCTCGGTTGCACTCCTAAACGCCCGTTCGGTTTGCAACAAGCGAACCGCCATCCATGACCTCTTTGTCTCCCACTCCCTCAACCTCCTAGCGGTCACCGAAATATGGATCCAAGCCACCGACTCCACCTCCCCTGCTGCACTCTCCTATGAAGGCCTCGTCTGGACCCACTCACCCAGACCGAGCGGTCGCAGAGGTTGTGGGGTCGGCATGCTTCTGTCACCGCTGAGCACCTTCCAGGTCCTCCCTAACCCCCATCCCTATTCTTCTCCTCCTTCGAGGCCCACTGCTCTTCTCTCCCACCCCTCTGCGGATTGCATTAATCTATCGCCCTCCTGGATCCATATCCCGCTTCCTGGACAACTTTGCCACCTGGCTTCCCTTCTTCCTCTCCTCTGAGCTACCGACCATCATCCTTGGGGACTTCAACATCCCCATCAACATCCACAGCCCAGCTACTTCCCAACTCCTCCCCCTAACCTCCTCTTTCGCGCTCACACAGTGCACACAGTCCTACACCCACTCCGATGGGAACACCCTGGACCTCGTTTTCTCCCACCTCTGTACCCTCCACAACTTCACTAACACCCCATTCCCTCTCTCTGACCACCACCTCCTCACGTTCTCCATCTCCCCCTCCTCTAACTCCCCGCCCCAAAGCATCAAACCATCACCAGCTGCAACCTCCGCAACGTGAACTCTCCACTCGGCAGCTGACCGTCTGTACTCAAAAAACCCTCCCTGGACCCCACTGACCTGAACAACCTTAGACCCATCTCCCTGCTGCCACTCACTTCCAAGCTCCTTGAGCGCTTAGTCTACAATCGCCTAAGCACCCACCTCACTGACAACAATCTCCTTGATCCACTACAGTCCAGCTTCCATCCCCTACACTCTACCGAAACCGCCCTACTCAAAATCACTAACGACCTGCTAACCGCCAAAGCTAATGGCCACTATTCAGTCCTCCTACTCCTCGACCTCTCTGCGGCCTTCGACACAGTCGACCACCCCCTCCTCCTTACTAAACTACACTCGCTTGGCATCAGGGACTCTGCTCTCTCCTGGTTCTCCTCTTACCCTTCCCAATGCTCCTTCAGCGTTACCTATAATGCCCTAAAATATAAACAAACAGTACGGCACTAAAGGTCACAAAATAAAAATGTGTATATATAGTCACACAAGCCACTCAATATTGTGTGGCCCGGGTGGTCATAAACATATGCACACACATAAAGATATCATCAGTGTGAAGTGAAGCACAGAAAAATAAGGATCTCATGCATTACAGTGACACAAAAATAACTTTGTGAGTAGTGTCCATGTGTATATAACAGATTCCATGCAGATGTGAACCTATAATGCCACCACCTCCCCCTCTCTGTTGGGGTCCCCCAAGACTCTGTCCATGGACCCCGTCTCTTCTCCATCTACACCTCCTCCCTTGGCAAACTGATACACTCCCATGGCTTCAACTATCACCTCTATGCCGATGGCACACAAATTTACCTCTCCACCCCCCACCTCACCCCCTCACTCTCCGCCCGCATCACCCACCTCCTAAGCGACATATCAGACTGGATGTCACTCCATTTCCTCAAGTTAAACCTGTCCAAAACCGAGCTCCTAGTTTTCCCCCCAGTCCGCGCCCCCCCTCCATCCTCTCCATCACGACTAACAATGCCACAATCAATCCCACCCCACACGTCAAAGTCCTAGGTGTCACCCTGGACTCAAACCTTTCCTTCCAACCTCATGTCCAATCACTATCAAATGCATGCAGGCTCCACTTCCGCAACATCTCCAAGATGCGTATGTTCCTCACCCCAGACAGCACCAAACAACTCGTACACCCCCTTATTATCTCATGCCTAGACTACTGCAACTCCCTTCTCACCGGACTACCCCGACAAATGCTATCCCCGCTCCAGTCTATCCTGAACTCAGCGGCTAGACTCATCCACCTTATCAACTGCTCCACTTCGGCCACCCCCCTCTGCCAATCCCTCCACTGGCTCCAGATTGCCTAACGCATTAAATTCAAATTACTAACACTGACATACAAAGCCATTCATAACGTTGCCCCAAACTACCTCACTGACCTGATACCCAAATACCATCCTACCCGTGCCCTTCGCTCCTCACAAGACCTCCTGCTCTCTAGCTCCCTGGTCTCCTCCTCCCACGCCCGACTGCAGGACTTCTCCAAGACTTCCCCCATCCTCTGGAACTCCCTACCCCAATCCTTCAGACTGTCACCTACCCTCCTCACCTTCAGGCGCACCCTGAAAACCCATCTCTTCATGGAAGCCTACCCCACCCTTACCTAACAGCTGTTCTCCTCCACTCCTCCTACCACTCCATCCCCCACAGCCACTTCCTCCTGTATCTCTACCCCTCCCTCCTAGATTGTAAGCTCGTAAGAGCAGGGCCCTCAAACCCCACGTGTATTGTATTGTTACTGCATTGTCTCATGTACTGTCCCCCCACTTTAATGTACAGCGCTGAGCAAACCCTTTGGCGCTATATAAACACTGTATTATAATAATAATAATTAAAATTTTTCCAACATGTCCACATCCCAGCATAAATACTGCCCCTATATTCTCCCTCTGAACACATTTCCATCTAGGTGTACATTCCTTATATTATGCAATATACCTCCCACACTAACATCAGCACCTTTTAAAAAATTATTATTAATTTCATTTATTCATCAGTTCATTTATTCATCGGTTATTTTATTCATTTTTCACGCATTTCTTATTCAATCATTTATCATAATTTTTATATAATATATTACATGTATTTTATGATTCATATTTCATATTTTATTTATATTTCATCCTCTATGCAGTGAAGGAAATAAGTATATGATCCCCTGCTGATTTTGAATGTTTGCCCACTCACAAAGAAATGATCAGTCTAAAAATCGAATGGTATGTGTATTGTAACACTGAGAGACAGAATAGCAACAAAAAATTCTAAAGAAATGCATGTCTAACAAATGATGCACTGATTTGCATGTTCATGAGGAAAATAAGTATTTGATCCCCTTCACAAAACATGACTTAGTACTTGGTGGCAAATCCCTTGTTGGCAATTACAGAGGTCAGACGTTTCCTAGTTGGCCACCAGGTTTGCACACATCTCAAGAGGGATTTTGGCCCACTCCTCTTGGCAGATCCTCTCCAAGTCATTAAGTTTTGGTGGCTGACATTTGGCAACTTAAACTTTCAGCTCCCTCCACAGATTGTCAATCGGATTAAGGTCTGGAGACTAGCTAGGCCACCCCAGGACCTTAATGTGCTTCTTTTTTTTGGAATTCTTTATTTATGTAAGATTTTCAACAAAGCAGCGGGAAACAAACAGAAGGTTCACCGTAATACAAACAAAACAAGAGGATGCAACATACAAACGTCACAGTACAAAAATCAGCCAAGGCCTGGTGCAAGGATATTAACAATTGAGAGTAAACAAACAGGTTGCAAGAAGCAGAGGATCAGCTCCATGGCCATGGCAGTACAACCACTGTAGTAGAATGTTACATCGATCAAGGAGGTATAGTGACAATAGACACAGTACGTAGTCACTGACCGTAACCACAAGGGCAATGTGCTTCTTCTTGAGCCACTCCTTTGTTGCCTTAGCCGTGTGTTTTGGGTCATTGTCATGTGAGTGGGAAAACATTCAAAATCAGCAGGGGATCAAATACTTATTTCCTTCACTATATATATATATATATATATATATATATATATATATAGTGGGAACTCGCTTCAAAGTGGTAGAGCTTTTAAACGCACACAGCTACTCGCTTTCTTTTCAGGGCCTTTTTAGCCCACTTTTATTTAAACGAAAGTTCAAAACAGAAGTTTCCCACACAGGGGTATCGATCAACCACAAAACAACGGTTCAGCCTCCTGGCTTATACTCAGCTTGCTGTCTGTCTCCTGCAGACTTCTTCCCAAAAATATGGCACTTGCACACTGCTGGCCTCTAGCACACAGCTAGTCTCTAGCAGCCCCTTGCTGCTTTTGGCTTCCACCTCTCCTAGGTGAAGCCCACCTGACTCCCAGGCAGTGACCTCCCGTCTTCCAAGTGGAGCCCTCCTGACTCCTATCTGCCGGGGTGGAGCCCTGAACCCTGGTCCTGACCCTACAAAAGAGCCGTGCACACCTGTGCAATCAGTGTAATGGCCATTCCCAAAACCTGGTCCCAGGATTGGAGATTTCATCCCTCCCAGATCTCTTTGAAATCTCCCGGCTCCAGATCCCAAAACAGACCTTACAAACAAAGGAGGAAAGTGAAAAGCCACTTTCCTCCGTATCAAACACTTACCCTGGAGCCCCTCAACCTGCCTTGTTGAGAATCCTGGGTGACAGATTGCCACACTGTCACATATTCCCCCCCCTTTGTTTTGATCCCATAGGGGGCAGAACACACAACTTATATCTTCTGGCACCTCTGTGCCAGCTCTCACTTACAGGGGTCCAATCTGGTCTGACCATACCTTTCCTAAAGGGGAACTCTACCCAATGACTCCTTTGGTGTCTCTCCCCAAGCCCCATTGTCACTCTGCTATGGGCTCTACTCAGACCTTCCCTATTCTTTTTCCGAGTGCATTTCCATAACCACTTTCTCTCCTGAGATCTTAGCGGGGTCCCCCTGGCTTTTCTATTGACCTTTCTGCCCCTTTGCTTCAGGTTCCAAGGTTTCCTAATACCTCTCTCAGTATTACTGTCCCAAGGCTGTAGGGGAACTATTTCTACTGTATTTGTACCAGGACCACCCCCCTGATTTCTTGTACCCCTAGCTATCAAACCTGCATGACTCATTACCACAGCATTCAGTTTACCATGAACGGTTATATTCCAGTCAATATTACACCTTTCAATACATTTTCCAGCATTAGTTAGGACAGTGTCTGCAGAGGGCACACACACCATAGGGCAGCCATCACCCACGGGAACCACACAAGGTGCCACTTCACCTGGTGTCATGCAATCTGCAGGTGGCTGTCCCACCATTTTAACTTTTTCTACACCACTTGGATCTGTATCCAAATCCTGTACAGATGAGCTCTCTTCTGATCCATTTTGCCAGTTTTCACATACCATTTGTCCCTGTATTTCAGGTGTCTTTTCAGACCTGCTACATAAACCTCTTTTTGGCCCAATGACCCTGATTCCTTCATGCACATCCGTTTGAGCCCTGGTCAGGAGCTCTGCTGTTCTCTGGTCCATGCTCGGCCCTTCCATCTCATGTGGTTTGTCCAATGGTGCAGTAAACACGCCCTTCACTGACAACTGACCAGTACCATCCTGGACCATAGCAGCAGAAATGCTTCCCACCTGGCTGTTAGGAGGTGAAACCTTTTTTGACTCATTTCCCATTTCTCCAAAACTTCTCAAATACATTGACAGGTAGTCCAGCAGCATACCCTGATACAACTTTTAACACCATCAAAAAATTCCAAAACAAACAACTTTCTTGTTTCCCTTTGATCTGTACAACCAGCCATTCGGTGCTCCACCTAGTGGTACTCCGCAGTACCAGACCATCTGACTGTGGAGGAGGCACCTCATTATACATTGTTTGTACATTCCAAAGTTCAAGCATCTCCTTTAATACTTTGGTTACAACCCAACCACTTGACTCTAAACCTAAGAGCTTCCTGACCATATTTAGGGCACTGGGAACGCTGAGAGACTCACCTGCTGAGACTTGAGAAGTTGAAATTTTTACAGGGACCTCCTCCAAGCTGGAGAGAACCACAACCTGGTGCTCCACCAGAGCGCTGCCATGTGCTGGGCTCACTCTCAACATCTCAGACTCAGCATCCACAAGCTGCCCCTGATCATTCCCAGTGACAACATCATTTTGACACTCCATGCCAACATCACTTTTGTGGGTCACAGACAAAGTCTCTGCTGTATACACGCCCTTATCCATAGGCTGTTCTATAGATCCTCCTGCTGGCACAGCAGAAACAGTGTCCACCTTGTTTTTTTGCATAAAAACCTCATCTATCAACGAGATTAGCCTTTTATTCCAACTATCCCAATCCATTGTATATGTGCTCAATTCGCCAGTGCTCCTCAGCACCGAACCATCTGCCCAAGGAGACACATAAGAATAGACAGGCTTAGTTGCAGATCCATTGCACAAATCACTCTGGATCACATCAGACTTGGGTAACACCTGTTTTCCAACTGCAGGTTGCAATACCTCACATCCACCACTTTGCTCTGGTGGTGCTTCCTGCATTACCCACACATTTGCATTTTTGCCAGGCTGCATTAACCCGCTGTTCACCTGAACACTTTCAGTAATATTAGGCTGCGGCAACACACTCCTATGACAAGGTGCAGTTCCACTCTGCTCCACCAGAGTGACATCGCAGTTGTCCAGGGTAACCTCCGACTCCAATACACGGAGACCCCTGGAGATGTCTAAGGACACCTGTGCTGTCTGACCACCAGTTGCTATGGGAAATGACCCGTCTTTAATTACAGCTTTTGCACTGCAAGAGCTTAGGGTTTTCCCAACAGCAGTACATTTCTCATCAACATTAGCATTTTTAGCTCTTGTGGGCTGTACTATCCCACTACCAACCTGTGACTGGCACACATTCGTGACATCACTTTCTTTTTGAGAACCATGCACAGGCTTTACTTTAACCCCTAACTCCCCACTGTACAAGGCACTGCACAGGGAAAAGTCACTCTCAAAAGCACATTCAGTGGCCCAACTAACTGGGGTTACTCCTACATCAGAATGGACAGTCTCATAACCAGTCCTTCTCAACATGACAGTCCCAGCCATGGTTTTATCACACACAGTCTTACCCACCACAGTAGTAGGTGTCACCATCTTCATTTGAGTGCGTGGTCTCATAAACGCATCCTCAACTGCACTTTCCTTGGCAACTTTTCCCTTGCCCCAAGGTGAAGTAACAGACGCCCTCATAGGCTCCATGGACTCTCTGGCACCCGCTGCAGGCCCAACAGGAACTTCCTCCCTGTTACCAGAGGTGGCCGCCAACATTTTCAAACAAGAATCTGGGCTTGATGTTGTAGACATTTGCCCAGTATCAGCGGTATTCCAGAGTCTGGGACAGGAAAAGATCCCATGCCCCCACTGACCACATTCCACGCAGGGTATATTTCTGCACTTCTCTTTATTGGGATACTGAGCCACATCTCCAATGCAGCTCCTCCCAGGCAATATTTTTTCTCCGGTCGCCATGGGAGATTGCACTCTCCAAGCAGAACTTCGCTGGCTAACACGCTGTATTGGCTCCTCTTGATGCCACTTGCCATGATCCTTGTACGACATAGCCCCCCGTACACAGACAGCCCGACTGGCCTCCTCTGTGTTGCTATGGGCCTTCACTCTTGGTCCTGGCCTCTGGTCAGCTCCTCTCCTTGCACATAGCATAGGCTTCTCTCTGCTGGACCAACTCTCAAGCCGTGACACATTCACATTTTTCACAACAGCTACTGGTTTAACTGCAGCAGCGTTGCCAGGGGCAACAACACCCCTCTCCCAGGTAAGGACATCCTGCAGCTCTCTCCTTGCACTGAAGGTTGGCTTGCTTTCCTCTTTAGGTTGGTTCAATGCAGCCAGGTGCCGCTTGCACCAGTCCACAGCAGACTCACCCACATCTAAATTTTCCTGGTTGGCTGGGGCATGCGGTATATAACCCCCTAGCCACAGAGCTCTCTCTGTCATTTCAGCAAACATTGCCTCCTTTTTCTGTTTTGACCGCCCCATCTTTGCAGTCATGCACACAGCAGTGTGTTACACAGTTCAGCAACACCATGGAACACTGTCTCTTTAAGGCAAAGTCCTTTTCTCTAGCAGGTTCTCCTCACCTGCACACACAGATCGTGCAGACATATGCACCAAACAGTTCATATAACTGATGAACTTACTTCATCGCAGGGATCTTCCGTTCTGCCCGCAGCATCCGCCACCATATGTGGGAACTCGCTTCAAAGTGGTAGAGCTTTTAAACGCACACAGCTACTCGCTTTCTTTTCAGGGCCTTTTTAGCCCACTTTTATTTAAACGAAAGTTCAAAACAGAAGTTTCCCACACAGGGGTATCGATCATCCACAAAACAACGGTTCAGCCTCCTGGCTTATACTCAGCTTGCTGTCTGTCTCCTGCAGACTTCTTCCCAAAAATATGGCACTTGCACACTGCTGGCCTCTAGCAGCCCCTTGCTGCTTTTGGCTTCCACCTCTCCTAGGTGAAGCCCACCTGACTCCCAGGCAGTGACCTCCCGTCTTCCAAGTGGAGCCCTCCTGACTCCTATCTGCCGGGGTGGAGCCCTGCTGACTCCTAGCTGCCAGAGTGGAGCCCTGAACCCTGGTCCTGACCCTACAAAAGAGCCGTGCACACCTGTGCAATCAGTGTAATGGCCATTCCCAAAACCTGGTCCCAGGATTGGAGATTTCATCCCTCCCAGATCTCTTTGAAATCTCCCGGCTCCAGATCCCAAAACAGACCTTACAAACAAAGGAGGAAAGTGAAAAGCCACTTTCCTCCATATCAAACACTTACCCTGGAGCCCCTCAACCTGCCTTGTTGAGAATCCTGGGTGACAGATCGCCACACTGTCACAATATATATATATATATATATATATATATATATATATATAAGAAAGGGACAGACATTTGGGTAGTTGGCCCTGAGGAAGAGGCTAGCCCTCGAAACGCGTCAGACTTTTGGATGTCCAGAATTCTCATCACAGACAGATATGCAGTGCAAATTGGACACAGCTAGTCCTTCATAATGTGCCTTTTATTTATTGACTATTGCAGGTAGGATACCTATTTTTTAACATTCGATAAACATACTTTTAAGGTAAATGCACTACGCCAGTGCGCCCACTGTTTGTTTTTCTATTCAGTATATTTGGACTCCCTGGTCCTTTGAGGGCAGCAAGGCGTGCATAACCCAAGAATTTCGTTATGTGGTCCCAATGACATTGAGTCCATCCCCAAGCGCAGGAGTATCTGGGTTTTCCACTTCTACACTACCAGATCAGCTATTGTTAGATTGCCCGCACACTATCACACTCATGCTATAGGTCACTGATCACCACCATTACTAGTATAGTATTTGTACGGATCAATATATTGATCGCGAACAGAACTATACTAGTGCACCTTTAGTATAGTGTCCCCAAAAACGCAGTGCTAGCAGGGTCAGCTCCATTCACTGCCAGCACTAGCGTTTAGCCCCTCCACTGTTTTTCATGGAAGATTTGTATCAATTGATTGTGGGCCAAAGCAATTTATATGCACAACAATATATCGCCGCCCACCAAATTTAACTCATGACAGACAATTTGCATGGAAACCTATTAAGGTTTCCGAATTTAAAACTTTTTGAGCCTAACCCTCAACATGGGCGTTACAAAAAATTAATTGCAGTCATATTGTTCCACAGACCCAGTTCATCATATGCCCATGTTCTCTGCTGTTACATATATGCTCAACAAGGACCAGCAACGTACTAGTACGTTGCTGACGTTGCTGGACTTTGAGTGGTTAAACCGGGATGATGCCTGCAGCTACAGGCTAATTAGCCGTTGGATCTCTTTTAAAGCTGTGGAAAGGGATGCATTCCCCACCTGCCACCTTCCATGGCTTTCCCATCTCACCAACATTTCCCGTTCCGCCAACTGACCATAGAGCTGATCGGGGACCTAAATGGCTCTAATCATCTCTGTAGTCTAAGGCAGGGGTGGGCAACTGTGGCCCTCCAGCTGTTGTAGAACTACACGTCCCATGAGGCATTACAAGCATGACTCCCAAAGGCAGAGGCATGATGGGACTTGTAGTTCACCAACAGCTGAAGGGCCACAGTTGCCCACCCGTGGTCTAAGGAATCAGAAGCAACAAGCGTTTCATCATTTTGGTTTTGCCAGATATAAACAGCGCCATTTTTAATTTGGGAGAGTATCTGATCACACCGATCTTTGTTTATATTACAAAAAATAAAAAACCCAGTGGTGATGAAATACCACCAAAAGACAGCTCTATTTGTGTGAAAAATAGGACCCTAAATTTCATTTGGGTACAGCACTGCATGACCACACAATTACCAGTTGAAATAGCACAGTGCCGATTAGCAAAAAATGGCCTGGTCAGGAAGGGGGGAAAACCTTCCAGGGCTGAAGTGGATAGTATGACTTAACTCAGTGAAACAAATAAAACAGTAAGCACTCATAAGTCTAGGAGACAAATAAGCATGTCATTATGCAGAGAAAGTCCTTTCACCAGTAGATCAAGCCAACCGGCCATGGCCACCACTGGGTAATTGGCCACTGCTGCTGTATGAAAAGACACTGATTCTGCTGGCTAGACTGGACACCTCCACACCGTTTACCATTTGGGACTCTTGCTGATCATGTCATGGATGCAATAGATGAACCAAATCCTCCCTTTCTCCAGTCTAACCGCTACCCTCCAGCTTAAATCACACACTGCGGGTGTTACCCCTTCGTCATCCTGGCTAACACCACTGATCACTAAATGATGTGTGCAGCATGCAAGAGCATTATAAAAACCAAATATGAATGAAACAAATTAGCAATAAGCATTTGCAAATTATTTGGAATTATTTATTTGCAATTTTATTTTAATGTATTTGCAAATAGCTGATAAAAAAAACTGTATGTAAATAAATGAAACAAATGAATAACACAAATAGTGACCCTGGGCACAAAAAGGTGGTAAATTCGTTTTTTTCCCAAAGCGTAAACAAGAGGTATGTGTGGTGTGAAAACAAAGAGAAAACATTTTTAACATGACGCTACTGTACCTGTGTGTACAGAATTGTATGTTGTCCACTTGTGAAATTGGCATCAGAATCTGTGCTGGTTCACAAAAACAAAAGCTGCCAGAACTATATTCTGATACAAAGAATAAGCAAAACAAAACATACATATAAAAATGCAGCGCTGAAAATGTGAATCTTGAAAATGTGAAAATGTGAATCAGCGCTAAAAATGTGAAAATGTGAATCTGAAAATGTGAATCAGCGCTGAAAATGTGAATCAGGGTCTTCATCTGGATACCAATGTGGACCTGCTGCTCTTTTGTTCAAGGGGGTGGATCCCCCCCCCCCGCTCTTTGTTGCAGCTGCCGCTGGAGATCCTGGTGGAGATGGGATACAGGCTCAGTTACCACCCTGGCTCCAGATGCTGACACTATCTGGAGGAGCCGCTGCTAGACAGGTAAGTGCTTGGAGGACTGGTGCTTCCCAACTCCTGTCGCGCTGCCCCCGTCACATTGCCCCCCTCCTGTCCCTCTGCCCCCCCCCTGTCGTGCTGCCCCCCTCCTGTCATACTGCAACCCCATCACTTTGTCCCTTCTGTCCTGAACGGGTGGATTTTAAACAGAAAGGAGTGGGAAAAGTTAGATGGGGCGCCCCCAATTTTATTTTTTCCTAGGGCAGTACAAAACCAAAATACACCATTGACTTCTATGCTACTGTATGTTCTCTAATTTATTTTTCTTCCTCTTTATAGCATTATACTTAAAGTACATACTGATTCTAATTCATCTGTCATCACACTTTAGTAACTTCATTTTACTAAATGCTTTCACTTTCATGTTTACTATTTTGCAAGACGTGCTAGAAGTCAAGGGTGCAAACAGAGATACTATGAACTATATGTCAATACCAGAATATATTGATGCTGTCCGTTTAGTGGATTGTTCCTCTCTCCTCTAAATCTGTATACAGTTATAGATGTCTGTGAATACTAATCGTTGTTACTACTTACTTTGTGTTATGAGCTATTTTCCTGCTTCATCAGTTGTTCACAACCACTTCCGTAGTTCTTTTACTATATATAGCCTTGGCCCATCCCAGTGACCTCCTTCTCACTGTAAAAACCTGAAACAAAAACTGGAAGTGAAGACAAATTGTTTCACATTTCACATGCACCCTTTCACACAATACAGGAAGGAGTAAAAAACAAAGAACAAAAATAATTATTTTCAGGATTAGCAAGGTATTCAGCTGTAACAAATGTATTTGTTCTAACAGTGTATATTTACTGTTTAAAGTTGAACTTTGGCTTTCTTCGTTCCTCCCCCCCTCTCTTAATGAATTTGGTGTTGTTCCATTTTAAACAAGATATACTACATTTTTTAGCTGTTCTGTAGCACTTTGTGGCCTAAGCCAGAATTTTATCTCCTGAGATCCTCTACAATTTACTGCATGGTGCTTGATTTTGTTCATGCGCAGATGTACTGCAGGTCTTTGGGATATGGCAAAGACCCGTTGCATGTCTGTGCACACACAGGGATTTTCCACACATGCTCACACAAGCTGCAAAGCCGCACAAGGTTTGCTACCAGAAATCGCCGCTTGTGCACATCCATGTGAGTGTAGCGCTAAAGAGACGCAAAGTTTTAGCCCCCCTGTTTCCTGTACAGCCAGGCAACACGCATTTTAGGCAAACACACAGTGTCAAGAATCCAGTCCGCTGGCTTGTTTTTTTGGGGGTTTTTTTTAGGGGAAAACAACATGGATAGGGTTAAGAGGTTATGGGATGTCCAACGTGACTAGTAGAACAAACATTGAGGGCAATTTCTTATTTTCTGTACAAAAAGAATGGATCGTGAATATTACTACAGCCAGAGTGGTATCAGTCCCTTAAAAGATCAGTTGCAAAGTGACTTCAAATATCAATATGACTTTAAGGAGTTCTCATAGTCCCAATAATTGGTGAGGAAATGCCATCCCACATGGCCTCTTAGCAAGTGTTCGAGAGCAAGGGATTAGGTTAGCTGTGACACTATCCCCATGAAAGCATGTTGGATATTTCATCTGGCAGCCTTCTCCCTTATAGGTCCTGAGTTTGTAGAGGTACTTACTTAGTCCCTTGTATAAAATTAGACTGCTTGTTCAGGCCTTTTAGCTTTTCTAGACATCCATGCAGAAAAGGATTCCTGCTGGATACGATTTGTAGTGCAGTTCCCTCTCTCTAAACTTCCTCTCCTTCCTTCCTTCCTCCTCCTCAGCTCCAGCCTAGAAGTAGAACATCCCTTTCCTGGGGTCC
This sequence comes from Staurois parvus, assembly GCF_062004578.1. Lineage (NCBI taxonomy): Eukaryota > Metazoa > Chordata > Amphibia > Anura > Ranidae > Staurois > Staurois parvus. Next base: position 1,822,011 of record NW_028318847.1, on the reverse strand, counting down.
CCTTCCAGGCCTCATGATCCTCAACACTCCATCTTCTAGCCAGTCACCAGACTCCCGAGCTGGCTAGGCTCCCTCATATTTATGGGCCCATCTGCCACACTGCCAGGCTTCCTGCCTGGGATTGGTCAGACATCCATAAATATGCAGATTGTAGTCTCCACCCCTTCACCCACTAACTTCTAGAATCTTCAGGAAGACTCCAAAATGAGGGAGAGTGTCAGGAATCGCGGCGCCTCTCCCGGCGCATGCGCACTGGCAACAGCTCACGCCGGGACACAGGCACTAGGTCCTGGCGAGCCGCGGCTGACAGGACGCCGCGCATGCACAGTGGGAGCGCGTCCTGGCCGGCCAATGACAGTGCAGGGCGCACTATTTAAAGATGCCCTGCACTGTCAAAAATTGCCGCAAGGTCTATCTGTGATCCTGAAGTTTCTGTACCTGACTAGTGACCCTGATTGCCCTGACTACGCTGCTGCCTTCTCCTGTGATTTGACCCGGATTGCCCTGACTACTCTGCCTTCTCCTTTCCTGACCCCCGGCTTGTTTGACCATCCTGCGGACTGACTTATCCTGCTGACCCTGCGTGTGACCTGACTACTCTTCGCCTGCCGATTCAATACCTCGCTACCCCACGGAACCACGGTTCGTGACCATCCTGCTAGATCCGCCGTCCTCCTCACATCTGGCTCTCCCGGTACCTGCATACATCCCCGGAGGCTCCCGCTGCCACTGGTAGGCCTGCTCGGAGGTCGTGACCTGGCCCTGGTCTGTTACAAGTCCATCCCCACCATCAGGGGCCCTGGTGAAAGCACAGACCGGGGCTTAGACTCCACGCTCTGGGTAGGTCTGTCAAGTGGGCAGCCTGAGGCACCACCTGGCGGATCATAACAGTACCTTGCGGCCATGACAGAGCCAGGAAGAGGACCAGCGTCCCTAGAGGATATATGCCAGTACCTGGCAACGCTGACCCAGGCTGTCCAGAATTTCCACAGCCGCTGCACCCAACTTGAGGACCGCATGGAGTCTTTAGCCATCCTGACTCCCCCTGCTCAGAGTCCCCCAACTGCGAAATCACCCGCTACCCCGGCATCCGGAGCAGTTGCTGCGCCCCTAGCTCCCGAACCCTGCGTTCCCCTGCCGGAACGATTCCGTGGAGACCGAAGCCGCTTCCGAGCCTTCACCCTGTTTTTTGACTTGCAGCCCCGCACGTTCACCACCGAGACCGTCAAGGTGGGGTTTATTGTCTCTCTCCTTCAGGATGAGCCCCAGGATTGGGCTCACCGTCTGATGGAGAAGCACGACCCCCATCTTGATTCCGTGACTGAGTTTTTTCAGGCCATGGCCGTGTTATATGACGACCCTCAGTGGGCTGCTCCCGCAGAGGCTACCCTATACTCTCTACGGCAAGGCCGCCGGGCAGCCGAAGAATACGCGTCCGATTTTAGGCATTGGATGGGAGATACCAGATGGAACGATGCGGCAATATGTCACCAGTTCCGCATCGGGCTGTCTGAGTCACTCAAAGATGAGTTGGCACAAGTAGGCTGACCTGACTCCGTTGAGAAACTGATAGAGTTGGCCATTCAAATTGACTGCAGACTGAGGGAACGTCGGCTGGAAAGGAGCAGCCAGAGTCAAAGGGTGGCATGGATTCCACCGAGGGAAACAGCTCCAGCCCCAGGGAACCATACCCGAAGCACAGAACCAGGGGACACTTCGGAACCCATGCAACTGGGACTGGCCCGTTCCACTTTATCGGTCGAGGAACGTCAGAGGAGACGATCGCAGAACCTATGTCTGTACTGCGGGAAAGCTGGTCACCAGGTGCGCTCCTGTCCTGCAAAAATGAGGAAGTCCGCTTCCTTTTCTTTTCCCTTACCTGCAGAAGGGGTGATCAGTCTAGTTACCTGGCGATACCTGTGTCTTTACAGCTCCCCAGAGGAACCTTGTCGGTGACCGCAATTGTTGACTTGGGAGCATGTAGTTGTTTCATCGATCTTACTTTTGCTCACCAGCAAAAGATCCCTCTCCAGACCAAAGAAAGGGGGTTTAACATCTTCTTGGCAGACGGGTCTAGCATAAAATCAGGGGTGGTGGACCAGGAGACACCTCCTATTTTTACCACGATGGCAGACCATCACCAAGAGTTCCTCCGTCTGGATGCCATCGCATCCCTGCTTTTTCCAATCATTCTGGGGCTCCCTTGGCTGTGGGCCCATAACCCCCAGATTGATTGGGAGAAGGGAACAGTTCAATTTCGGTCACCATACTGTCTGAGTCACTGCCACGTCACAGGGTCTGTGGCTCCCCGGTTTCTTCTGTGCTTGGATGGTGATACCGATCTATCTCAGGTTATTCCTCCGGCCTACCATGACTTCTTAGACGTATTCAGTAAGCGAGGAGCGGACATTCTTCCCCCGCACCGTTCATACGACTGCCCCATAGACCTCCTACCCGGATCTGAAATCTCGTTCGGCCGTATCTTTCCTTTATCGGAACTGGAGTCGGGAGTACTGAGGGAGTATATTGACGAAAACCTTCGGAAAGGATTTATTCGCCCGTCCACATCCCCAGCCGGGGCCGGGTTGTTCTTTGTGGAAAAAAAGGACAAATCATTGCGGCCTTGCATAGACTACCGTGATCTGAATAAGATCACGGTAAAGAATCGCTATCTATTACCCCTAGTCCCCGAGCTCCTCCAGAGATTGAGGTCAGCGATGATTTTTACTAAATTAGACCGGCGGGGGGCATATAACCTTGTTCGTATCAGAGAGGGGGGTGAATGGAAAACGGCTTTTCATACAAGATACGGTAACTTTGAGTATTTGGTGATGCCGTTTGGGCTCTGTAACGCCCCGGCAACCTTCCAACATTTTATCAACGACGTTTTTCGTGACTTCCTCAATGTTTTCGTGGTTGTCTATTTGGATGACATCCTAATTTTCTCTCCCTCACTGGAGGTTCATCGAAGTCACGTGTTACGGGTGTTGGAACGGTTATGTCAACACGGACTATACGCCAAGGCAGAAAAATTCTGTTTCGAACAGCGCAAAATCACTTTCTTGGGACTGGTTCTCTCTCCTGCGGGGGTCACGATGGATCCCCAGAAAGTCACGGCGATCCTAGATTGGCCAATACCCGCCGATAAGAAGGGGGTACAGCATTTCATCGGGTTTTCAAACTTTTATAGAAAGTTTGTTAGGAACTTCTCTGGTCTGGTCTCCCCAATCACGCAACTGACTAAACAAGGGACCCGCTTCAACTGGACTCCCGAAGCTCAGACGGCGTTCAAAACGCTCAAGAAATTGTTCACCTCTGCTCCCATTCTCTGCCATCCGGATTCTTCTCTCCCATATGTTTTGGAAGTGGACGCCTCTGAAAACGCGGTAGGAGCGGTTCTGTCCAAAAGGAATGGTACCAAGGAGCTACTACATCCTGTGGCGTTCTTCTCCAGGAAGTTGACGCCGGCGGAACGAAATTACGATATTGGAGATCGGGAGCTCCTGACTATTAAGTCCGCTCTAGAAGAATGGAGGTATTTACTAGAAGGAGCCACACACCCAATCCTAATATTCACGGATCATAAGAACCTCGAGTATTTAAGAACGGCAAAACGACTGAGACCTCGCCAGGCGAGATGGGCTCTTTTTTTTTTTTGTATTTCATATAACGTACCGACCTGGTTCTAAGAATACAAAACCAGATGCTCTGTCCCGCATGTTCGAGGACCCCGACGATGCAGTGTTACCTGACACAATCTTACCTTCCAGAAGCTTCCTCGCTCTGCAAACGGAACTTCGCTCCAGACTTATCGATGCTTCCGTAGGACTGCCAGTCCCATCTGGGTCGCCTCTCCAGAACCGCGAGGGTCTGTTTTGGAAGGAAGATCGGATCGTGGTCCCAGATGGAGTTCAAACCTTGGTCCTGGGGCACTGCCACGACCATCCAATGGTGGGTCACTTCGGGGTTACGAAAACTCAGGAACTACTGCAGGGCGTGTTCTGGTGGCCAAACATGATTAAGGACTGCGAACGCTACGTCCAAACCTGCCCCACCTGACAAAGGAACAAGCACTCCAGGAGCAGGGCATGGGGATTGTTGCGTCCGTTGCCAATACCCAAACGAGCCTGGCAAATGATAGCCATGGATTTCGTGGTCGAACTCCCACCATCTCAAGGCTACTCTGCAATAATGGTGATCGTCGATCGCTTCTCGAAGATGGCTCATTTCGTGCCCCTGGAAAAGACACCGTCGGCACCGGAGACGGCACGGATCTTCATTAAAGAAGTAGTGAGGCTTCATGGGGTTCCCGAAGATATAGTGTCGGATCGGGGAGTCCAGTTCACATCAAGGTTCTGGAACGCCTTATGTAAAGCGCTGGGAATCAAGCTGTCACTTTCGTCCGCTTACCATACTCAGACCAACGGGCAAACGGAAAGGACCAACCAGACGCTAGAACAGTACCTAAGATGCTACACATCCTACCTTCAGGATGACTGGCTGACGCTGTTGCCTTCCGCGGAATTTGCCTCCAATAACTCGAATCACTCAGCCATGGGACATTCCCCGTTCTTCACCAATTACGGATATCACCCCACATTCCTCCCTGATCTGATGCCCGAAAATCCGGTACCTGCGTCTCAAGATGTCTTGATATTCTTCTCTGTCAATAACAATTCAGGGGGCCATCGCAAAAGCCCAAGAAGACAGTAAAAAGGCGTTCGACAGGAAAAGAAGAGGAGAGTTACTGCTCCAACCAGGGGATCAGGTTTGGCTGGCTACGACCAACTTGAAGATGCTGTGTCCTTCAAGGAAGCTAGGACCAAAGTACATTGGCCCGTTTCTGGTTAAACGGGTAATCAACGAGGTGGCCTACGAACTCGAGCTTCCGCGAACCTTCAAAATACACCCGGTGTTCCATGTGTCTCTCCCGAAACCATCCAGACCGGATCCCTTCCCGGACCGTGAATCCAGACCACCCGAGTCGGTCACCATAGGTGAACAGGAAGAATATGAAGTGGAAACTATCCTCAGTTGCCGAAAGAGGGGGGGGCCAGACGCAGTTCCTGATAAAATGGAAGGGTTATGGCCCTGAGGAGAACTCATGGGAACCCACCCAGAATATTCACGCACCCAGGCTCATCCGGGAATTCTTTTGTAGCCACCCGCGGTGGAGAGATCAGTGGGGCTCCCGGAGGGTGCCCATGGGGGGGGGCAATGTCAGGAATCGCGGCTCCTCTCCCGGCGACACAGGCACTAGGTCTCGGCGGGCGCGACAGCCCGGGGGTGCGTCCTGGCCGGCCAATGACAGTGCAGGGCGCACTATTTAAAGATGCCCTGCACTGTCATAAATTGCCGCAAGGTCTATCTGTGATCCTGAAGTTTCTGTACCTGACTAGTGACCCTGATTGCCCTGACTACGCTGCCTTCTTCTGTGATTTGACCCGGATTGCCCTGACTACTCTGCCTTCTCCTTTCCTGACCCCCGGCTTGTTTGACCATCCTGTGGACTGACTTATCCTGCTGACCCTACGTGTGACCTGACTACTCTTTGCCTGCTGATTCAGTACCTCGCTACCCCACGGAACCACGGTTCGTGACCATCCTGATAGGTCCGCTGTCCTCCTCACATCTGGCTCTCCCGGTACCTGCATACATCCCCGGAGGCTCCCGCTGCCACTGGTAGGCCTGCTCGGAGGTCGTGACCTGGCCCTGGTCTGTTACAAGTCCATCCCCACCATCAGGGGCCCTGGTGAAAGCACAGACCGGGGCTTAGACTCCACGCTCTGGGTAGGTCTGTCAAGTGGGCAGCCTGAGGCACCACCTGGCGGATCATAACAGAGAGGTGCCAGAGACCTGGCTTGTAGAACCCTCCAGCGTGACCTAAAGTAACCCGTGGAGACATGCTCACTTCACTACTGTGAGCCAAACTAAATGTAACTCCCTAGCATCTCTAGAGGGAGCTACATGTGGAAATGTGCTGTAAGTCTCTGCCAGGTCCAAAAAAACAGACAGAGACCTGAAACATCTGCCCACATGCAAGATATTGAAAGATGGTGGCTTTCAGAGCATATATCTGTGCGGCTGCAGGTGCTTTATGCAATCCATGAAGAATATTTATTTTTGATTTTATACCTGTTTGCTAAATGTCTATTCTTTTGCATGTAGCCCCCGCTAGTGGTTTTTAAAACTCTACAGTGCTGCAATGTCATGCAAGATGCATTACCTTTATGATGTTAGCTCAAACACACCAAGAACATTTAGTTTAGTTTTGCATAGATGTCACGTACCTGGTCTGAGGACAACTTGATGTGAGGGCTTCTCTTGTGGCTGAGCACCAAGCACCCCTCTCCTCAACAAAGGTAAAACAAGGAGTGCAAGGCTCAAAGAAGCATGGGTGCCTTTTAAGTAGCTTTGCTAGAGATTGCTTCCAGCGGAAGTACAGAAGATAGCTGTCAGCTTGTCTGTCAGGACTGATGGCAGAATCTCTGTTGCCCTTGAAGATGCAGCAGGACTAAGGCAGCGATCACAAGCAAGATGGCCTGATGAAGGGGCCCTGTGTGGCTTCCAAACATTGCCTTGTGTTTATCATGTGACCACAAAATAGAGCTTTGGACCCATTTTGATAAATAATTGGTGTGCTGGTGACATTTCTTCGCTTGGATTGTCTACAGTTTCCAGCCTGTGGTCACTACAGTACCGAGCAATACCGAATAGCCATCTGCAGGAATGCATGTGTTGGGAATATTGCTTCTGCACAAGCAAGATGGCACCCAAGATAGAATTGTGGGCAGGCTGGAAGGACCCAGGCTGGAGAAGCGTAGTCAGGATAGAAGCCAAGGTCATACACAGAGAGGCAAGCCAGGGAGAGGACTGGAGCGTGGTCAGGAATGGTTGCCAAGGTCATACACAGGAATCAGGTGGAGCCAGCAGAAGAGCAGTCAGGTAGCAGGCCAGAGTCATACACAGCAAGATAGGAGTGGTAGAGTCCTTTACAGCTAGTCGGGGTCAAAACCGGGAGTCAGACATCAGGAAGGTCCAGAGGCAATATGGGTGCATAACAGGAGGTTCAAGGAATTCAGGATATACAGGAGCAAGAAATACTGGTATTCAAAGATCATCCAGAAAACTCTAAGTGCAGCCACTGTCCCTATATAGGGCGTTTGGCGCTAGTTGTGGCAGCAAGTGTGTGAGAGTGTGAGCATGTGTGAATGTTCATGCTAGTGTGAATGTCCTGCTAGTGCAAATGTTCGTGCATATGCGTGCATTTCTGCGCAAACGAGCATGGCCATGTATAGTATTGGCAACTATGCCAGGTCTCTTTCCTCTGCACTTGAACATTTTTGTTCTGCTGTCTTTATCTCAGCAAACACTCACGTTTCTTCTGAATAGCTCCCTGACAATAGACTGAGGAAGCATTATAACCGCCGTTGGGTTACATTGGGGATTGCTACTTGCTGCTCTGTTATAGAGTATGGTTGAGGTTCTGGCTGTTCTCTGTTTGACGAACAAGCAAACTAAATGGCCTGCCAAAGCAAATCTCTAGTATCTGCAGAAAGTCCTAACTACCACCACTAAATGTGACCACTTTCTGCTCAAGACCATGCAACCCTTTCCCCCAGAAAACGTTCTTTAAGAAGGTGGAGAGCGTGACATCAGAACCCCACCACTCCACCTCCACCAATCAGAGAACACTTTACATTCATTCAGAAAATGCAGAACATTCTCTGAATGGTGCCGTGCCAAACTGCAAACCTCCTGTGTTAGGAATGCAGCAAGGAGCTGCTCAGCATGGGATTTGGAAGCATGTGCAGATTACCAGAGTACTGGTGTCTGCTTCAAAGATTTCCAGCTTCCAGGGGCATTCATCAGGCTACCCTCTTGAGGGCCGCTGGATTTGTTTGGGTCCCCCTAAGCTCTACACAGCCAGGCAACACACATTTTTCCATAATTGTACATTCAGAGTTAGTAAACAGTCTTTGAGCTAGTTTTCAGTTGTTTTTATTAAGGGGTTAATAACCTGGATGGGGTCTAGGGGTATATGGGATGCCTCAAGGACAAATTTCTTAGCAACAATACTGTACTAGAAAAAGTGGATCAAAATAGCAACTGTCTCTGTTAAGGAGCACTGAAGTTCCATTGGTGTACTTCCTCAGATCCTAGATGAATCTTTCTCTTCACCCTGCTGCACTGAGGGTGTCCCTGGGCAAGGGATTCCAAGATCTGCCAGTAGTCCCAGGTGAGAACTAGGTCTTGCACCTGACCACCCTTTCCCTTTATCTGGCCCAGGGGGTGTAGAAGTACTCACACTGTCCTGTTAGCTTGGTGGATTGAAGCTGCTTTCAGGCCTTTTGTTGGGCTGGCCCTTCCTGGCTGACAGGTTGTCTTCCCTAGGAGTTGGTGGGACAGTGGAGATCCTTCTGTTCAGCAACCAGCCAGTAGTTAGGCTCCCCTCCCTGGGGCCCCCTCCCAGGCTCCACACTCCAGCCATCCTCTCAGTCCATTGTCCACCCACTCCCCTGGGGATCTGTCACATTTAAGGGTTGTCCTTGGTCACCATGCCCAGCCTCCTGCCTAGGGATTGACCAAGGTACCTCAAACATACAGATCTGGGCCTCCTCACCTCCTCCGCCCCTCTTCCAGAAAGTTCTCTGAGTTTCTGGAAGGGTGGGAGGGCTCCAGAGGCCCTGACCTGTAGAGCCTTCCAGCCTGTCCTGAGGTGAGCTCCTGCCTCACTCCAAGGCTAACTCATCCCAGGCTGATACCAAGCCTCTATCTAAAAAACAAAAAAACCTAGCTACCTGATCGACGTTACACAGTTATATCGGTCCAAGCTGGAACAATGTAACTATGCATAAAATATACATATCTGGAATTCTTCTTTTAAGCTTGAACCAGAAGGCCAACTAACATACTTAACAGAGGTGGCAATATGACAGGGTTAACTGTTCTCTTTTTAGTATTTACCACTGTGGCATGTTCTTTAATATGACGCTGAAACAATGTCAGAATGAAGAAACAGAGTTGGGAACAACTGCAGATATTGCTTATGAGGGCCACAAAACAGCATCCCTCTCTTCCATAGTCACCAGCTGAAGCTACCTTACTGATAGGTATAAAGTAAACCTGTCACTAAGGAATTATGGGTTTCCAGTGCTGACATCCATTTACTCAAAATGCCACTTAGTAGTTAGTAGTTATAGTGACCCTCTGATTTTAATACTGTCTGAGCCACTAACTTAGAGCAAGAATTTAAATCAGGAAAGTGTAAAGCCAGAGATCCTTATTTGCACAGCTGTTATAGATCAATGCTCATAGTATTAAAACATGGAGGTCAGCGTGACAAGCATCAGGCATTCTCAGCAGGAGAAATAAAAACAACATTTCTGTTCTGCACATAATTGCTCTTTATGCTAGCTACAACAGCCATTGTCATTCACATGCCTTTTGGTTAACTGCATAGGAACTATTTAACTAATTTAAAAAATTGTCCTTCAGCTGGGATTTAAAACAAAAACGCAGCTCTGGCTGCATTAATTACTACTACGCTGGCGCTGTCTCTCACTGCATTTCAGCTACTAGATGTCCCTTAGTTAAACATTGTTTAGCGATATTCAGCATGGAAGACCATATGTTGTGAGTGCAGTGCAACTTATCCCGAGTGGGTGTCACAATGGCACCTTGCATATGCTTACAGTGATAAAGAGAGTGGTGCTGGCATCATCATGGAAGCACTGTTCTCTGTATGTTGAGTATTACCCACTGCTAGAGAAGATCTGAAGAAGAAGAGGATTCCATGTACCATGAGACCAGCCTAAGGACATATGAAAAATATACATATGAAAAACAGCACATACTGCTTGCTATTTCTCTGCAGGGGAAACATGGGGCTTTAATTAACAGCCTTTCCCATACAATTAAGGTTTAATACCTCAAACAATACCTCAAACAAGCGCATGTGTTTACTTTATTGTTAAGACATTATAACTGACTAGTTGCAATTTAATAACTGTGAGCGGTGCTATAGTTAATTTTAATTTTGTAAATATTGATCAAGTTTAATCATTTTGACCATATATTGATTTTCTTTTCTTTTTTTTTCCCTGTGATTGGCATACTTATTTTTTTTAAAAATGTTATTATTATGTCTTTATTTAGTTTTCCAATACAAAAATAATAAAAGACATTTAAAAACAAAATATACATCACATTCTTAAGTTCAAAAGATCTCTTTCTTATACCCCCCCCCCCTCCCACCCCATCTTAAGACCCCTGTCCAGATCTTGACTAAATTCTTACTCATCTTATCTATCAGTAACTATGTGCCCAAATTTCTCACAACCTCTTGTTATTTCAAGTTCCCCATCAGGCTTCCCCGGACTCTAAACTCCATACCAGTTCTCAGTATCGTCTCAATGTTTTAAAGTTCAACCAACAACTCCATATTTTCCTAAATTCTTCCATTTTATCCTCTTCCATATGACACAGTTCCTCCATCCTAAAAATATTTATCACTCTATTTAGCCAATCATTTTTTCTTGGCGGCTCCAGGGCTCACCAGAATTTGGGGATCAAGCCCTTAGCCGCCCTGACTAAATTATATAATACACTGTTTTTATACTGTTTGCCTACAGGCTCTAAATAAAATAGACATGCCCACGGGTCCATTTGCATAGTAATCCCACTGATTTCCTGGATACAATTATTTATTTCCAAAAATCCTGTATTTTCGGGCAATCCCACCATATACAGTATGTGCCATTCGGGGGGGAATGACAACTCATGGGGCCCCCGGGCAATAGGGGATCATGGGGCCCCTGTGTCCTTGCCCAAACTCAAAAAAGCCTATGAAAAAGGTACCAGGGGCATCTCATGGGGCCCCCTACTGACCTCGACCCCTCGGGCAGTGCCCGAGTTTCCAAATGGTCAGTCCGCCCCTGATACCATTGTACCGTTATTCCCACTGCCTCTCCAACATAAAGGTGCAACATCCATTTGCTGTTTATGTGCCACACACGGTGTAATATACAAACATTTATAATTAATATCTGCTGTGCTCATGTTTGTCACTTCATGTGTTAATTTAAATATTTTATTCCTTTGTTGTTCATTCAATTCTGTTCCAAACTCCTTTTCCCATTTTTCCAAGAACCCAGGAGGATCAGCTCCCTCCATATCTATCAGGATCTTATATATCCTGGCGTTGGCTTGTTTTGGAACTGTATTAACATTCAACAGTTTTTCAAATGGGTGAATATCCTTCGAGGTCCCTAGTGATTGAGGGAGCGATGAAACAAAATGTCCTAATTGCCCATACCGCCAATCATCTAATGAGAAAAATAAATAATTTTTACTCTTTAACTTTTGGTATGTGTGTAACTTCCTTTTGTGCAAAATATCCTTCAAACGTGCATTTTTATCTTTAATCCATTTACCATAAATTGTATCCTTCCAAGGAGGAAAGCACTCCGTACCCACTAAAGGAGTCAAGCCGAAGTTATATTTTCATCCTTTCTGCTTATAAATTCCATTCCACACACCTAACACTTTTTTTGTTAAAGGACTAGTATTCTCATCTAGTGTATGAGGTGATTGTAGCCGTATTAGTGCACTTGCGACAGAAACAATTGAGTACTGTCCGTGATACTTTTTTTATTTGCACTAACATACAATTTTGAGGACAAGCTTTCGGGGTATGTCCCCTTCTTCAAGGTCCAAGCAGTACTATTACAAAGTTTTAGCAAAATGTTAGAAGAGATGTGGGGGATGAAAAAAAAAAAGCAGAAAGAAACACAAGCCTAGGGTTAGACTAGAGATAAGACACAGCAAAGCAAAAGCAAAGACTGGGGGGGGGGAGAACAAAACTCACAGAGAGAGTCATAAAATAAAAAAAAAATATATATATATATATAAATAATAAAAAATAAAACTTTGTAATAGTACTTGTAAAAAAATATATGCAGCGCTAATAAAGCTAATAAGAACAAATGGAAAATCAGAACATAGGTTGCACAATAGCATAAATGAAAAAACTCAGTCCATATTACATGGTGAGATAAAGTGATAGGTGCAATTGTCCAAGTGATCCATGGTAAGAGATAATTGTGACTCTTGTGATCTTGTAATTGTACAAATAATGCACTAACCAGATAGCGCATAAAGTGCGCATGGAGCAATTAAGACCCGCTCCTGGTGCTCTGGACTTGTGATATCAGGAGGATGTCATCTACAGGTTAGCCACCAGATGTCATCAATCCAGGTATATTCGTAAGTCATCCACCAGGAAGATCATCAGCGGGGGAGGGGGTAATCACACATCACTCCAAACCAGCAGGAACCTTCAAAAGCGGGCTCCCATGCAAGATGAGACCCAGAGAGGCTTTTAATAGTGTAATATATCTTTAATAAGCAAAATTACAGCATGTACAAATAATGGATAAACTTACATCCAGAATAAGATCTGGCCACCAGGATGTCAGTCAGGATGGCCTTGTGGTATGAGTACACAGGTCAGGGGCACCTCCCTAATAAGAACAAATGGAAAATCAGAACATAGGTTGCACAATAGCATAAATGAAAAAACTCAGTCCATATTACATGGTGAGATAAAGTGATAGGTGCAATTGTCCAAGTGATCCATGGTCATAGTACTGCTTGGACCTTGAAGAAGGGGACATACTCTGAAAGCTTGTCCTCAAAATTGTATGTTAGTGCAAATAAAAAAAGTATCACGGGCAGTACTCAGTTTTTTCTGTCATCTAGTGTATGAAATGTATGTTGTATCCATATAATCTTCCCTAGCTGTGCTTTACTTAGTGTTCCTTCCATATTTACCCAACCTTTCCCTTGTGAATTAAATGTCCAGTCTACTATTCATGATAATAACAATAATATTTCCTAAAATTAGGCAACCCCAATCCACCATTCCTTTTTACCCTACACAATACATCATAACTGATTCTCAGTTTCTTATTTGCCCATATAAACCTGAGCATCAGCTTCTTTATACCTCGAAGGACCTTGGCAAGTTTATTGGAAGCATGTAAAACTTTGGAATCTTTGGGACTATCACCATCTTTACCAAATTTATACGACCTATCCAAGAAGCTACTATTTTTGAAAGTCTCCCCAACTCACCCTTTATTTCATTAATTAAGGGGATGAAATTTGCCTGGTATATGCTTTTCATTGAAGGAGTTAGTTTTATTCCCAGGTAACCTATTTCCTTTTCCTTCCACGTAAATGGGAATTCTTTTTGGAGACTCAATTTCTCTTGCTTTGGAATGATAACATTTAAGATCATTTTCAGATTTGACAGTTCACCATATTGTTTTAATTGTCTCATTAAATTAAGCAATGTTATTCTACTTATATAAAATAACATATCATCTGCGTATGCTGCCACCTTATGCTCCACTTTCCCTACCTTTCTTCCCCCTATATCTACACACCATCTTACCTTTGCCAAAACGGGTTCCAGTGACAGTACAAATAACAATGGAGATAGTGGGCATCCCTGTCTGGTACCGTTATGCTTTTTAAAAAACTGGGAGAGGGATCTGTTGACCTTGACCGCCGCTGTCATTCCATTGTAAAAACCTCTCATCCACTTCAACATTTTGGGCCCTAATCCTAAGACTTCTAACGTATCGAACATAAATCCCCAGTTGACTCTGTCAAAAGCTTTCTTGGCATCTATTGATAGGAATATTGTTGGCAGTTTCTCTCTCTTTACTCTTTGTAAGAGGAACAATGATCTCAGACCATTGTCCCACCCCTCTCTACCCTGGATAAATCCTACCTGATCCAGGTGTATCCACTCCGGCATCTGCTCCTTCAATCTAGTTTCCAAAACCTTAGCAAACAATTGTGTATCAACGTTTAATAAGGATATGGGTCTATAGTTAGCACACTGTGAGCTATCCTTGCCTTCTTTGAGTATAATAGTTATATGTGCTTGCAATGATTCCTCCCTCATTTGCATCCCTTCTCCTATTGCATTTATATAGCCACACATTTTGGGGATCAAAAGATTTCCACATTTTTTAAAATAACCCACCGGATATCCATCCGGACCAGGGCTCTTTCCTGAGGTCCTGTTCTTTAAGGCCAAATTAATATCCTCTGGGGTATTACTGTATTTTTCGCTCCATAAGACGCACCTGACCATAAGACGTACCTAGGTTTTAGAGGAGAAAAACAAAAAAAATATTCTGAACCAATGGACTGCGGACACAGTACAGGAGATGGCCAGAGACTGCGGACACAGTACAGGAGATGACCAGAGACTGCGGACACAGTACAGGAGATGACCAGAGACTGCGTACACAGTACAGGAGATGACCAGAGACTGCGGACACAGTACAGGAGATGACCAGGGACTGCGAACCTAGTACAAGGGATGACCAGAGACTGCGGACATAGTACAGGAGATGACCAGAGACTGCGGACACAGTACAGGAGATGACCAGAGACTGCGGACCTAGTACAGGGGATGACCAGAGACTGCGGACCTAGTACAGGGGATTACCAGAGACTGTGGACACAGTACAGGAGATGACCAGAGACTGCGGACACAGTACAGGGCATGGTCAGAGACTGCGGACACAGTACAGGAGATGACCAGAGACTGCGGACACAGTACAGGAGATGACCAGAGACTGCGGACACAGTACAGGAGATGACCAGAGACTGCGGACACAGTAAAGGAGATGACCAGAGACTGAGGACACAGCACAGGAGATGACCAGAGACTGCGGACATAGTACAGGGAATGACCAGAGACTGCGGACATAGTACAGGGAATGACCAGAGACTGCGGACATAGTACAGATGACCAGAGACTAAGGACATAGTAGAGATGACCAGAGACTGCAGACAGTAAAGGAGATGACCAGAGACTGCGGACCTTTGGGGAGGGAGGGGGAGCGGGTACCTGAATTTGACAGGTACCCGCTCCCACTTCTGCGGAGTTGTCCTTCCTTCTCCTTCCCGCGGCGGCTTCTGTGACAGCCGGGTGCCCACTGCGCATGCGCGAGAAGCGCCGCACTTTGTGAGTGGCCCGGAGCCTTCCGGGACCTGTCATGTGTCCCAGAAGATACCGCACCATTCACAAAGCGCGGCGCTTCTCGCGCATGCGCAGTGGGCACCCAGCTGTCACAGAAGCCGCCGCGGGAAGACTGCAGCGAGGAACTGGTAAGGTCCTGCAGGACAGAAGAGCTAAACGGCCGGCCCGATATTCTGACATGGTGTTAGCCGAAATACCGGACCGTCCGCTTTACATTCGCTCCATAAGACGCACTGACATTTTCCCCCCTTTTTTGGGGGGAAAAAAGTGCGTCTTATGGAGCGAAAAATACGGTAGTTCTTTCTAGGGCCTCTAGTTTTTATTCTGCTAATCTTGGCAACTCTACCTCCTTTAAATATTTCTGCCTTTTTCTCTTCATATCAACCTCTATTTCTTTTTGGTTTTTCGGGCTCACATCATAAAGCCTACTATGATATTCTTGAAACCTGTTACTGATATCAGTGATGGAATACACCAGTTCTCCTTTGCCAGTTTGAATTTTATCTATAAAGTTTTTGTATTTCTTTTCCTTTAACCTCTTCATTAAATGTTTTCCAGGCCTATTCCCCCACTGATATCTCTCTTTTGATACCCTATTAAATATCTTCCTCCTGTTTCGATCTTTTAGTTCTCTTTTAAGGATTATCTTCTGATATATATCCATACCTCTCTTATTTTTTTTGTAACTGTTCTAACTTATATAGCTTACCCGCTTTATATTCCCTCCCCCCTTTTCTCTCTTTTTTTAGGCCCCTATCGCTAACAATATTCCCCTATATATGCCTTATGAGCCTCCTACACCATGGCTACGGAGACCTCTTTGGTCTCATTAGACTAAAAAATTGCTCAATTTCCTGTCTAATCTTTCTTTCTATTTCAGGATCTTGTATAAGCATCTCATTAAGTCTCCAAGTAGTTATTTTGTCCTGCTCCACTCCAACCCGAAGTCTCGTTGTGACAGGAGCATGATCAGAGATAGACATTACCTCTATATTGGAGCTAACCAGCAACTCTAGTTGTCTATGTTCAATCAAAATATAACCCAGTCTTGGGTACGTTACATGTACTGGAGAGAAGGTGTAGTCTCTTTCTCTTGGATGTTTTACTCTCCAAGAGTCGGTCAATCGACCTTGATGTAGTAATTTCTTCAATGATTTTAATTTCCTACCACCCTCTCTCGAAGTACCAGAAGACGCATCCAATTCGGATCTAGACACAAATGTGGGCAGCACAGTGGCTAAATGGTTAGCACTTCCGCCTGGCAGTACTAGGGTCGTTGGTTTAAATCCCAACCACAGCATCACCTGCCTGGAGTTTGCATGTTCTCCCTGTGCCTATGTGGGTTTCCTCCGGGTACTCTGGTTTCATCTCACACTCCAAAGACATGCTGGTAGGTTAATTGGTTCCTGTCTAAATTGGCCCTAGTATGTATGAATGTGAGCTAAGGGCCTTAGATTGTACACCCCTCGAGGGCTAGGGACTGATGTGAACATACAATATATATATGTAAAGCACTGCGTAAATTTATGGCGCTATATAAGTACCTGAAATAAATAAATAAATAAAATATCCTGCCACAACCAGATTACCCCTTTTATTTTCAGAGATTTTTCTTAACGTACTCTCCAAGAATGTTACTGGATTTTTATTTGGACAATAGATGTTAACTAATGTATATTCAGTTCCCTGTAGTCTTCCCTTAAGGAATAAAAACTGACCCTCTGGGTCCCCCAGTCTCCCCTCCGGGGTGAAGCTAATATTTTTTGAAAGCCCAATTGCTACCCCTTTAGCCCTTTTAATTGGGCAATCAGCATAATACCAAGTTGGATAGTACTTTGAATATAGTTTTACATTTGTATCATAAATTATATGTGTCTCTTGAAGAAACACTACATCTATGGAATGTTGGTATATTTCCCTGAGTATCTTATGTCTTTTTATTGGGGAGTTTAATCCTTTTACGTTATAATTCATAAACGTAATCGATCTCATTTCTGAAATCCTTTCTCTATCCTATCCACTTGCCCAACACAGGGACACAGATATGAACAACCCAAGACAAGGACCTCCCCCCTCCCACAACCCTCCCTCCACCACCCCCCCAACAACCTCACTATCCCTCTCCCCCTCCCCCATACTCCTTGGATCTTCGTGGCATATATATTGCCCTGGAATCGGACGTAGATATTTTCCACTAGTGTTTCCTAATTTGGGGTGAGACTCAGAGCATGCACGTCCACTCCAATCCCTAGTTCGTAACGTTAGTTAGATTGGGGTTTGACAGTGTGTCTAGCCTTCGGGCTGCCCAATTTAGAAAATTTTCTTTACCCCTCCATCCCTCCCGACCTTCGTCACACCTAGGCATGGAGGGACCGAGCAAAGGGAGTTCATTGCACAACTGGGAGAGGGCAGGTGGCTTTGGAGAGAATATAGAAAAAAAAAAGGGGAGAGGGAAGGGGTACGAGGTAGGAACAGGGCCTGCTACTCCAAGACTTTACCTAGGGGCTCCCTTCACACCCCATCCCCAAATCTCCCCCACTCTTCGATCTTCCATACTGTCCCCCACCCCCTGCCACGCCTGACCTCCTAGTTACCTGCTGCCATTTTCATGCCCCCCACCTGTCATTCACATGAAGACCCTCTGACCATCCTTCAAGTACTATTTTTTGTACCTCTAGTTTCTTGCAGAAATCACTGAAGTCTTGCTGATTTACCATCTTTCCAACCAATCAGACATGCAGGAAAGCCGCAGTTATATTGAATTTATTTCTCTCTCATTTGTTCCAATAACGGTTCCAAAGATCTTCTTCTTGCCAGAGTCTCTGGGGAGATGTCAGCAAAGATATGCAACTTTATTTCCTCATATTTTATTTCAGTAGTGTCCCGTATACTTCTCCATAGACTTTTTCTGTCTGCATAATGATGAAATCGGACTATCACGTCTCTGGGGCTGTCCACCGATATTGCTAAAGGCCTTCTAATCCTGTGTGCTCTCTCAATTTAGAGGTTTTTGGACACCGGTCTACCCATTATTGGGTTACACACTCTTCTCTCCTCTAGATCTTCTGCCTGATCTTCTGGTATGCACAGAATCCTTAAGTTCTTTCTTCTATCGAGGTTCTCCTGGTCCTCTAACTTATATGAGAGCTTTCTTTGTTCAATTCGCATCTCCTCTACCTGCATTTCCAATTTGTTGATTAATTGAGTATGTGTTTCTAATCTCTCTTCTACCTCTTCCACTCTAGCTAGTAGCCGACCCAGGTCATTAAGTAATACCCCCAACTCATTTTTCAGGCACATCTCCATTTTTGCGAACATTTCCGCCATGTCAATTTTTGTAGGTATTTGTGACATGGCTCCTTGTTGTTCTGTGACACTCTGTTCCATGATACTTTCCACACTTATCTATTCGTCTCTGTCTCTGGGACAATCAATCTCCTCCTCCTGCTTCTGGACTACGGGATCCCAGGGCTCTTTACGGTTGTCGTCCACAGGCCTTCCGGCCATTTTGGGGACTCAGCTCCAGGAAGATCCTCCATCCCCACCCGCCACTGCAGGTAAGTACAGGGTAGTCAGGACAGGGCAATCAAGGCAGCGAGCGCCATGATCCAGCCATAATCCAGCCCCTCCCCCATATATCGTGATTTTCTGATGTTTTGTCTGTGTTTAGCATATTCACCCCTACCCTTACCTATATTTACCGATACAGAACTATATAAACAGAAATATACAAGTACAACAAGTTTCTACCCAAGACGTGAATATTAACAGAATATCAAGAATGGTCTTCACTGAAGCCTGTACCTGAAACATGAGGAAACACTGTGAAAGATAAACCACTAAGCTCTACACACTGCACAGAATAATTCACAGACTAATGTCCTCTTACTCAGGAACACTTTATCAATTTACATCCAAGCAGTCCAAACATCCAATGCTGCAGCACCTATCGCCCCTGCTAGGCGTTACTCACAACACCGCTGGCATCGCACAGAAGCTTGAGGCTGATTTGCCTGAAGAGACTGAATATCAGTATCCTATTGGTAAATGGGGTCTCATTACTAATGTATTTGCCACTTACCCACTATAGGGAGTATTCGGAATAGATGCATCCTCAGTAGGAACACCTATAGTGTGCTTCTTGAGAAGCCAGACCCAACATTAACCCTTTACAAAAACCATAAGTGGGGTCTTTTCAATCTAATACTTCAAAATGTAGCACTTTTCCTCTAATAGTGTGCAGTAGGGTTTGGCCAGCGATCTCTTACAAAGTTCTGTAGTGGCAACTTATCTCCTTCCATTCTCCGTTGGCAGCTCAGTGTAATCTATGGCAGCAGCATCAAACCCCACAATCAGGCGGTGACACCAATCAGGAACAATATTGTTCTCCCCAATGAGGCCACACCAGTTAGCGATGGTGGCATTCACACGCACCAAGAGATATCCTTTAATCTGCCTCTCTCCGTCCCTGATGCATCGGCTAAACATTTTGTTAGCAGCCTGCTGCACAGTCTGTCTCCCACAAGGTCCAATGTGCCCCAAGCCCAGGAACAGTCCCTCCTTTTTCCTCTCAACAGAACCCTGGTTGTGCTGGGATGCATAGATCCATTGCCAATCTGAAATACAGGCTCAGTCTGTCTGGGTACTACATCCCCAAATTTCAGTTCCTCCCAGCAGGCTTTTGTTGTCCCAGGATGCTCAGCAGTTCATATCCCATTTCTCTGTTCTTCTCCTTTGTGGGATTTCCCTCTGGCTTTATATCTCTCTACAGCCCTGTGCTGCTCAGTGTCCTATCACTATCTCTCCCACGGCCACTCCTCTTCTCTACAACGTCCTAAGGGGAAGAGAAAAAGAAGGGGGGTATTAGCAGCAATAATATTCTGGTCCCTGCTGCTAGTACTGAGGACCAGGCAGTAGCAGACCAGGAGCTACAAAAGGAAACCTAAGATGAGAAAAATATTTAGGCTGCTATTTCTGATCTGTTTTTTTAAAAAGCAATAAGGTGTTTAGGTGTCCAAAAACCAAAGGTACCCAATCCGAAATAGAAATACACCAAATATTGAAGAACAGAGTGATTTTATAGGGTGCCACCATATACACCATATACTACAGTATGTCCAGGATGGATTGCAGTACTTCCCACAGTCAGGTAAGGGCGGGTTGGGAGTACTGGAGAGGTGCTCACCGCCTGGCCATCGTAGAACTACCCCCCTTCACTACATTCCGCACATTGCCCCTCCCTTCACTACATACCACACAGTGCCCCCCCTTCACAATATACTTCACACTGCCCCCCCTTCACTACATACTTACCACCTTTTTCCCTACATACCTCACAATGCCCCTCCTTTCACTATATGCCACACACTGCCCCCCCCCCTTCTCTACATACTTCACATTGCCCCCCCCCTTCAGTACATACTTCACACTGCCCCCCCTTCAGTACATACTTCACACTGCCCCCCCTTCACTACATACCTTACACTGCCCCCATCTTCACTAGATACTTCACACTGACCCCCTCTTCACTACATACTTCACACTGCCTCCCTTCACTACATACCTCACACTGCCTCCCTTCACTACATACCTAACACTGCCCCTCCCCTTCACTACACACCTAACACTGCCCCTCCCCTTCACTACACGCCTCACACTGACCCTCCCTTAACTACATACCTCACACTGCCCCCCCCTTTACTACGTACCGCACGCTGCCCCCCTTCACTACGTATCGCACACTGTCCCCCCCTTCACTACGTATCGCACACTGTCCCCCCCTTCACTGCATATCGCACACTGCCTCCCCCTTCACTACGTACCACACACTACCCCCCCTTCACTACGTACCACACACTGCCCCTCCTTCACTACGTACCGCACAGTGCCCCCCACTACATAGCAATGACTGCCCCCCCTTCACAACATGCAGTGTGCATTATGTAGTGAAGAGGTGATAGTTCTACAGTAAGTCCAGTACTTCCCACAGTCAGGTAAGGGCAGGTTGGGAGTACTGGAGAGGTGCTCACCGCCTGGCCATCGTAGAAATACCCCCCTTCACTACATACTTCACACTGCCCCCCCCCACTTTCAGTACATACTTCACGCTTCCCACCTTTTCACTACATACAGCACACTGCCCCCCCTTCACTACGTACTGCACACTGCCCCCCCCTTCACTACGTACCACACACTGCCCCCCCTTCACTACGTACCGCACAGTGCCCCCCACACCCACTAAAGCACAGACTGCCACCCCCACTAAAGCACAGACTGCCACCCCCACTAAAGCACAGACTGCCCCCCCTTCTCAACATGCAGTGTGCGTTATGTAGTGGAGAGGTGATGGTTCTACAGTAAGTCCAGCATGGATTGCAGTACTTCCCACAGTCAGGTAAGAGTGGGTTGGGAGTACTGGAGAGGTGCTCACCGCCTGGCCATTGTAGAACTACCCCCTTCACTACATAATGCACATTGCCCCCCTCCCTTCACTACATACCACACACTGCCCCCCCTTCACTACATATCGCACACTGCCCTTCTTCACTACATACTTCACACTGCCCCCCCCCCTCTACATATTTCATACTTCCCCCCCCAGTACATACTTCACACTGCCCCCCCCTTCACCACATACCTCACTCTGCCCCTCCCCTTCACTACATAACTCACACTGCCCCTCCCCTTCACTACATACTTCACACTGCCCCCCCCCTTCTCTACACACTTCATACTGCCCTTCCTTCACTACATACCTCACACTGCCCCTCCTCCCTCTTAACCACATACTTCACACTCCCCACCCCTCACTACGTACCTCACACTGCCCCCTCTACACTGTGTACCGCACAATGCCCCACCTTCACTACGTACCTCACACTGCCCCCCCTTCACTACATACCGCACACTGCCACCCTTCACTACATACCGCACACTGCCCCCCCTTCACTACATACCGCACACTGCCCCCCCTTCACTACATACTGCACACTGCCCCCCTTCACTACATACCGCACACTGCTCCCCCCCCCCACTACATACCGCACACTGCCCCTCCCTTCACTATATACTGCACACTGCCCCTCCCCTCACTACATACCGCACACTGCCCCACTCTTCAATACATACCGCACACTGCCCCCCCTACTACATACCCCATACAGCCCTCCCCACACTACATACCCCATGCAGACCCCCACTACATACCACGGACCCCCACTGCATACCACGGACCGTCCCCCACCCCCACTACATACCACGGACTGCCCTCCCCCCCACTCCCATTACATACCACGGACAGCCCCATCTACATACCATGGTACGTCCCCCCCACTACATACCACGGACCGACCCCACCCCCACTACATACCACGGACTGACTCCACCCCCACTACATACCATGGACCAACCCCACCCCCACTATATACCACGAACCGTTCCTCACCCTCACTAAATACCACAAACTGCCCCCCCTTCTCAACATACAGTGTGTGTTTTGTAGTGAAGGTTCTACAGTAAGTCCAGGATGGATTGCAGTATTTCCCACAGTCAAGTAAGGGTGGGTTGGGAGTACTGGAGAGGTGCTCATCGCCTGGCCATCATAGAACTACCCCCCTTCACTACATGCCTCACACTGTCCCCCCCCCCTTTGCTACATATCACAGACAGCCCCCTCTCCCCACTACATGCAACACACTGCCCCCCCCTTACATTCCGCAGACTGCCTCCTCCCACAATACATACCACAGACTGCCCCTCCGCTACATATCACTACATACAACAGGCTGCCCCCCCACTACATACCACAGACTCCACCCCCCTTCTCCACCTTCACTACCTACCGCGCACTGCATTCCCCCATTCACTACATACCGCACACTGCCCCCCCATCACTATATACTTCACACTGCCCCCCCGTTCAGTACATACTTCACACTTCCCACCTTTTCACTACATACGTCACACTGCCCCCCCTTCACTATATACCGCACACTGCCCCCCGCTTCACTACATACCTCACACTGCCCCCCCTTCACTACATACCTCACACTGTCCCCCCATCACTACGTACCTCACACTGCCCCCCTCACTACACACCTCACACTGCCCCCCCCCTTCACTACGTACTGCACAGTGCCCCCCCCACCCCCACTAAAGCACAGACTGCCCCCCCAGTGTGCGTTATGTAGTGAAGGGGTAATGGTTCTACAGTAAGTCCAGGATGGATTGCAGTACTTCCCAGTCAGGTAAAGGCGGGTTGGGAGTATTGGAGAGGTGCTCACTGCCTGGCCATCGTAGAACTCCCCCCCCTTAACTACATAATGCACAGTGTCCCTCCCTTCACTACATATCGCACACTGCCCCCCTTCACTACATACGTCACACTGCCCTCCCCTCACTACATACTTCACACTGCCCCCACCTTCTCTACATAGTTCACACTGCCCCCCCTTCAGTACATACTTCACACTGCCCCCACCTTCACTATATACTTCACACTGCCCCCCCCTTCAGTACATACTTCACACTGCGACCCCCTTCAGTACATACTTCACACTGCCTCCCCTTCACTACATACTTCACACTGCCCCCCCTTCACTACATACCTCACACTGCCCCCCCTCACTAAATACCTCACACTGCCCCCCCTCACTACATACCTCACACTGCCACCCCTTCACTACATACCTCACACAGCCCCCCTCACTACATACCTCACACTGCCCCCCCTTCACTATGTACCACACACTGCCCCCCTT
Source organism: Staurois parvus (assembly GCF_062004578.1). Classification (NCBI taxonomy): domain Eukaryota; kingdom Metazoa; phylum Chordata; class Amphibia; order Anura; family Ranidae; genus Staurois; species Staurois parvus. Next base: position 1,798,185 of record NW_028318847.1, on the reverse strand, counting down.
AACTACGTACTGCACAGTGCCCCCCCCCCACCCCCACTAAAGCACAGACTGCCCCCCCACACACAACATGCAGTGTGCGTTATGTAGTGAAGGGGTAATGGTTCTACAGTATGTCCAGGATGGATTGCAGTACTTCCCAGTCAGGTAAGCGCGGGTTGGGAGGACTGGAGAGGTGCTCACCGCCTGGCCATCGTAGAACTACCCCCCCTTAACTACATAATGCACAGTGTCCCTCCCTTCACTACATACCACACACTGCCCCCCCCTTCACTACAAACCACACACTGCCCCCCCTTCACTACATACTGCTCATTGCCCCCCCTTCACTACATACCGCGCACTGCCCCCCCCTTCACTATATACTTCACACTGCCCCCCCTTCACTACATATCGCACACTGCCCCCCTTCACTACATACTTCACACTGCCCCCCCTCCACTACATACTTCACACTGCCCCCACCTTCTTTACAAACTTCACACTGCCCCCCCTTCAGTACATACTTCACACTGCCCCCACCTTCACTATATACTTCACACTGCCCCCCTTCAGTACATACTTCACACTGCGCCCCCAGTACTTACTTCACACTGCCCCCCCCTTCACTACATACTTTACACTGCCTCCCCTTCACTACATACTTCACACTGCCCCCCCCTTCACTACATACCTCACACTGCCAGCCCTTCACTACATACCTCACACTGCCCCCACCTCACTACATACCTCACTCTGCCCCCCACTCACTACATATCTCACTCTGCCCCCCACTCACTACATACCTCACACTGCCCCCCACTCACTACATACCTCACACTGCCCTCCCCTCACTACATACCTCACACTGCCCCCCCACTCACTAAACACCTCACACTGCCCCTCCCCTTCACTACACACCTCAGACTGACCCCCCCTTCACCACATACTTCACACTGCCCCCCCCTTTACTACGTACCTTACATTGCACCCCCTTCACTACATACCGCACACTACCCCCCCCCCCCACTACATACCGCACACTGCCCTCCCCCACTACATACCTCACACTGCCCCCACTGACTACATACCTCACACTGCCCCCCCCCTCACTACATACCTCACACTGCCCCCCCACTCACTACATACCTCACACTGCCACCCCTTCACTACATACCTCACACTGCCCCCCACTCACTACATACCTCACACTGCCCCCCACTCACTACATACCTCACACTGCCCCCCCACTCACTACATGCCTCACACTGCCCCCCACTTGAAAGGATTAAATGGAATATAACTGAATCCATTTTGTATACACTAGTACAAGATGCTAGTTTAACATATATATGAAATTTGTACACACTAAACAAAACTGTCTATGCCAGCTTCATGTAGAAATAAGTGTTTTTGCAATCTTTACAAAAAACAGATAAGGTTTACTCTCACTTCTGAAAAGTTTTAACTACAACTTGGGTGTTGGGTCAGATTACAGCCATGGTCTGGGCTTTAGACCAGATAATTGCGCGGTCATGCAATGCTGTACCCAAACGAAATTTACGTCCTTTTTTTCACACAAATAGAGCTTTCTTTTGGTGGTATTTTATCACCTGTGCGCTTTTTATTTTATGCGCTATAAACAAAAAAAACATGAAACTTTTGAAAAAAAAAACAATATTTTCTACTTTCAGCTATAAAAAATATATCGTAAACTCAAAGTTAGTCATAAATTTAAGCCAAAATGTATTCTGCTACATGTTTTTGGTAAATAAAATCCCAATAAGTGTATATTGATTGCTTTGTGTGAAAGTTATAGCGTCTACAAACTATGGTATAGATATTGTAATTTATGCCTTTTTTTGCTATACAGTGCTGCACTAATTCAAATGATAATTGCGCGGTTATGCAATGCTGTACCCAAACGAAATTTACGTCCTTTTTTTCTCACAAATAGAGCTTTCTTTTGGTGGTATTTGATCACCTGTGCGCTTTTTATTTTTTGCGCTATAAACAAAAAAACCACGAAAATTTTGAAAAAAAACCAATATTTTCTACTTTCAGCTATAAAAAATATATCGTAAACTCAAAGTTAGTCATAAATTTAAGCCCAAATGTATTCTGCTACGTGTTTTTGGTAAAAAAAATCCCAATAAGTGTATATTGATTGCTTTGTGTGAAAGTTATAGCGTCTACAAACTATGGTATAGATCAGGGGTGGGCAAACTTTTTGACTTGAGGGCCGCAATGGGTTCATATATTGGACCCGGGGGCCGGACCAAGAGTAGATGAATGATGTGTATGTGTGAATTAATATAAATTAAATTAAAATTTGTAACATTAAATGTTTAGATTAATTTAAACACTACCTTGCCATCCACAGTAAGTATTGTAGCTGGCCAGCTAAGACCAGTCCTAGGTTGTTAATATGGTTCACATATATGTGTATACCAAACCTGCCAATAACCTCAGTACAGTGTATATGTGCACATGTTAAAGCCAAAAGCAAAATCATTGCTGTAATTTATGTCTTTGATTGTTATATGACATTTATATATTCATTGTGTTAGCAGAAGCAGAAAAGGAAAATATGCCTTTACGAGTTAGTTAAAGATGAGCCAATCACAGACAGCCTCACACTGTACAGAGCCTTAACCAATCCCAGCCAGTTTCACATTTATGCCTGTGTAAAACTCCCTGCTAGGATTTTCTAGAGACACATGCTCACCAGACAGAAGAGGAAACAGACAGTTCCAATCAGAAAAGCTTTATGGAAGCAGAGCAGGCCAAATAGGTATTTAATGCACTTGTGTGTTCCTCTATTGTTTAACAGTGCAGGTAGATCTGTGTGTAAAACTGTTGTGTGTGTTTTACTTGTAGTTCCACCGAACTTATCGAACTTATCGAATTTACGAATATAACGAATTTATAAATCCAAGTGAATTTATCAATCTATTGAAATATACAGAACAAATTTATCGAATCTATTGAACCTATCGAGATAAGCTATCGAATCAAACCACTGTAATTTGAAAGAAATAAGCTACTGTATGATAAATGAAACAAGCCATTGTAAGCAGTGTTATATGAAGAAGATTGAAGTTATTAAAGAAGTTAACTAAAGTATTCGGTGTGCTCTTTAAACCTACTGCATCCATAGAGCGGCATTGGAGGAATTACAGAGTAAAGTCAGTCTAATCAAACAAAGAACAGCAATTGCATAATTTTTCTAATGCCACAGTGCACTAGGCACCAAAGGGTGCTGCGCCTGCCACAAGTATAGTAATATTCCCCCATAGTAAGCATAGTAATTAATCCCCCATATAGTAATTCATCCCCCATAGTAATTCATCCCCCATATAGTAATTAATCCCCCATATAGTAATTAATCCCCCATAGTAATTCATCCCCCATAGTAATTCTCCCCCCCTATAGTAATTCATCCCCCCTATAGTAATTCATTCCCCATATTAATTCATCCCCCATATTAATTCATCCCTCATATAGTATTTCATCCCCCATAGTAATTCATCCCCCATATAGTAATTCATCCCCCCATAGTAATTCATCCCCCCTATAGTAATTCATTCCCCGTATTAATTCATCCCCCATATTAATTCATCCCTCATATAGTATTTCATCCCCCATAGTACTATTCCCCCCCAAGTAGTAAGCCAAGTCCCCTCTGTGTCAATTTGCTTACCTTTGCTCCGCGCGTTCCTCTCGCCGAGTTCCCGCGCCGTTCCGGTCTTCAGGGCGGACTGTGAGAGGAGCCTAGCTCCCCTCACGTTCGTCACGCTGCTCCACCTACACACATCCTGACAGCCAATGTTTGCCTGCCCTGGCTGTTTTTTTTTCTTATCACGCTCCGCGGGCCGGATTAAAAGGTCCGCCGGGCCGTAGTTTGCCCATTGCTGGTATAGATATTGTAATTTATGCCTTTTTTTGCTATACAGCGCTGCACTAATTCAAATGATATTTGCGCGGTCATGCAATGCTGTACCCAAACGAAATTTTCGTCCTTTTTTTCTCACAAATAGAGCTTTCTTTTGGTGGTATTTGATCACCTGTGCGCTTTTTATTTTTTGCGCTATAAACAAAAAAACCACAAAAATTTTGAAAAAAAACTATATTTTCTACTTTCAGCTATAAAAATATATCGTAAACTCAAAGTTAGTCATAAATTTAAGCCAAAATGTATTCTGCTACATGTTTTTGGTAAAAAAAATCCCAATAAGTGTATATTGATTGCTTTGTGTGAAAGTTATAGCGTCTACAAACTATGGTATAGATATTGCAATTTACGCCATTTTTTTGCTATACAGCGCTGCACTAATTCAAATGATAATTGCGCGGTCATGCAATGCTGTACCCAAACAAAATTTATGTCCTTTTTTCACACAAATAGAGCTTTCTTTTGGTGGTATTTGATCACCTGTGCACTTTTTATTTTTTGCGCTATAAACAAAAAAAACACAAAACTATACACAGCAATAAAAAATATATCGTAAACTCAAAGTTAGTCATAAATTTAAGCCAACATGTATTCTGCTACATGTTTTTGGTAAAAAAAATCCTGTGCATTAGCGGGCAAACTGGCGCTATCTAGGAGGGGCGCTAACACTATCGGAAGTCACCAGTGACACTAATACAGTGATCAGTAAAAATCTGTTCACTGTAATCAATGACACTGGTGACAGGGCAGTGAAGGGGTTAACTGGGGGGGGGAGGGGGGAGATCAAGGGGTTAAATGGGATTTCTGGTGCACTAGCGGGCAAACTGGCGCTATCTGGGAGGGGCGCTAACACTATTGGAAGTCGCCAGGGACACTGATACAGTGATCAGTAAAAATCTGTTCACTGATCAATGACACTGGTGACAGGGCAGTGAAGGGGTCAACTCGGGGGGGGGGGGGGGCGATCAAGGGGTTAGACGGGATTATTGGTGTACTAGCGGGCAATCTGGCGCTATCTGGGAGAGGCGCTAACACTATCGGAAGTCACCAGCGACACTGATACAGTGATCAGTAAAAATTGGTTCACTGATCAGTGACACTGGTGACAGGGCAGTGAAGGGGTTAACTGGGGGGGCGATCAAGGGGTTAAACGGGATTACTGGTGTACTGGTGGGCAATCTGGCGCTATCTGGGAGGGGCACGAACACTATCGGAAGTCGCCAGCGACACTGATACAGTGATCAGTAAAAATTGGTTCACTGATCAGTGACACTGGTGACAGGGCAGTGAAGGGGTTAACTGGGGGGGGAGATTAAGGGGTTAAACAGGATTACTGGTGTACTAGCGGGCAATCTAGCGCTATCTGGGAGAGGCGCTAACACTATCGGAAGTCACCAGCGACACTGATACAGTGATCAGTAAAAATTGGTTCACTGATCAGTGACACTGGTGACAGGGCAGTGAAGGGGTTAACTGGGGGGGGCGATCAAGGGGTTAAACGGGATTACTGGTGTACTGGTGGGCAATCTGGCGCTATCTGGGAGGGGCACGAACACTATTGGAAGTCGCCAGGGACACTGATACAGTGATCAGTAAAAATCTGTTCACTGATCAATGACACTGGTGACAGGGCAGTGAAGGGGTCAACTCGGGGGGGGGGGGGCGATCAAGGGGTTAGACGGGATTATTGGTGTATTAGCGGGCAATCTGGCGCTATCTGGGAGGGGCGCTAACACTATCGGAAGTCGCCAGCGACACTGATACAGTGATCAGTAAAAATCGCTTCACTGATCAGTGACACTGGTGACAGGGCAGTGAAGGGGTTAACTGGGGGGGAGATTAAGGGATTAAACAGGATTACTGGTGTACTAGCGGGCAATCTGGCGCTATCTGGGAGAGGCGCTAACACTATCGGAAGTCACCAGCGACACTGATACAGTGATCAGTAAAAATTGGTTCACTGATCAGTGACACTGGTGACAGGGCAGTGAAGGGGTTAACTGGGGGGGGCGATCAAGGGGTTAAACGGGATTACTGGTGTACTGGTGGGCAATCTGGCGCTATCTGGGAGGGGCACGAACACTATCGGAAGTCGCCAGCGACACTGATACAGTGATCAGTAAAAATTGGTTCACTGATCAGTGACACTGGTGACAGGGCAGTGAAGGGGTTAACTGGGGGGGGGAGATTAAGGGGTTAAACAGGATTACTGGTGTACTAGCGGGCAATATAGCGCTATCTGGGAGAGGCGCTAACACTATCGGAAGTCACCAGCAACACTGATACAGTGATCAGTAAAAATTGGTTCACTGATCAGTGACACTGGTGACAGGGCAGTGAAGGGGTTAACTGGGGGGGGGGGCGATCAAGGGGTTAAACGGGATTACTGGTGTACTGGTGGGCAATCTGGCGCTATCTGGGAGGGGCACGAACACTATCGGAAGTCGCCAGCGACACTGATACAGTGATCAGTAAAAATTGGTTCACTGATCAGTGACACTGGTGACAGGGCAGTGAAGGGGTTAACTGGGGGGGGAGATTAAAGGGTTAAATGGGATTACAGGTGTACTAGCGGCCAATCTGGCACTGTCTGGGAGGGGCGCTAACACTATCGGAAGTCGCCAGCGACACTGATACAGTGATCAGTAAAAATTGGTTCACTGATCAGTGACACTGGTGACAGGGCAGTGAAGGGTTTAACTGGGGGGGGGGGGGCGATCAAGGGGTTAGACGGGACTACTGGTGTATTAGCGGGCAAACTGGCTTTATCTGGGAGGGGCGCTAACTCTATTGGAAGTCGCCAGCGACACTGATACAGTGATCAGTAAAAATCGCTTCACTGATCAGTGACACTGGTGACAGGGCAGTGAAGGGGTTAATGGGGGGGGGCGATCAGGGGGTTAAATGTGACCTAGAGTGTTCTAACTGTCAGTGTGTAGTGTTTTACTCACTGTTTGGATGTCTTCTTCTCTGTCTGGAACGGAATGTGTCCAGGCAGAGAAGAATGACATCATATCCTGCCCTGTGTAAATGTCAACACAGGACAGGATAGGACAGGGACCGATCATGTGATTTCAGCCAGAAATCACTGGCTGAAATCTAATGATTGATCCCTCCTGGATCCAATCGTGTCACCCGCGGGTCGGCGGGAGCGCGCGCGCGCGCCCCCTACCCGCGAATATGTCGGGAGCGCGGAGCACATTTTAAAACGTGCTTTTGCGCTCCACTGCCGCCCTGCACACGTATATACACAGTGGCAGGGCGGCAAGCGGTTAAGGTAAAAAAATGTACATGTATTTGATTGGAAGGTCTGAGGGTGTGTTTGCCCAAAGACTACAGTATAATAACCCTGATGTTATGCGAATAAAACTGAATTGTTTGCAATCGCAACTGAGGTGACTTGAGTGCATTCACTTTCCGAGATCTCGTAGCTGTGTCCAGGTGTGACCATTGGTATCTTGAGGGGGCCCTCAAGGAACAAAGGAAAAAGACCACCTACCTACTTTCACCACTCACTACATACCTCACACTGCCCCCCACTCACTACATACCTCACACTGCCCCTCCCCTTCACTACACACCTCACATTGACCCCCCCCGTTCACCACATACTTCACACTGCCCCCCCTTCACTACGTACCTCCCATTGCCCCCCCTTCAGTACGTACCGCACACTGCCCCCCCTTCACTACGTACCCACACTACCCCCCCTCACTACGTACCACACACTGTCCTCCCCTTCACCGAACACTGTCCCTCCTTTACTACAGACCGCACAGTGCTCCCCACCCCCTCTACATAGCAAAGACTGCCCCCCTTCACAACATGCCGTGTGCATTATGTAGTGAAGGGGTGATAGTTAATACAATAAGTCCAGGATGGATTGCAGTACTTCCCACAGTCAGGTAAGGGCAGGTTGGGAGTACTGGAGAGGTGCTCACCGCCTGGCCATCGTAGAACTACCCCCCCTTCACTACATACAGCACACTGCCCCCCCTCCTTCACTGTATGCCGCACACTGCCCCCCCTCCTTCACTGTATGCCGCACAATGCCCCCCCTTCACTACATACCACACACCACTCCCTCCTTCACTACATTCTACACACTGCTCCCCCCCTTCACTAGCTACATATCGCACACTGCCCCCCCTTCACTACATACCTCACATTGCCCATCCTTCACTGCATACTTAACACTACCCCCCCTTCTCTACATACTGCCCCCCCCTTCATTACATACTTCACACTGCCCCCCTTCACTACCTACTTCACACTACCCCCCTTTACTACATATCTCACACTGCCCCTCCCCTTTAATACATACCTCACACTGCCCCCCTTAACTACATACCTCACACTTCCCCGCCTTAATTACATACCTCACACTGCCCCCCCTTCACTACATACCTCACACTGCCCCCTTCACCTCATACTTCACACTGCCCCCCTTCACTACATACCGCACACTGCCTCCCCCCTTCACTGCATAGCGCACACTGCTCCCCCCCACTACACAGTGCACACTGCCCCTCCCTTCACTATATACCGCACACTTCCCCCCACTACATACCCCATACAGCCCTCCACCCACACTACATACCCCATACAGCCCCCCACCCCCACTACATACCACGGACCCCCACTACATACCACGCACCGCCCCTCACCCCCACTACATACCACGGACCTCCCCCCCACCCCCAATACATACCACGGACCTCCTCCCCCCACTACATACCACGGACTGTCCCCAACCCCACTGCATACAACAGACCGTCCCCACCCCCACTATATATTATAGATCGTCCCTCACCCCATACCACGAACCGCCCCCTCAACCCCACTACATACCTTGGACCGCCCCTTACCCTCACTAAATACCACGAACTGTCTCCCCCTTTGTCAGCATACAGTGTGTGTTTTGTAGTGAAGGGGTGATAGTTCTACAGTAAGTCCAGGATGGATTGCAGTACTTCCCACAGTCAGGTAAGGGCGGGTTGGGAGTACTGGAGAGGTGCTCACCGCCTGGCCATCGTAGAACTGCCCCCCCTTCACTACATAATGCACAGTATCCCTCCCACCACTACATACCACACACTGCCCCCCCTTCACTATATACCACAGACAGCCCCCCCCTTCTCTACATACTTCACACTGCCCCCCCTTCACTACATACTTCACACTGCCTCCCCTTCACTACATACCTTACACTGCCCCCCCCCTTCAATACATACCTCACACTGCCCCTGCCTTTACTACATACTTCACACTGCCCCCCTGCACTACATACCTCACACTGCTCCCCCTGCACTACATACCTCACACTGCCCCCCCCCTTCACCACGTACTTCACACTGCCCCCCCTTTCACCACGTACTTCACACTGCCCCCCCCTTCACTACATATCTCACACTGCAGCCCCCCTTCACTACGTACCTCACACTGCCCCCCCCTTCACTACATACCTCACACTGCCCCCCCCTTTACTACGTACTTCACACTGCCCCCTCCCCTTCACTACGTACCTCACACTGCCCCCCCTTCACTATGTACCTCACACTGCCCCCCCTTTACTACATACCTTACACTGCCCTTCTCTTCACTACATACTTCACATTGCCCCCCCTTCACTACATACCTCACACTGCCCCTCCCCTACACACATCACACTGACCCCCCCTTCACTACATACCTCACACTTACCCCCCCTTCACTACGTACCTCACGCTGCCCCCCCCCCTTCACTACGTACCTCACGCTGCCCCCCCCCTCACTACGTACCTCACGCTGCCCCCCCCCCTCACTACGTACCTCACGCTGCCCCCTTCCTTCACTACGTACCTCACGCTGCCCCCCCTTCACTATGTACCGCACGCTGCCCCCTTCCTTCACTACGTACCGCACGCTGCCCCCGCTTCACTACGTACCGCACACTGCCCCCCCCTTCACTATACACTTCACACTGCCCCCCCCCTGCAGTATATACTTCACACTTCCCACATTTTCACTACATACCTCACACTGCCCCCCTTCACTATATGCTGCACACTGCCCCCTCCCCTTCACTACATACCTCACACTGTCCCCCCCCCCCTTCACTACAAACAGCACACTGCCCCCCCCTTCACTAAGTACCGCACACTGCCCCCCACCCCCACTACATAGCACAGACTGCCCCCCCCTTCACAACATGCAGTGTGCGTTATGTAGTGAAGGGGTGATAGTTCATATAGTCCAATATTACAATGTTGTGAAAACTGTAACAGTTTTATTGAATGACAGCATATAAAAACAAACACCAATGAATATGGTATTAGTAATAAAAACATCATTTTATTACATTTGAGGTCAAAACGACTCTGAGTGTTTTTTTGCAGCAGCTTCTACTCAACATGTTTCACCATAAGTTGGCTTCTTCAGGAGTTTAGTGAGCACTGCACTTGATGTCACCATTAAAAGGAAACATAAAAAGGCAGAAAACATCACATGGGATATCAAATATCACATACAATGATAGATACATATTAAGTACAAATTCAATGTTATAATGACATCCTTAGAGGGTGCCATATAATTGGCCATGGGGGGGGCAGGGTATTCCAAATTCAATCCTACAAGCATAGGCGATATTCTAATTATAATGGATGTACATAATATCTATATATGTTTGAAAAAAATGAACTAAACCAGGACCTTCATTACCTTTTAAGGGATGAGTACAATACTCCCACATCTCATGTCCAACCAAAATCAGTCAGCATAAACACCATTTTTTTTCTTGGAAAAGACATTAACATTCCTATGCCCCAGAACAGTAGTTGAGGAACAGACAGTAAACCCACTACATGAAAAAAAGACAAAAAAGGGGGGATTTGAAATTTAGTAGGAAAAGGGACACTAGGCTTCCCAGTAGTACTTCCCTCCTCATAGTACTTCACCATAAAGGATCTTACCAGTCAGGACATAAATATTCTCCAGTTCCCGCCAGGAGTATATGCCGCAGTCAATGCAAGTGCGGCTGGCAGGGCCCTTAAATATCCCCTCCCCACCTCTCCAGCATATGACATCACTGGCGAGGTGCAGACGCCATTGGCGCTAAAGTCCAATGACGTCACGCCACACACCGCACTGTGCAACAGAGCCCTGGCCATGCTGAGATGCATAGATCCATTGCCAATGTGAAATACAGGCTGTCTGTCTGGGGACAGACTCCTCCTTCCAGCAGGCTTTTGTTGTCCCAGGATGTAGAACAGTCCATGTCTTATTCCTCTGTTCTCCTTCTTGTTTGTGGGATTTCCCTCTGGCTTTATATCTCTCCACAGCCCAGCGCTGCTTAGTGTTTTATCACTATCTCTTCCTACAGATGCAGACACTCCTCTGCTCTGCAACTTCCTAAGGGGAAGAGAAAAAGAGGGAGTGCATTAGCAGCAATAATATTCTGGTCCCTGCTGCCAGTGCTGAGGACCAAGCAGTAGCAGACCAAGGCTACAAAAGGAAACCTAAGATGAGAAGAAAATTTAGGCTGCTATTTCTGATCTATTTTTTGAAAAGTTTAGTGCCCAGCTGTCATACTGATCCTAACATTTTCTGGGTATCTGTCCAAGAACAAGTATGCAGAAATTGAGATAATCACGTTTTGGCTGCATGCTTGTTGGTCGTCCTTGTGATTTCCTAAGGTAGCTAAAATTATTATTACTACTATTACTATACAGGAATTATGTCACGTAATGAGTTGTAGAGCCTATGGTGAAGAGGAAGGCCTCTCTTGCTGCTCAGGGGCTGCTGGTAGTGAGACAGTGGCTACAAGAGCATGGTGAGTAATGAGCGCCTGTAGAGTGTCCAGCAGACTGCACAGCAGCACATAGATGCAGATGCAGCAGACCCTGAACTGGCAGAAAGCAGACTGGTTGATGCTTGGTTGGCATATGATAGAATGCTGATGCAGAGCAGGCTAGTGGAGACCAGGTAGGTAGAATACTGGTCAGGAAGCACTTGGCAGACAGGATAAGGCAGGATGTGCCGAGTCAAAAACGGAAGATCAGATCAGGCATAAGTAGCAAGCAGAAGAATAGCCAGGACACAGGCCAAAGGTCAGCAGCAGTGGAGCAGATTAGATAAGGCAGGAGGCAAGTGCGAGTGTGAAAGAGGTCCTAGTTGATGGAGAGTGTGATGAGGCTAAAGCATTATAGGTGGAACTGCACATGGGGTGCATACTATCATCATTGGAGTTTGTTATAGGCCTCCCAGTGTTAATGAGGAAGTGGAGACTCAGCTCCTTGCACAGATCAAAAGGGCTGGAACAGTGATAATAATGGGGTATTTTAACTACCAGAAATTGACTGGAGTAATAGTACTGCAGGAACAGTTAAAGGGCAAACATTTTTAAACCTACAACAGGACAATTTTATGGTACAGTTCATAGAGGCCAGAACTAGGAATGATGCTCTGCTGGACCTGGTAATCTCAAAACATGCAGAGCTGATTACAAATGTCTATATAAAAGAGCATCTGGGTAGCAGTGACCATAACATCATTTCATTTATTGTTGGCTGTGAACAGCAAGCACATACAGGAAAAATAAAAATGCTCAACTTTAAGAGAGCTAATTTTCAAAGGCTGAGAGCTGCTCTCGAAGACTTAGACTGGGAGGGCATATTGACATCGATGAACACAACACAGAAATGGGAGTTCTTCAAAGACTGTATGTGAACACACTGCAAAATATATTTCCATGGGCAACAAGTTTACATGGCTAAAAATCAAACCTATGTGGCTTATGACCAAAGTTTAAAAAACTATAGATAAAAAGGAAAGAGCTTTTATTAAATATAAAAATGAAGGAATGCTATCATCATTGAAACATTATAAAAAATATAACAGAATATGCAAAAAGGAAATAAAGGCAGTAAAAATTGAAAACAAATGACAGATTGCATAAAATAGCAGGACACACCCCATAAAATTCTTCAAATATATTAATAGTAAAAAGGTCTGGTCCGAGCATGTAGGCCCTTTACAAAATAATCTAGAGTGGGTGACTGGGGACAAAGAGAAGGCACATTTTTTAAATCACTTCTTCAGCTCTGTGTATACAGAGAAGCATGGGGGAGCTCCAGTCCATAATGGGCATGGTAATGACACAGCTCCAGATGATACGCATTGGCTTACAATTGATATGATACAGAAATATTTAGACAGAATAAAGGTGAATAAAGCAACTGGACCAGGTACACCCATGGGTCCTTAAAGAATTGAGCGCTGTCATTTCAAAGCCATCGTTTCTCATTTTTAGGGACTTTTTAATGACTGGCATAGTACCACTGGATTGACATAAGGCCAATGTGGTGCCAATATTTAAAAAGGGGTCAACATCTTTACCAAGTAATTATAGACCTGTTAGTTTAACTTCTATAGTTGGGAAGATACTGGAGAGTTTAATAAAAGACCACATAGATGAGTTCTTGCTGGAAAAAAATATTTTTAAGCAACAGACAGCATGGATTCATAAAAGACAAACGTTGTCAAACAAATCTGATTTCTTTTTATGAGGAGGTGAGCAAAACTTTGGACAGAATAGTGGCGATGGATGTGGTATACTTGGATTTTGCAAAAGTATTTGACACAGTTCCCCACACACGGCTAATGTGTAAGGTAAAGTCTACAGGCTTGAAAAAATCTGTATGTAAATGGATAGAAAACTGGCTAAAAGATTGTATTCAGAGATTAGTGGTTAATGATTCATACTCTGAATGGTTTAGGGTTGTCAGTGGTGTACCCCAAGGTTCAGTGTTGGGACCCTTACTTTTTATTATATTTATGAATGATATAGGGTCTGGGTTAAAAAATACAATTTCAGTCTTTGTAGATGACACCAAGCTGTGTAGTGGAATAACGTCCTTACAGGATGTCTCCAACTTACAAGCCGACCTCAATGCTCTGTTTAATTGGGCAACTATGTGGCAAATGAGGTTTAATGTTGATAAATGTAAGGCTATGCACTTGGGGGCTAAGAATATGCATTAAGTGATGAATTAAGTCCTTAAGGCTTTAGTGCAGAGACAAAACTGCCCCCACTACATTTTCTGATGTATCCACCTCCAAAATTTAGGGCAGAGTAGGATCCGGGTGACTTAGGACATGAGCTGACATAAAAAGTAATTTCAAATGTTTCAAAGACAGATTTTGCCTCAGGAGTCCAGCAGAATTGAGTGTCCTGCTTTGTCAACTGTGTGATGGGGGTAATAATAGCCGAGAACCCCTTAGTGAATCTTTGGTAGAAGTTGCAAAATTGTACAAAACTCAGAACCCCTTTTTTATCTACTGGTGCAGGCCAGTCTAAGATAGCAGATAGCAGAGACCTTGTCTGGGTTCATCTTAATTCCTTCAGTGGAAATCACCCAGTCACAAAAACTGAATGCTCCACCACTTGAATTCACATTTTTCTGGCTTAGCATAGGGTCCATGTTGTTCGAGCTGGCAGAGAACACTCTTAACATCCCCAGTGCACATCAAGGGAAACAGAAAAAATCAGAATATCATCCAGGTACACAATGACAAAGATGCCTAGGAAGTAATTAAAAATGTCATTAATAAAATGCTGCAAAGTAGCCAGTGCATTACATACTGTAAGCCAAAAAGCATGACAAGGTACTTGAAATGACTGAACCAAGTGCTAAAAGCGGTCCACTAATCCCCTTCCTGAATACAGACCAGGTTTTAGGACCTCTGCAGATCCAATTAGTGAAAATGGTTGCGGATTTAAGTCTCTAGAAAAGTTCAGCTACCAGGGGAAGGGAATAAATAATTCTTTGCCATGATCTAATTAAGTTCCCAGTAGTCCATGTACGGCTGAAGAGAATTACCCTTTTTTTTTCTCAAAGAAGATTCCTGCACTGGTTGGGGAAGAGGAGGGGCAGATGAACCCCTTCTGAAGATTTTCATCAATATATTCCTTTGGGGCTCTCAGTTCATGTTCCAACAGAGGAAAGATATGCCCAAAGGGAATTTTGGACCTGGGAAGCAACTCAATCAGGCAATCATAGGACCTTTGTGGAGGAAGAGTGTCTGCCTCACTCTTCCTGATTATGTCAAGGTACTCATGATTTGCCTCTGGTACTGCACTTGCCAATGGCACTTGCAGATGGAACTGATAATCCTGACATGCAATATTCCCTGCAGAAATCCAGTCAACATGCAGATAATGAGCCTGAGCCCAGGACAGACCCAAGATAACAGGAAACAATGGTAAGGAGCAGGGGCGGACTGACCATTTGGAAACTCGGGCACTGCCCGAGGGCCTGGGGTCAGTAGGGGGCCCCATGAGATGCCCCTGGTACCTTTTTCATAGGCTTTTTTGAGTTTGGGCAAGGACACAGGGGCCCCATGATCCCCTATTGCCCGGGGGCCCCATGAGTTGTCAGTCCGCCCCTGGTAAGGAGATGGCAACACAGTGAGGAGATGTAACAGTTCTGTTTGATACGTGGAAGTGATGATCCGTAATGGCGAAGTCTCCTGAGTCACAAGTTCTAATTAAATACAGAGATTCCTTGAGCTTAAGACTGTAAATAGATTCATTGCTGTGCAGCAAGGGCCAAATCACTAACGCAACTGCTAACTCCAGATTCAATAACTGCAGACACCAAAATAACTCTTCCCAGAAGCTGGAACAGGAAGAGCTACTGTATATAAGTTGAGATGGCAGACAATGGTGGCTGATTAACAGAGGAAATGGACAGAGACTTATGCAGCTAGGCAGGGCAGGTGTGTATGTAGTGAGCAGCTTCCCCACAGTACAGGCAGAGGTTGTGCATTCTGCAGCATTAGCATTTCTCAGGTGACAGTGAGGGATGCATCAGACTTAGTTGAATGGGCGCTGGTGCTTCAGATGCTGAAAAAATGGAGCTTGGAGGTGCATGAACTCTGGGTATCCAAACAGGATGAGTTTGCTGCATAGATCTTTCCAACCGGCAATCACAGAGCCAACAATTGACCTGGATTAACAAGGTGATCAAATCTTCCAGTGAATTTGGTATTCTGATCCAAGCTAGCTCATCCTTTAAAGCCTCTGAGCGGCCAAGATAAAATTGGTGCTGCAGGGCTGCATTATTTCATGTGGCATCTGTGCTCCCGAGCAGCCTCCACTGTGGCCTTTTGCTTTGGGCGGTCATACAGCTGGGTCCTAGCATCAAAGAAAGAAGACATTGTGTGTAGCAGTGCTTTGTCTTCTTTTAACAGCCAATGGGCCCAGGTCTGAGGTTCACCTTGGAGCAGAGAGATTATGAACCCCACTTTACCTGATGCAAGAGAAAAAATCTGTGATTACAGAGTGAAAAAGAGATGAAAAGCTAGTAGGTGATTCATTTTTACTCACTGTATACTGTATATTTAACAGTATATGTTGTAACTAGTATAACACCAAGTGTAATATGGGTGTATTTAGTGCAGTGAAGGTTATAATTTGTCTTTTCGTTTTTAATTTTGTTATACAGCAAGCAATATTTGTTGCATACTTTTTGAAGTGTAACTGCACTATTGTTTAGGAAAAACGCTCTTCTTGGAGTTAGGCATATACACTGCAAAGAATTTAGCAAACTTCATTGTGAACTCCTGATTCCTGCTGTTTATCTGAAAGTCATAATGATTTCCTTTTACTTCCTCCTTGCCTACTGGGAAAGTCACTTGCTACAATCCCACGATCAGTGTCATTATTGCAATAAGAGAAAACCCACAGAAAACACTGTAATTCAGTCACATGAGCAGTAAATGATATTCCTGGAAGAGTTCTGTACACATATGATGTATGGAACAACCTCAACTTACTTGTTTGCAAACAAAATGTACATTTATTTGCAGTAATAGAAGAAGTTTACAGATGGCAGGCTGAAAGGGAAAAGTAATTTTTAATAATAAATTGCAAAATTGCTCATTTAGCAACTATATATTAACAATAATGTGCACCATGGGAAAAAATACATATATGATGCACTTTGTCAATTGTAGTGTCTACTTATAGTCTCTGGTAACCTAGCTTCTGTTGATCCTGCCAGTACATCTGTTATTTTCCCACTTGCTTTAAAAGACCAAGCTATCCAGCAAATGTGGCAGGTATAGGGGTTGGGACAGACATTTGCTATTGACAGAGATGCTTACAACCATCACATTTATTTATATGACTTAAAGTGCTTGTAAAGCTTCATTTTTTTATTAAAATAATAAACATGTCAAACATGTCATACTTACCTGATCTGTGCAAGTCTGTCTTAATGCATGGGCTCCTCTGGGCCCTACCCATGATAATCTTGCATTAAGCTCTGCCACTATAGGCTGGCAGGAGATGGGACAGCAGTGTCACTCACTTCTCCTGTCAGCAGGGTGGAGGAGAAGCAAGGCAGCACCACCTAGTCTTGAAAAGTGTGGCCAGGCAGGGGAAGGTAGCCACTATTTTTTGTAGTACAAGTGTACCTCAGTTTATGACGCCTCGGTTAACGTAATTTCAGTTTATGAATGAAAATCCATTGAAAATAATGCCTCGGTTTACACATTTTTTTTCGCAATACGAAGTGTTTATAGCGCCGGCCCCGTGCCTTTAAAGTGCACTTTAGAAAGAGTTTTGAACAGATATGACTTTTTTTTTTACTTTTTTCTGACCTCCGGAATGGATTAATTGGTTTTCAGTGCATTCCTATCGGAAACCGCGTTTCGGTTTACGAATTTTTCGCAATGCAAAATGTCCCACAGAACGCATTAAATTCGTAAACCAAGGTACGTCTGTATTCTAGTACAGCCTCGATAGCTAACCATGTTTAAACACTGAACTACAGAGCTAGAGCGGGCAGTAATGGGCAGAGCTGTGCAGGGGGAAAGCTGCTTCCTGAGTCCCGACCTGCCCCACCACCCTTCCATGCAGTACTGTGCACACAGGCATCTTACTGATTGGTGCAGGTGCCAAACACTGGTCAGCACAGTACAGTAAGCTGAGGTTTTTCAACAGGCTATGTACTGTATGTATATATGTATGTTAGTGTGTCGTAAAGGTGGTGGGTTTGGTCTACTCCTGTCACGGCAGAGCACCTTCCGAGTCCTCCCAAACCCCCCCTCCCTATCCTTCTCCTCCTTCGAGGCCCACTGCGTCCGACTATTATCCCCAACCCCCCTGAAGATTGCTGTGATATACCAGCCTCCTGGATCCATACCCCGCTTCCTGGACGACTTCTCCTCCTGGCTACCCTTCTTCCTCTCCTCCGAGCTACCCACCATCATCCTTGGGGATTTCAACATCCCTGTCAACCTCGACAACCCGGACACAGCCCGTCTCCTCCACTTAACCTCCTCCTTTACACTTGCACAGTGCATACAATCCACCACCCACTCCGACGGTATTATCCTTGATCTCGTCTTCTCCAACCGCTGCGCTCCCCACAACCTCACTAACACCCCCTTCCCTCTCTCTGACCACAACCTGATCACCTTCTCTATCTCCTCGTCCTCCAACGCCTACCCCTCCAAATGTCACACTACTACCAGCCGTAACCTCCGCAACCTTAACCCTGCCCCCCTCCACTCTGCAGCTGATCAACTCCACGACCGCATCCTCCCTCTGTCCTGCCCTGACTTGGCTATGACTGCCTACAACAACACGCTCTCAACAGCCCTTGACTCACTAGCGCCTTTAACCACACGCAACATCAGACCCCGACCGCTCCAGCCCTGGCAGACTGATCACACCAAAACCCTCAAACGACACAGTCGTGCCCTGGAGCGACTATGGCGCAAAACCAAATCCCAACAAGCCTTCACCCGCTACAAATCTGCCTTCCACACCTACACCTCCTCCCTCCATGCTGCCAAACAGGCCTACTTCTTGACCCTCATCAAGGCCCTCTCCTCCAATCCTCGCCGACTCTTCTCCACCTTCAACTCTCTACTCTCTCTACCCCCACCTCCACCCAGCACCTCACTCACTGCCCTTGAGATTGCCAATCACTTCAAAAACAAGATTGACACAATTCGCAAGGACATTGCCGCAACTCACACACCCTCTCAACCCGTCCCCTCTCACACAGCTACCCCCTTATCCCCCCTCCCCCTTGACATAACCCGCAGGGACTTCGTCGCTGCTCAAACTCTCTCCAACCCCCTTCACCCTCACTCAGCTACCCCCTCATCACCCCTCTCCCACGGCCCCACCACTGCTCTGACCTCCTCTTCCACCCCACCCTACATTCCTCATACTGAAGCTCCCCCAACACTCCGCACCTTTGACCTTACTACCATCGAGGAAGTCTCCAAGATCCTCTCTGATGCCCGCCTCACCACCTGCCCCCTCGACCCTATCCCCTCACAACTCCTACAACCTCCTACCCCTCCATCCTACGCTCCCTCACCCACATCTTCAATCTCTCCCTCTCCTCCGGCACTTTCCCCTCCCCTCTGAAACATGCACACATCACCCCCATACTTAAAAAGCCCTCCCTGGACCCCAATGACCCGAACAACCTCAGACCCATCTCCCTGCTCCCATTTACATCTAAACTCCTTGAGCGCCTAGTCTACACCCGCCTATGCTCTCACCTCAACGACAACAACCTCCTCGATCCCCTACAGTCCGGCTTCCGTCCCCTACACTCCACCGAAACTGCCTTACTCAAACTCTCCAACGACCTGCTAACCGACAAAGCTAATGGCCACTATTCAGTACTCCTACTCCTTGACCTCTCTGCGGCCTTCGACACAGTCGACCACCCCCTCCTCCTCAAATAACAACACTCCCTCGGCCTCAGAGATTCTGCTCTCTCCTGGCTCTCATCCTACCTGTCACAACGCTCCTTCAGCGTTACCTATAATGCTACCACCTCCCCCTCACTCCCCCTCTCTGTTGGGGTCCCTCAAGGCTCTGTCCTCGGGCCCCTTCTCTTCTCCATCTATACCTCCTCCCTTGGCCAACCCATACACTCTCACGGCTTCAACTACCACCTCTATGCCGACGACACACAAATCTATCTCTCAACCCCCCGCCTCACCCCCTCGGTCTCTGCCCGAATCACACACCTACTGAGCGACATATCAGACTGGATGTCACTCCACTTCCTTAAATTGAACCTCTCCAAAACCGAGTTTCTTGTCTTCCCCCCAGCCCGGACACCACCCCCCATTGACTTCTCCGTCACATCCAACAACGCTACCATCAAACCCGCCCTGCAGGCCAGAGTACTTGGTGTAATTCTGGACTCCAACCTATCCTTTCAACCCCAAGTCCAATCTTTACCAAACTCGTGCAGACTCCACCTCCGCAACATCGCCAAAATACGCATGTTCCTAACCCCAGAAACCACTAAACAGCTCATCCACTCCCTCATCATATCACGACTCGACTACTGCAACTCCCTCCTCACTGGCCTGCCTCGCCGCTGGCTATCCCCGCTTCAGTCGATCCTGAATACGGCTGCCAGACTCATTCACCTTTCCAACCGCTCTGTCTCCGCCACCCCCCTCTGCCAATCCCTCCACTGGCTTCCGATTGTGCAACGGATCAAATTCAAAATCCTAACGCTGACGTACAAAGCTGTCCACCATACTGCCCCGAACTACATCACTGACCTAATATCCAGGTACCACCCAGCACGCACACTCCACTCCTCACAAGACCTCCTTCTCTCTAGTTCCCTGGTCTCCTCCTCCCATGCCCGCCTCCAGGACTTCTCCAGGCTGTCACCCATCCTCTGGAACTCCCTGCCCCAACCCATCAGATTATCACCTACTCTCCTCTCCTTTAGGCGCACCCTGAAAACCCATCTCTTCAGGGAAGCCTACCCCACCCCCTGCTAACTTGCCGACCTCCTCCACTCTTTCTACCACTCCATCCCCCACAGCTATCTCCTCCTGTGCCACCATCCCCTCCCTCCTAGATTGTAAGCTCGAAAGAGCAGGGCCCTCAATCCCCTCATGTTTTGCATTGTATTGGTATTGTTCTGTCACATGTTCTGTCCCCCTTTGTAATGTACAGCGCTGAGCGAACTATTGGCGCTTTATAAATACTGTATAATAATAATAATAATATGTTTGTGAGTTTATGTATGTACAGTGTGTGTATGTATATATGTTAGTGTGTACATGCATATATTTATATATTTATAATGTGTGTGTATATCTATATATATATATGTATATCTGCATGTTGCTGGTAGGCCTATGCCTATTGCATACCTAAGCTTACACCTATGTGAGAGCCGTGTGTTACGTGCATCCCTGTGCAGGCATCCCCATTCATGTCAATTGGGATGCAGCTGTTGCACGGACAGAGCTAATGCTCCCAATTTGACATCCGTGTGGGTCCCCAAACACAGACAGTGTGGATCTGGGTACCCATACCCACACAGATGTCATATTGGGACATAAATTCACAGGGGGTAAATTTATTTTGGAATAATTCCCTGGTTGTGTTTACTTAGGTTTCTAATCAGACTAAAAAGCCACACCCAATATTTAGTATAATTCAGCCACACCTCTTTTTAGCAGGGGCATGCACAGCATGCCGCAGGCCACTGTCTCTTTGGTACGGGCCATAGTGCACTACTTTGCTCAGGAGCCCATTATACTATTAAGATGGCCCTGGCTCTGTGCAATAGTATTGCACAGAGCCGTCCCGATCCTCCTCTTCTTGGGTCAACCGCCAGTGCTCCTGGCTCCTCCTCTTCATCCAGTGCCTCTTAGGAAACCTCTTCCTAGGGGGCACTTGTGCAAGCTTGCTCCTAAGCCCCACCCCCTGCTCCCACATCACAGAGTTTGATTGACAGCAGCAGGAGCCAATGGCTCTTGCTTCTATCGGTCTGCCCTCTAAGGAGGGACACAGCCTCCAGCTCTGCTGCTGTCATGTACAGCATTGGATTGTGATGGGGCTCAGGTAAGTATAAAGGGGGCTGGGAAATGGGGAGGGGGGGCCAGATACAGAAGGTTTTTTTATCTAATGCATAGAATGCCTGTTTATTGTCTGTTTACTTCAGTTTATGTCCGTTTACATCCATTTTTCGTCTGTTCCATTTTTTTAAATAAAAGAAAAATAGGGTTTTCTTCCTTTTAAAAAACAGATGTTAATGGATGCGGACATTAACAGATGTAAACAGATGATGATCCATTTACATCTGCTAGTCCGTAGAAATACATGGGTGTCTGTTTTTCATCCGTAAATGGACAGATGAAAAACGGACATACGGAACACCCGTGTGAAAGTGGCTTTACAACCACTTGAAGCCTTTTTTCATAAGAAAATAAAAATTGTTGTTGTAACTGTTTAAAAAGCTTTAGCTAGTGCTAGGGTTTAAAAAGGAATTGAACTAAAGATAAAAAACTGGCAGAAAAGAATGCTTCCCTCTGCCTATCAACATTAACGTACACTCATGCGCAGTTCAACATAGACTAAGGCTCCGTTCACATTTGTGCGACTCCAACTTCACACGATTTCCAGTGTGATTTGGAGTGTGACCTTGATGTGACTTTGATCTGACTTTACACTCTGACACCAAGTTGCATCAAAGTTGCATCAAAGTAGTGCAGGAACCTTTTAAAAGTTGCATAGATCCGAACAGGTGCCATTGAAAACAATGGGCTGTGACTTGCATGCACAGGAGTGATGTCATCACAGTGCAGCCAATCAAGTGGCTGAAGAGTCCAAACCTAGAAGTAAGACTGGGAGAACATAGAATCGCTGACAGCTGAGTGCTGGAGGGGATTGTTTGGTGCATATTAGCACATTACAGCTAACACCACCAAGGTGCCCGTTTAAAAAAATCTGAGTTTAATTCTGCTTGTTTGTTACCTTTTAAAGTCTTTCTAAAACTAACAGTGGTTAGTTCTTCAGCCTAGCAGCACTAGGGTTGTCTGTTCAAATCCCAACCACTGCATTATCTGCCTGGAGTTTGCATGTTCTCCCTGTGGCTCCTGTCTAAATTGGCCCTAATATGTGTATGTATAAATGTGAGTTAGGGACCGTAGATTGTAAGGTCCCTAGGGCATTGACTGATGTGAATGTACAATATTTATGTAGCACCCTCCTAGTCAGGTGCTAGGATGTGGTTAAGCATAGCTGCCAGGTAAATTCAATATGGTATTCTGCTTAACAGACTGCTGTGACTGATTAGTTAGGTCTGCTCATGCAGGTCTGGTGCTGTTGGAGATCTGCCCGCCTTCAGGAAGTGATGAGATACTTCCAGAACATGGGTAGGGGCTAGGCAAATTGAGGCTAGGCATCCCATTGAATGCTGGGAGTACTATTTATATTCTGAGAGCACATGGTTTCAGAGTCTTTCCTGGGAGTGGATTGCACCAAGTCAGACTGGAGGCAGGCTGCCTCACCTGGCACGTGCTGCCATGCGGCCTCAGGTGGGTCGACCTGAGGGCCTGAAGTCAGAGAGAGTGACCCTGGTTCTTCAGTAAGCTGACTAAGGGGAGCTGTCTGCTGAAGATCTCTCTGCTATCTCTGGAGAGTGGCTTGGAAGATTGGAAGGAAGCAACCATTCTGTACTTGTGAGTACAGACACAAAGATCTTGGGGACTGTATGCTTGCTACGCCTCTGGTGCTTGATAGTCAGCGTCGGTCTAAAAAGGAAAGGGAACACTGACTAGTGTTCTGAGGGCTTGTCCAAGTGTTGCTACTGCAAAAGGGCTTTGCTCAGCTATGTTAACTTTGGGCTGTCACAGTCTGTCGTAACTGGTTTATACCTGAGGAGTTCAGCCCTGTAACTACTACAATTGCAAAAAGGGACTTTTCTCACTCCTAAACTACTTGCTGCTATATTTTACAAGGAAGTCTGCTATCTACTGTCAGCCAAGACTTCATAAGTCTTCAGCTAAGAGATCAGCTAGATGTCCTCAGTGTGAATAGTTATGATTTCAGAGAATCCTACTACAATTCACCATCCCTATCCCCAGTTCTACAATAAAAGTCCAAAACAAAGCATCCCCTAGACTGATCATTGAAGACAATGAGCGGAAGTGTGTGTGAGTGTATTTGGCTGCAGAAATACACTTTGCCTGACTGCAAAGCGATCCCGTAGAACACATACAAGCGGCTCCTTCGGGAGTAGCATTACATATATGTAAAGCGCTGCATAAATTGCCAGCGATATAAAAGTACCTGTAACAAATAAATAAAAACAAATAAACAATCCATCTAAGACTATTCTATCCACAGGGTGACAGCACTGCAACCCTGTTAACCACTTCCCGACCATCCTATAGCAGAAATACTTCTACAGGGCGGCACAAGTGCGGAAAATCAAGTGTATATACTGTATATATATATATTATACATGCGATTTTGCATTTCCGGATAGGGAGGCTGCCAATCACCGGGTCCCGGACGGTGATTAGTCGCCGCACCCGGTGATTACTGAGGATCTCCGATGGGGAGGGGAACTGTTTTGTTTACTAACAGTTCTCCTCCCTGTCAGCTCGGGCACACTGCTTTGGATGGCTTATGGTGAAGCACACAGACACCGCCCGCCCCCAAGTAAAACACTCCCTGCACACAGTTAACCCTTTGATCACCCCTCATGTTAACCCCTTCCTGCCTAGTGCCATTAGTACAGTGTCAGTGCTTTTTTTTAGCACTGAGCGCTGTATTGGTGTCACTGGGGCTGTCAGTGACACCAAGTCAGTTCCCCCCCAGTATCAGAATGTCCACCGCAGTCCCGCTATAAGTCGCTGATTGCCGCCATTAGTAGTAAAAATAAAAAAATAAATATCCCAGTATATATACCGCCATTTGCAAACGCTATAACTTTCACGTACACCAATTAATTTACACGTATTGTGGCAGAATACATTTTGGCCTAAGTTTATGATGAAATTTGTTAAAAAACAATTTTACTGGCCATGTTTAATAGCAAAAATTCTAAAATATTGTTTTTTTCTCAAAATTGTCAGTCTTTTCTTTTTTATAACGCAACAAATAAAAAATGCACAGGCAATCAAATACCACCAAAAGAAAGCTCAATTGTGGGGAAAAAAAGAACATAAATTTCATTTGGGTGCAGCGTTGTATGACCGCGCAATTGTCAGTTAAAGTAACGCAGCGCCGTAACGCAAAAAATGGCCTGGTCAGGAAGGGGGATAAATCCTCTGGAGGGCAAGTGGTTAAAGAAAGTGGAAAGATAGCAAATCTGCTGGGGAGAGCAACAGGTTAAAAAACTATGTTGCAGGTGGACTCCGAAAAACACTAACTGCTGTGCTAGTGACTGACTACTTTATGTATGTAATTGTTTCATATTGCCCATAGTTACACTTTAGCAAAAGTGAGTTTACTCTTTAATCATTAATTATTAAATGCCAGTAATTGTGAAAGGGTCAGTATTCTAGGGTGACATACTGTGGTGCTGTAACATTAAGGGGCTCATTTATAACATAGAGCAGATATCTATATCCATTCACAGACATCACAGGTTATTCCATGACACAGCCTGCATTTCACTGCTCATTCATAAAATGCTGGCCAGATTGTAGAGACTGCAGAACCTCACTGAGTTCTCTCTCCTATAAGTGGAAATAAACCCATCAACTGAGCGGCTTACAAACAGTTGCATTCAGGGGATGCCATGAATTCTGTCACAGTTGCTTTTGCTCCTCACAGAACTGTCAAGCCATAAAATGACTGGTGTCATAACTGATCACGTTACAGCACAATGACACTGCAGATCAGACAGAGGCTAAAATGTACGCTTCTTTGGCTGTAAGAAATAGGAGGGTTTAGTTCCGCTTTAACACAAAAAAAGAGAATTCTGTGATTGGAAGTGAAGCTGTTCACATGATTTTAAAAGGTCAGGACGTGGACCTGTTGCTTTCTATTTTTGATCTTTCATTCAGAAGGACCATGCTCCATTGGGGCTTCGGAGCTGTGTTTTATATTTATAAAAGTATACATATACATATGAAGGTAGTTGGTTTGAAATGAATACTCCAACTATGCCATTTTGTTGAGGGTGGGGCCTAGCATGCCCATTTACTAGGGGTACCTTGCCAGAGGCATGCTCATCAATGCCCGGGACCACGCTGGAACTAAGGTTATATAAAAGTCTAACATTAAAGCAGTCTCCTGACTTAGAGATGAGCAAACACTGTAAGTAGTATAAAATCAGCTCCCTTTCTCAAGAGTTGTCTCATTGCTCTATTCCCAGTGTAATACATTGTATTCGGGGTGCTGAGCCAAACTACGCCACTCCACCAGCCAGTGTATCTCCGCTACCACACTCCCAGTAACAGAATAATACCCTGCCAGACACATAACATGGGTCTCATACATGCCCTTCGTTTAACTCCTCCCACACCGTACCCTCTGGTCAGAATGGAAATCTTTGTAAGGCTGGTCTGCCATGGGAGCCAGACTGCTAGGGAGGGAGCCCACTACTGGAGAATAACTCACCTACCAAGACACCATACCTCAACTGGTTACTGATGGCTGTCCAATGTAGACTTGGCTACCCTTAGTAACAACCTTGTTTCTTGTCAAAAGTGAAGTTGACTTGTTGTAGCTGGCCAGCTAAGACCAGTCCTAGGTTGCTAATATGGTTCACATATATGTGTATACCAAACCTGCCAATAACCTCAGTGCAGTGTATATGTGCACATGTTAAAGCCAAAAGCAGAATCATTGCTGTGATTTATGTCTTTGATTGTTATATGACATTTCTATATTCATTGTGTTAGCAGAAGCAGAAAAGGAAATATGCCTTTAAGAGTTAGTTAAAGGTGAGCCAATCACAGACAGCCTCACACTGTACAGAGCCTTAACCAATCCCAGCCAGTTTCACATTTATGCCTGTGTAAAACTCCCTGCTAGGATTTTCTAGAGACACATGCTCACCAGACAGAGGAGGAAACAGACAAAGTTCCAATCAGAAAAGCTCCATGGAAGTAGAGAAGGCCAAATAGGTATTTAATGCACTTGTGTGTCCCTCTATTGTTTAACAGTGCAGGTAGATCTGTGTCTAAAAACTGTTGTATGTGTTTACTTGTAGTTCCACCGAATTTACGAATCAAGTCACTGTAGAGTAATCATAATCGATACAATTTACCGAATCTAATGAATCTATCGAGATAAGCTATCGAATCAACCCAATGTAATACGAATTAAACCATTGTAATATGAAAGAAATAAGCCATTGTAAGCAGTGTTATATGAAGAAGATTGAAGTTATTAAAGAAGTTAACTAAAGTATTCGGTGTGCTCTTTAAACCTACTGCATCCATAGAGCGGCATTGGAGGAATTACAGAGTAAAGTCAGTCTAATCAAACAAAGAAACAGCAATTGCATAATTTTTCTAATGCCACAGCGCACTAGGCACCAAAGGGTGCTGCGCCTGCCACACTTGTCACTAGAGTACCATGAACTTTATGCTCGTCTAGTGCTTAAAAAGGCCCAGGTTCTTTGTATACGACATCCCCATTATAAAACCCTTTGTGAATAACCAGGTTTAAGGAAATGGATCAAGTCTTTACTGATCTTTTAGTGCAAACATGACAAAACAGGGGAACAGCACCAGCAGCCTTATTGTAACCCTAACTAGCTACCAACAGGTCCAGGCATACCTTTTGAATGTAGATTCAGTGTTAGAGTCAATAGGCAGTAGCTTAGTTCATAGTGGGTGGCAGTGTCCATGGCTGGCGGTATCATGGGATCTTTGCTAGTTAGAAGTTCTCCTCTGAGTATGGAATCTGCACCACAGCACAGCAGTAATCATGGGGAGCCCCTCTCTGTAAATCAGCTGGAGATGACTTCTTTTTGGCTTGTCTATGTCTTCTTCCCATACAGTTGCCCCCCTCCCTCCATTTATTTACAGCACAGCGAGGGAGGCAGAGCCCAGAAAAAACAGGAACTGCAGAACGAACCTTCCCTAACCTGGGCCAGCCGGCTGTCTTACTAAACCCTACATTGCAATCTGCTTATATATAAGCATTATGCTTGAAATAAAAGTACAGCTTATTCAGTAAATAAACTTGCTTTTTAAAATTTGTGATGATTCAGTAGCAGAAAAAAGTGTTTCTGGAATGAAAACTCTGGAGAGAAAAGTTACTTGCACTTTCATTATGGTCCCCGTCATTTAATTCCATAAGTTATTTTTAATGTCTTAAAGTCACCTCTGGCATGCCAGGATGTGTTTTAACATCCAAACTCTTGGTGGTCTCACCATTTAATTGAGAGGAGAAAAAGACAAAAATTTACTGACCAGACTATAGGTGAACATTATGCTATGATGATGGAGAACGTTAATATTAATCATTCAAAGATTAAAAAGATAAAATTAATTTGTCAGACAAATGTACCCTCTTACCTGTCAAATAAGGCCTGAGAGGAGGACAGAAACTATCATTTATTGTACAAGATAGAGCCCATAAGCAAACTAGACTGGAGCTTTCACCCTGCATTGCCCTCTAGTGGCATAAATGAATATTTATCTTGTTTGAGAACTTCATTGAGAAGTACAGTGTTACCTGAATTGTATTCCAGAATTTGCTTGTCTACAGCTTAGAGAACTTGTAATAATTGAACCACTTGACATCCATTTTACCCTCTTCATGACCAGGACATTATTTCTATTCAGCACTGTGTAAATTTAATTGGTAATTGCTCAATCATGCAACACTGTTTCCAAATGAAATTTGTATCTTTTTTCACACAAATAGAGCTTTCTTTTGGTGGTATTTAATTACCACTGGGGTTTTATATTTTGCTATAAAAACAAAAATGTAAAAAAAAGTTTCTGTTATAAAATTTTGCAAAAAAAAATGTTTTTCATAAATGTAGGCCAAAATGTATTCTGCTCCATTTCTTTGGTAAAAACAATTGAAATCAGTGTATATTATTTAGTTTGTGTGAAAGTTACAAACTATGGTATATATATTTGAAAACTGAATAATCCTGATGTGCTGACGGACTATCTCAATTCTTTAGGCCTTAAAATGCCAGGACAGTACATATACCACCTGTCATCACCTATGGTAGTGAGCTCTGTAGATCCACAGCTTGGAGTTCCCCAGGGCGCGGAATCTAAGCCCCAGCCTGCTTGTTCACCAGGGCCCCTGATGGTGGGGATGGACTTGCAGTAGGCTGGGACCAGGTTGCGGCCCCCAGCTACACCCAGCTGAGGTGGAGCAGACCGCTCCAGGGTGCAAGTGAGAAGACGCAGGGGATCCAATGGGCAAGCCGAGGTCAGGACAGGCGGAAAACTAGCAAGGTCAGGAACGAAGCCGGGGTTGATACACAGATAGACACCACAGGCTTCACAGCGGAAACACACGGGAGCTCCAACAACACAAAGTTGCTCAGGCAAAGTGGGACAGACTGAGCATGTCTTAAATAGACAAGCCAGCTTGGAGGTGGCCCAGGAAGTGATGAAAGGGAAGGACATAAAACCCACGGAATAGCAGATGACGCCCACAGGTGAGCACAGACAACACACATGTGAAGGAATCAAGAGCAGCAAGGAGGTAAGAATAAACACACAAGAGGCTGCAAGCTAACTTGTGACACCACCTAAATGACTTCTTTTTGGAATGTGTACAGTCCAAGGCACTGTGTCACAATATTTTGGAAATTTAAGAAATTAAATAAATTTTTTTCACAATTCTTTTTTACATACTGTCACCAGTGCAGTACAGTGTCACTGGTGTGACAGTGATCAGGGATACTGATTGGTGACAGTTATTTTTTTTTTTTTATTCTATTTTTTTTTAAACATTTTTTTTTCTTTTTTTTTTCTTTTTTTTCTTTTATAACATACTTTCATCATAGTAGTTCAGTGTCACCATCGTGACACTGTATTACTCTGAGGGATGGTCAGGAATTTTTTTTTACACAGTTATTGCTTAGAACAGTGGTGATCACTACTATAAGCAGTCATTTAAGCTGACATGAATTGCTTTCCATTTATGATAGCTTTGCTATTGTTGACATTCCGTGATTGGCTACAGATAGTCACATGGTACTGTGTGATAGCTGTGGGCCAATCACAGCTCACAACAGTAAGCAAGCTGTTATGAATGGAAATCAATTCATGTTCTTGTTTACATAATATCATATCAATATGATTGGTCGAAGTGATACATGATACCCAGGCCGCTCACAGAGGCTGGGTACCAAGCGTCAGTGGACACAGCAGACATAGGAATGCGCTGCTGTGCACCCCAGTGGGCATGCTAGTGTATGTGTCAGTGGCAAGTGGTTAAGACTTTACATAAAGTCTTAGAAATCTTTAGTTGAGGTCTTCGTGTTATATAGTTTGAATACCATGTCATAGATATAATATTTATCTTTGTAAAAAATATATTCCACACTCCTTTCTTTTCAATGTTTCCAGAAAACAAAAAACAAAAACGGCTTTGGAAAATAAATGTTTTTTCCCAATTTTTCAATTTTTTTTATAAGGCTTCCCATCTCTAGTGCTTATTGAATACTGGTTTTACAGCAAGACTGTTTGATAGAAGCCAGTCATTAGATCAGCTTTTGTCAAACAAACAGTTGTGCACATTTACCAAAATTTGGCTCGTTCATGCTGTACTCACCAAACATAGTAAATGTACAGTATCTCACAGAAGGAGTATACCTCTCACATTTCTGGAAATATTTTATTATATCTTTTCATGTGACAACACTGAAGAAATGACACTTTGCTGCAATGTAAAGTAGTGAGTGTACAGCTTGTATAAGTGTAAATTTGCTGGCCCCTCAAAATAACTCACACACAGCCATTAATGTCTAAACCACTGGCAACAAAAGTGAGTACACCCCTAAGTGAAAATGTCCAAATTGGGCCCAATTAGCCATTTTCCCTCCCCGGGGTCATGTGACTCGTTAGTGCAACAAGGTCTCAGGTGTGAATGGGGAGCAGGTGTGTTAAAGTTGGTGTTATCGCTCTCACTCTCTCATACTGGTCACTGGAAGTTCAACATGGCACCTCATGGCAAAAAACTCTCTGAGGATCTGAAAAAAAGAATTGTTGCTCTACATAAAGATGGCCTAGGCTATAAGAAGATTGCCAAGACCCTGAAACTGAGCTGCAGCATGGTGGCTAAGACCATACAGTGGTTTAACAGGACAGGTTCCACTCAGAACAGGCTTCGCCATGGTCGACCAAAGGAGTTGAGTGCACATGCTCAGCATCATATCCAGAAGTTGCCTTTGGGAAATAGATGTATGAGTGCTGCCAGAATTGCTGCAGAAGTTGAAGGGGTGGGGGGTCAGCCTGTCAGTGCTCAGACCATACGCTGCACACTGCATCAAATTGGTCTGCATGGCTGTCATCCCAGAAGGAAGCCTCTTCTAAAGTTGATGCACAAGAAAGCCCGCAAACAGTTTGCTGAAGACAAGCAGATTAAGGACATGGATTACTGGAACCATGTCCTGTGGTCTGATGAGACCAAGATAAACTTATTTGGTTCAGATGGTGTCAAGTGTGTGTGGCGGCAACCAGCTGAGGAGTACAGTCAAGCATGGTGGTGGGAGTGTCATAGTCTGGGGCTGCATGAGTGCTGCTGGCAATGGGGAGCTACAGTTCATTGAGGGAACCTTGAATGCCAGCATGTACTGTGACATACTGAAGCAGAGCATGATCCCCTCCCTTCGGAGACTGGGCCGCAGGGCAGTATTCCAACATAACGACCCCAAACACACCTCCAAAATGACCACTGCCTTGCTAAAGAAGCTGAGGGTAAAGTGAGTGCGTATTTTTACTATTTGTCACCAAACCACTGGAGTCACCAGCAACTCCTGTATTGATCACTCATCACGAACTGTCAACATTTTATTAATTTATTATTTTACTGTGTATGTTTTATTACTTTATTTGGACTGGAGTACATAGTGATTCATTTGGAG
This sequence comes from Staurois parvus, assembly GCF_062004578.1. Lineage (NCBI taxonomy): Eukaryota > Metazoa > Chordata > Amphibia > Anura > Ranidae > Staurois > Staurois parvus. The sequence goes on along the minus strand of NW_028318847.1, from coordinate 1,766,391 downwards.
TATATACCTTTGTAGTGCTGCACTTTTTATACATATATTTGAGGTTTATGTTTTGGTTGCCTTTGTGTGCTATAGCTGCTATTATTTGAAGCGCTCACTGATTTTACTTACCATATATGTCGCAGAATACATTTTGGCAGACATTTATGACAAAATTTGATTTTTAAATTTTTTTACTGGACATGTTTTATAGCAAAAAATCCAAAATATTGTTTTTTTTTCTCAAAATTGTCAGTCTTTTTTTTTATAGCGCAAATAATAAAAAACACACAGGCAATCAAATATCACCAAAAGAAAGCCCAAATCGTGGGGAAAAAATATGTTAATTTAATTTTGGTGCAGCGTTGCATGACCGCGCAATTATCAGTTAAAGTAACGCAGTGTTGTAACACAAACCGCTTATGTAACTGCTTCCTGACCGCCCAATAGCAGAAATACTGCTACAAGGCATCACAGGTGCACAAAATCACAAACATATATATATATATATATACACGTGTTTTCAGGCCCCTCCCAGATAGCGTCAGATTGCCCGCTAGTACACCAGTAATCACATTTAACCCCTTGATTGCCAGGAACACGCCTATACACAATAAACCTCCACTGCTAGTTTAGTGTCTGAACGGATCAATATGTTTGATCAGATCAGCACTATACCAGCGTTTACATTAGTATAGTGTCCCCAAAAACGCAGCGTTAACGGGATCAGCCTCGGCACCTGCCAGCACCTGCGTTTAGCCCCTATGCTTACCCCCCCCCTTCTCCCCCAGCAAGTGCAGTGTCAGTAGGTCAGTGTCACTTCATACATTGCGCACAAAACCGCAGTGTTCGCAGAATCAGGCCTGATCTCTGTTAGCACTTGCCAGTAAAGTTTGATGACTCTCATATGCAGAAGAGTGCCAGTGCTAGTGCCGCGCTACCTTTTTGGTGAACTGGCGAGCACCAGCGGCCTAGTACATCCTGGTCTTTCACATACCTCTTAGATTGTAAGCTCCAAGGGGCAGGGCCCTCCTAACCCTCTTGTATTGAAATGTATTGTTGCTGTATTGTCTACTGTTGGCGCTATATAAATCCTGTATAATAATAATAATAATAATAATACAAGCACTGCAGTATGACGTGGTGATGTGGCAAGTCCCATAAGTGCAGTACAAGCTGGTGCGGTGGCGAGCACAAGTATTGTCCCTCAACCACCAAGAATTCACACACAGGCCCGTAGAGCCCTTAGTATCCTTCCGGATGTGCTTGCAAATCCCGTTTGGCAGCCCACAAATTCTTCAGCGTCAGTACTTCCCCATTCACTGCCCAACCCGGAATTCAGGTGGAAATGGCAAATTTTACTACTCCCCTTGATTTTTTGGAGCTGTTTTTCATGGAAGATCTGTATGCATTGATTGTGGATCAAAGCATTTTATATGCACAAGTTATCGCTACCAACCCAAATTCAAACCTTGCCAGACCATTCGCATGGAAACACATTACGGTTTTCGAATTTATATTTGTTGGGGGCCTAACCCTCAACATGGGCATTACTAAAAAAAAAATTCCGGTTGTATTGGTCCACAGACCCGATTCATCAAATGTCCGAGTTCTCTGCTGCCATAGCCAGGCATAGATATGAGAGTATAATGTGTTTATGCATTTCAACAACAATACACTCTGTCATCCTTGAGGTGACCCTGAATTTGACTGGTTCCACAAAATTCAGCCCCTCGTAAATCACCTTAACCAAAAATTTGCAGATGTCTATACTCCCCAGCAAAAAATCTGCATTGATGAGTCCCTCATTAATTTTTCTGGTCGCCTTGCATTCAAACAATTTCTCCCCAGCATGCGTGCCAGATATGGGGTCAAGATGTAGAAGACCTTTGAGAGGACAACAGGCTATACGAGGGAAAAGATATTCACGTGGAGCCCCCTGGATACCCAGACTACATGGGGAGTAGTGGCAAGATAGTTTGGGACTTGGTGTCATCCTTTTTCCATATGGGGTACCACTTATACGTGGACAATTTTTATTCAAGCGTGCCACTATTTAGACATTTGTACAATCTTGTAACTGGCACATGTGGCCTAATGTGTGTGTGCCCACCATTAGAAGTGGGTGGATGCAGGGCGGTATATTTTAATGGTAGGCATACCACACATTTTTTTTGCAGAGATTTCTTCTCTTTTTTTCATTCAGCCCACAGGCTGCATACAAAAAAAAAAGAACATAGCATATATACCCAACAGCGACCAGCAGGCATCATCCTTGTATAATTTTTCAGCTGGCGATCAGCTTTCATGTAAAAGAAATCCTAGTGGCTAATTAGCTGCTTTTACAAGCAGCGGGAGACAATGCCCCCCTCCCCCGCTGCCTTCCACAGTCTTCTCAGGCAGTACTGTGCCATCGGGGAAACCTGAGAATGCAGCCAGTGTTTCTGCCAGCTGACCATAGAGCTGATTGGAGACCAGAATTTAAAAAAAAGTACCCTCACATCCCCCCGCACGCACATACCTGCGTTCGTGAGCCTTGACCATGTGTGAGTATGGAAACAGCAGTTGCACCATGCGTGTGAGGTATTGCCACGAACGTCAGATCAAGGGCAGTAATTCTAATACTAGACCTCCTCTGTAAATCTAAAATTGTAGCTTGTAAAGGCTTTTAAAATGTTGCCTATGGATATTAAAAACGTATGCAGTTTGTCGCCATTGCACGGGGCATGCATAGTTTTAAAGCATGTCATGTTTGGTATCTATTTACTCGGCATACCATCATCTTTTATATTTTACCAATTAATTGTCCAATATATTGTGTTTTTTTGTGCATTAAAAGTTAAAAAGTTTTTTTTTTTTTCAAAATTGCATTTGAAAAAAAGTACTATGTGACATAAAAAATTGCAGCACCCACCATTTTATTCACTAGGGTATTTGCTTTAAAAATATATAATATTTGGGTTTAAATTAATTTCCTAGCAACAAATATTGATTTTTTTCATGTGAACAAAAAGTGTCATAAAAGGCTTGGTCTTCAGGTGGTTAGTAGAGTGAATGATGTGTGGCATAAACATCTAATGCTGGGCATAAAATGCTCCCACCCCCCAAAATGACTTCTTTTTGGAAAGTAGACACCCCAGACTATTTGGTGAGAGGCATGTTGAATCAATAGAAAGATTTATTTTTTTATCACAAGTTTTTGGAAAATGACAAACAAAAATGTATTTTTTTTACACAAAATTGTAACTTAAATGATGTATTGCTCACACATGCCATGGGTATATGTGGAATTACTCCTCAAAATACATTCTGCTACTTCTCCCGAGTATGGGATTCCACATGTGAGAAACGTTTTGGCAGTCTAGCCAAGTACAGGACCCGAAAATCCAATAGGCTTCGGGCTTTTAAAGGGCTTTATTTCCTCATTACACTTCCTGACTACCTATCAGTTTCGGAGGCCCTGAAATGCCAGGATAGCACCAAACCCCCCCAAATGAATACTTTTTGGAAAGTAGACACCCCAAGGATCTCGCTTGTTGCCACAAGTTTTTGGAAAATGAAGAAAAAAAACAAAAGCATATTTTTTCTTTTCTTTTTTTATATTTCAAAACCTTGTGAGAAAAAATGAGCTCTGCAAAATACTCACCATGCCTTTATTTAAAATCCTTGGGGTGTCTACTTTCCAAAAAGGGGTAATTTGGGGGGGGTTTGGTGCTATCCTGGCATTTCAGGGCCTTGGAAACTGTGTTAGGTAGTGAGGAAGTGAAATGAGGAAGTTACACACCTTCAGGCTTTCAAAGTGGTCATTGGATTTCAGGCTGCTGTATGTGTCTAGGCTCCCAAAAAGTCTCACACATGTGGTAACCCCATACTTGGTAGAAGTAGCAGAATGTATTTTAGGGTGTAATTCCACATATGCCCATGGCTTGTGCGAGAAATATATCATTTAAATGACAACTTTGTGTAAAAAAAAAAAAACATTTTTGTCATTTTCCCGAAACTTGTGGAAAAAAAATAAATCTTCCATGGACTCAAAATGCCTCTCAGCAGATAGCTTAGGGTGTCTACTTTCCAAAAAGGGGTCATTTGGGGGTGTTTGTACTATCCTGGTATTTTAGCACCTCAAGAAATGTCAGAAAGGAAAAGCTGTGTAAATTCCATTATCTATACCATAGTTTGTAGATGCTATAACTTTCACACAAAGCAATCAATATACACTTATTGGGATTTTTTTTTACCCAAAAATATGTAGCAAAATACATTTTGGCCTAAATTTATGACAAAATTTTAGAGTTTTTTTGGATATTTTTTATGACAGAAATGAGAAAATATTGTTTTTTTTAAAAAAAAAAATTTTTGTTCTCAAAACTTTTTTTTATTTTATAACACCAAAAATAAAAAGTGCACAGGTGATCAAATACCACCAAAAGAAAGCTCTATTTGTGTAACTTCCACACAAAGCAATCAATATACACTTATTGGGATTTTTTTTACCAAAAACATATTTTTTATAGCCGAAAGTAAAAAATATTGTTTTTCTTAAAAATTTTCGGTCTTTTTTTATTTATAGCGCAAAAAATAAAAAGCACACAGGTGATCAAATACCACCAAAAGAAAGCTCTATTTGTGTGAAAAAAGACGTCAATTTTGTTTGGGTGCAACATTGCATGACCGCGTAATTATCAGTTGAATTAGTGCAGCACCGAGTAGCAAAAAGAAGCCTGGTCATTAGGGGGGGTAAATCCACTAGAGGGCAAGTGGTTAAAGAACTAATCTCATTGTTAAAAGATATACAGTGCATCCAGAAAGTATTCACAACGCTTAACTTTTGCCAAATTTTGTTATGTTACAGCCTTATGCCAAAATGGATTAAATTCATTTTTTTCCTCAACATTCTACAAACACCTCATAATGACAACATGAAAGAAGTTTGTTTTGAAATCTTTGCAATTTATTAAAAATAAAAAAACAAAAAAACACATGTACATAAGTATTCACAGGTTTTGCTCAATACTTTGTTGAAGCACCTTTAGTACCAATTACAGCCTCAAGTCATTTTGAGTACGATGCTACAAGCTTGGCACATCAATTTATGGGCAATTTCTCCCATTGTTCTTTGCAATACCTCTCAAGCTCCATCAGATTGGATGGGGAGCATCGATGCGCAGCCATTTTCAGATCTCTCCAGAGATGTTTAATCGGGTTCAAGTCTGGGCTCTGGCTGGGCCACTCCAGGACATTCACAGAGTTGGTCCGTAGCCACTCCTTTGTTATGTGGGATATGTGCTTAGGGCTCTTGTCCTGTTGAAAGATGAACTGTCACCCCAGTCTAAGGTCCAAAGCGCTCTGGAACAGGTTTTCATCAAGGATGTCTCTGTACATTGCTGCATTCATCTTTCCTTCAATCCTGACTAGTCTCCCAGTTCCTGCTGTTGAAAAACATCCCCACAGCATGATGCTGCCACCACCACGCTTCACTGTAGGAATGGTGTTGGCCAGGTGGTGAGCAGTGTCTGGTTTCCCCCAGACATGACACTTGGCATTCAGGCCAAAGAGTTCAATCTATGTTTCATGAAACCAGAGAGTTTTGTTTCTCATGGTCTGAGAGTCCCTCAGGTGCCTTTTGGCAAACTCCAGGAGGACCTGCCATTTGCCTTTTACTAAAGAGTGGCTTCCATCTGGCCATTCTACCATACAGGCCTGACTGGTGGAGTGCTGCAGAGATGGTTGTTCTTCTGGAAGCTTCTACTCTCTCCACAGAGAAATGCTGGAGCTCTTTCAGAGTGACCATCGGGTGCTTGGTTACCTCACTGGCTAAGGCCCTTTTCCCTTGATCACTCATTTTGGCCTGGTGGCCCGCTCTAGGAAGATTCCTGGTGGTTCCAAACTTCTTCCATTTACAGATAATGGAGGCCATTGTGCTCATTGGGACCTTCAATGCTGCAGAAATTTTTCTGTACCCTTCCCCAGATTTGTGCCTTGATACAATCCTGTCTCGGAGGTCTACGAACAATTCCTTGACTTCATGGCTCGATTTGTGCACTGACATGCACTGTTAACTGTGGGACCTTATATAGATAGGTTTATGCCTTTCCTAATCAACTGAATTTCCCACAGGTGGACTCCAATCAAGTTGTGAAAACATCTCAAGGATGATCAGTGGGAACAGGATACACCAGAGTTCAATTTTGAGAGTCATGGCAAAGGCTGTGAATACTTATGTACATGTGTTTTTTTTCATTTGTTATTTTTAATAAATTGCAGAGATTTCAAAAGGAACTTCTTTCATGATGTCATTGTAGGATATTGTTTGTAGAATGCTGAGGAACAAAATTAATTTAATCTATTTTGGAATAAGGCTGTAACATAACAAAATGTGGCAACTGTTAATACTTTCTGGATGCACTGTACCTTATAAAGAGGATTACATTTTTGCCATATTAGGTGTGAATTCCCTCTATACAACCAAAAAGCAAAAAGATGGTTTAAATGGAGTTAGATAGGTGCTAGATGGTAAAAAAGGACTAAAAGTGGATCAAATAAAATTCATAATAGAAAGTCTAGAACTGGCAATGAAAATCAACAATTTTTGGTATAACAATGAGTTTTATTTGCAAATGAATGGAGTTGCAAAGGGAGCCAGGAATACTCCCAGTGTAGCATACTTGTCCATGGCAAAGTGGGAAGAGGAGATCTATGGAAAATCATGGCCCAAGCTAAGTTTTTACAAGCACTATACTGATGATATTAGAGTTATCTGTGAGGGATGCCCAAAATCACTGGAAGAACTTATAAGATACATCAATAATAACCAACCAATAAATATGAGATCACATTTTTAAGAGGATGGGATTATGATGAGGTACATTTTCAAAAGCTGGTTATATGTCAAGGTCCTACCTTTTCCCTGAGGTTATGTTACTCCATGTGCTGGCGTCCATCTTGGATTCTGCTGTGCATGGTGGGAATCCTTTTATGCCTTCAGGTCTCTGAGGTCCACCCCCCAGAGGGGCGTGGCTGATGACATATAAGCCTGTGGCCTGCACATGCTCTTTGCACTTGTGTCTTGTGTCTTTGTGTTGCTATTACTCTGTTCTGACTCTCGTGACTCTCCTGGTATCTGATTCGGCTTGTGACTTGACTATTCTTTGTATTCTCCTTTGATCTGACCCTCTGTTGCTGAACCCGGCTCGTGACCTGTGATTCTCATCTGCTATCCTGTACTGTTTTGTCCTGTTGTTGTTGACCCCGGCCTGTCTGACTACTCTTTTGTCTCTTCCACCAGCTACACGCCATTGGCGGCGGCCATTACCGCAGCTGAGGTGTCTCGGGGGCCGCGACCTGGTTCCTGGCTGCGTCAAGTCCATCCCCACCATCAGGGGCCCTGGTGAAGGGCAGCCTGGGACTTAGACTCCGCGCCCTGAGGGACTTCGGTCTGTGGGTGGTGGTTGTCGTCAGCCAGTGCGTTACATTGTTAGGCCTGCCTGTCCGTTCCTCGGCTCCTGCCCTGACATTATATTTACGAACGTGGGGAGGATACAATAACATGTTTTTAAGAAACACAACAGCTTTTCACTTACTTCTAGTTGCCATCACCTGAAATGGACTACAAATATACCAGAAGGTCAAATGGTTACAATTAGGAGAAATTGTGACCTAGATTAGGGTTTTAGGAACAAACATCCTTTAAGAAAGGTTTGAGGAAAAAAAAAAGATATAAAAAAGCTAGTTTAGAGGCTGCAAAAAATGAAAGTGAAAGGAATAAGTAGGGAACTATTTGAAGGGACATAAATATAAATATCAAATAACAACCATGAAGCTGCATCCATTACAAATTTCAACAAACAGTACAGACTAGTGGAGAAAAATGATAGAAAGCATTGTCCAATCTTTTTAAAGGATGAGACACTGGATAAACTTCTCCTTAAAACCCCTAAGCTTATATATGAGAGCCCCTCTTTAAGAACTAAATTAGGTTATAATGTGAAAATCAATGCAAGGATTGGGATGAGATAAATTGTACTGGGGTGCCACATCCCATGTTACTGAAAACAATTTAGTTAGAAAGGCTTCTGGACTTTATTAGCACTCCATGGATCACAACAACATGATATAAAAACTAGAAATGTATTAAACAATTATCTTAAAGACAGCAGGACAATAAAATATGCATATACAACCATATAACAGGAAGGAGAACTCCCATATCACTTACTGTTCAGTAACACTCAGTCAATAATGTCACTATATATTACATGAGTTCCACCATTTGTGTCCTCAACATGTTTTGCAGAATCCCACTCCCTCAGGAGTAATTTTATAATCTAAACATATACAAAATAGACAAAATTGCTAATATTTAACAACCTATATACACCAATAAATATTTATCATAAACTTATTTGTAAGGTTCAGTATGGTATAAACAGCCATGTTTGAGTTACACCCATGTCAGAAAGCGGGGAGTCACACTACGGCTGCCAAATGAGCCAACGTATCTCTGGGTAAGAGTGGGAGCATTTTGGGTAGGTGCAGCGTGGTGCGGTTGCCGTAAACACACAAATGCTCAGGATGCATGAAACAATGTATTGAAGAACTTGTAAACAGTGCAACAGCCCGGTGAGAAAGTCACTAGACCGGGAACTTACAGTCAATGAAGCGGAGAGTCAGCATTGAGTAGGGCCAAACTGAAGACAGCGCCTGCCAAGGAAGGTGGAGTGAGGCGTGGCCTCTCCTGTATCTCAAGCCCAGGCAACACTGACAGTGGAACAGAAGGTACTGAGTGACAAGAGGAACACAAGTGCCAGCAGATGTTAATAGGAGAGCTTGCAGCAGGAGATGAAGTCTTGAAGCAACACGTGGGCCATCAGGACAAGAACAGAAGTCCAGCCGAGGTTAAAGGGGCACTCCACTTGCTGGTTCAGGAAGTGTGGCTTGTCAGGGCTCTCAGCAGACTTAGAGACAGGAGCACTGAGCAGTGCGCAGAGTTGGTACAGCAGACAGCCAGGCAGGAGCGTGGTCACAGGAATAGCCAGGGTCATCAATGGGCAGACAGTGTGGTACCAAATCATAAGCAAAGCCAAAGTCAGGAACAGAGCTGGGGTCAGGAACTGGTAACAAGTCAGAAGCAGGATCCAAGGTCAGGTCAGGAGCAAGCAGGTCAGCAACAAGGGAAACACCAAATGAACACAGGGAACAGCTGAAAGACCAGTCAGCACTTGAGAAAGGGCAGAGGAATCCTTAAATAGATCGCCTGGTGCCAACATGCACTGTGCGCATGCTCGTGCACACGTGCGTGCATTCCTGTGTACATGCATGCATATCTGGTAACCATTCTGCAGGAAATGCCGTTAACATGCTCCTTTCTGCATGCCAGATGTCTCATAGGAAGTCCCTGACACGTAGGCCCTAAGTTTTCCATACTCCTCTGGAACCTCTTCCTGCTGCTAGAGCTCTCCCTGATAGATGGGTATGCACAAGATGACCACCAGGGTCACCTGGATGCAGCATAGGTCAACCGGAACACTGCTCCAGGGAACTGAGGGGTTCATAGAAAAACCCAGTTTCCCTTGACTTCCCCCTCCAGCTGCACCTACAGTGGAGGAAAAAGACTGCACCTTCTTACAAGTACATAAATGGGGGGTTAACTAAAAAGGATCTGTTAAACCCCACACCCAAATATACATATTTTAGAAGATATTAATTATCTCCACTTACTCCAGTAAGCTACCAGCAGGTATGCACAGAACCATCAGATATGGGGAATGTTCTTGGTCTCAGACTACAGCTACAGAAAATGCTTTACTCAAGCAGCTTGCCTGTATATAAAAAGCATACCTTACAATAGTATGTAAACCACACAGGTAAGTAAACAGGATATTCAATCATAAAATGTGTTTTACTTCGTAGTAAACTTAAAAGTAAAGGTAGTCAGGAGTGCAGCAACAACTTGCCAGGCAGGGATATACACCCAGTCTTCCAGAAGTGATCCTATTGCTGACAGTTAAATCCTTCCAGAAGCACAATAGGCATAGAGTGGCTTGCTCAAAGGTGAACAACATAAGAGTTGAACAGCACTGAACCAACACACTAAGAAAACAAACATAAAGAAGGAACCACATATTACTTATATAGAGCAGCCACTTTAATTTATACACTGCCTAAAAACAGGGTGAGGCATACCTTAGCCATAATAAACAAGAGTAGTCTCCTCAGTAGGGCTCCTGGGGTCAACACCTCTCCATTTTCTACCTGTACTTGCAGCTGATATAGAGGGGACCTCTATATCAGCTGCAACTAGCGACACATCCACTGGCCAATTAGGCTAATTTCATGTCCCCAATTTAGAGCCAAAAGGAAGTGAGGAAATCAACCCAATCCTCCAGAAATGGTCCCACTGCTGACAGTTAAATCCTTACAGAGGTACAAAATGCAGAGCATGGCTTGCTCAAAGGTGAACAGTAAACGAGTTGAACAGCATTGGACCAACAAATTAAGGCAAAACAGACATAGAAAAGAACTGGAGTACTAGTACAAGGAAGACACATTCAGTTATTAGCTGCTTAGTAACAGGGCGAGGAATACCCTAATCACAGTGCAAAGAGAGACTCCTACAGTATATCAGGTTTCTGGGATCAATCCCTCTACATTTGCTAACTGTGCCTAAGCCCCCTTCATAGATAGCTCCAACCAGCAGCACAACCCCTGGCCTATTAGGCCAGAAAGTTTCATCGTCCAGCCTGACTCACTAATGTGCATGTGCTGGGGAACCCGTGAATGTGCTCAAGACCATGCATATACCCGTACATGCCAGTGACCCACACATGCACAGTGAAACTGCCCAAGCTCAACTGAAAGCAGCATCCAGCTGTTCTCAAGCTAAATCAGGGGATGGAACAAGGAAGTGCAACCACACTAAATGGAATGCTATCCTCCTCCTACAGGCCCCCTGCTAGAGAGGTGCATGCTCACGCAGGGACAGCACCATCCCCATCCTCACTGTAGATGGTTAAAGACGGTGATGCAACCCACACATGCATCCTCAACACCACCTATGGGACAAAACCATAAATAACCTATTAAGAAATTGTACAAAACCATATTATATAGTACATTCTGTTTTATGACTCATGCATAGGGGGCAGATGTCAGGTGTACAGTTGCAAGAAAAAGTATGTGAACCCCTTGGGATTACTTGGAGTTTTGCATGAATTGGGCATAAAATGTGCTCTGAACGTCATCTAAGTCACAACAATAGAAGAACACAGTCTGCTGAACATAATACTACACAAACATTAGATGTTGCCATGGTTTAATTGCACATAACATGTAAACATTCACAGTGCAGGGAGGAAAAAGTATGTGAGGTTCTAGCTTAATGACTTCTCCCAGAGCTAATTGGAGCCAGGAGTGAGCCAACCTTGACTCCAATCAGTGTAATGATATTGGATGTGTTGCTGACAGCTGTCCTGCCCTTAAAAAACACACACCTGTTTTGGGTTTACTGGTTTCAAGAAGCACTGTCTGATGTGAACCATGCCTCGCAGAAAAGAGCTCTCAGAAGACCTACGATCAAGAATTGTTGACTTGCATGAAGCTGGAAAGGGTTACAAAAGTATCTCCAAAAGCCTTGATGTTCATGTGTCCACAGTAAGACAGACTGTCTACAAATGGAGAAAGTTTAGCACTGTTGCTACTCTCCCAAGGCGTGGTCGTCCTGTAAAAATGACTGCAAGAGCACAGGGCAGAATGCTGCATGAGGTAAAGAAGAATCCCAGAGTGTCAGCTAAAGACCTACAGAAATCTCTGGCACATGCTAACATTTTTGTTGACACATCTACAATAAGGAAAACATTAAACAAGAATGGAGTACATGGGAGGACACCACGGAGGAAGCCATTGCTGTCCAAAAAGAATATTGCAGCACGTTTGAAGTTTGCAAAAGAGCACCTGGATGTTCCACAGCACTACTGGCAAAATATACTGTGGACAGATGAAACCAAGATTGAGTTGTTTGGGAAGAACACACAACACTATGTGTGGAAAAAAAAAGGCACAGCACACCAACATCAAAACCTCATCCCCACTGTAAAACATGGCGGAGGGAGCATCATGGTTTGGGGCTGCTTTGCTGCCTCAGGGCCTGGACGGATTGTTGTCATTGATGGGAAAATGAATTCCAGAGTTGATCAAGACATTTTGCAGGAAAACGTACGACCATCTGTCCGCCAACTGAAGCTCTGCAGAGGATGGGTGATGCAACAGGTAAATGACCCAAAGCATACAAGTAATTCAACAAAACAATGGCTGCAACAGCACAGAATACGCCTTCTGGAGTGGCCCAGTCAGAGTCCGGACCTCAACCCGATTGAAATGCTGTGGCATGACCTTAAGAGAGCGATTCACACCAGACATCCCAAGAATATTGCTACACTGAAACAGTTTTGTGAAGAGGAGTGGTCCAAAATTACTCCAGATCGTTGTGCAGGTCTGATCTGCAACTACAGGAAACGTTTGGTTGAGGTTATTGCTGCCAAAGGAGGGTCAACCAGTTATTAAGTCCAAAGGTTCACATACTTTTTCCTCCCTGTACTGTGAATGTTTACATGTTATGTGCAATTAAATCATGGCAACATCTAATGTTTGTGTAGTATTATGTTCAGCAGACTGTGTTCTTCTATTGTTGTGACTTAGATGACGTTCAGAGCACATTTTATGCCCAATTCATGCAAAACTCCACGTAATCCCACGGGGTTCACATACTTTTTCTTGCAACTGTATGATATATATACACTATACTGCCAAAAGTATTGGGACACCCCTCCAAATCATTGGATTCAGGTGTTCCTATCACCTCCGTGGCCATAGGTGTATAAAATCAAGCACCTATGCATGCAGGCTGCTTCTACAAATATTTGTGAAAGAATGGGTTGCTCTCAGAAGCTCAGTGAATTCGAGCGTGGTACCGTGATAGGTTGCCACCTGTGCAAATGTGAAATAGACTCCCTCAAAAGGTGGTTCTGGTTAGCTCAGTAGATTATTTTATAAAAGGCCTGGATTATTTACTAGATACACATAATATAATTGGATAGTAATATTTATAGATAAAGTTGATCCAGGGAATATCCGATTGCCTGTTGGAGGATCAAGAAGGATTCTTTTTCCATTGTTGGAGCAAATTGGATCATGCTTTATGCAGCACTACCCCCACAGGAGTCACTTGTTTGTTGCCTGGGTTTCCCCATTTTGTGCCTTGCAGCCAGGCACAGTGTATTTCCGCACCCATATAAACTCACAAACACTTTACCTCGTTGTTTTCAATGACCAGTCTAGGGGATGTTTTGTTTATGAAGTTTATTGTAGAACTGGGGATAGGGATGGGGAATTGTAGTGGGATACTCCAAATCAGAACTATTCACACTTAGAATTTCTAGCCGATCTCTTAGTTGAGTACTGTAGATGCCTTGACTGACAATAGATAGCAGACTTCCCTTTGTCACATATAGCAGCAAGTGATTAAGGAGTGAGCAAAGTCCCTTTAGCAGTAGTAGTAGTTACAGGGCAAGCTCCCCAACTAATTACAGTTACAACACACTGCAACAGCCCAAAGGTAATGTATCTAGGTAAAGTCCTTTGCAGTAGTAGCACTTGGACAGTACTCTTCGGAACACTAGCCAGTGTTCTCTTTTTCCAGACCCATGCTGACTATCAAACACCAGAGGAGGTAGCAAGCGCACAGCATCCCCAAATTCCTCAATGTCAGTACTCACAAGGCTCACGAACAGAATGGATGCCTCCTTCCAATCGTCCATGCGAAACCCTCCAGTAATACCAGACAGAGCTTTGGTGGACAGCTCCCCTTAGTCAGCTTAATGAAGAACCAGGGTCACGCTCTCAGTTCTTTCCAAATCCAATATAAACTTCATTTTTGGTTTATACTACTCTGTGTGTGAGTCCATTTTACAGGTGTGATTTATCTGGGTCACCAGAGCATGGTGGTGTCAGCAGAGTTTGGGCTTTCAAAAAGAGGTCCAGATTGACAGGGAACCTAAAATTTACTAAGCAGCTCTTAAGGGGGTAGTGCTACATGTGGGGGCTCATCTGAGATATTCCTGTTCAGAAAATCTGTGAACCCCAGAAAGAAGCATGGAACCATCTAACATCATTGCATGGTGCCAGGAGGAGAATAAGAAATCGGAGCAGTGGGTGGTGCTGAGCCCTCCCGGAGATGACTGGCCAAAGGAACAGGTTGAGCAGATGTTGGCAGCCTGCATACCTGGTTAGAAAGGAAGCATCATCAATATCAGAAGTAATCCAGATGCACCCAATGTGTTGGTGTTGATTGAGTGGGCAAAAGTGATCCCCCCTTTGCTCGAAGAACAGAGTATATACCTGACTGACACAATAATGGCACAGGTATTCAGATCTGATGTTACTGAAGCAAGTAGAGGTCACGGAAAAGTACCCCTGAGCCAGAGCCATCCACTTCCGCTGTGCTGGGGAAAGCATATCTGCCACCTCACTGGCTGAACTAGAGATGTTTATAGAGATGTTATTGAAAAATTCTGCCTCTATTATGATCGTAGACTAAGGTTCTTCTCTAGGAAGACTCCTACACCCTTAGGGGAAGAAGACTTTGAAACATGGGTAGACCAAGCCCTCAAGGTTATAGAAGAATGGGAATTAGTCAAAACTTTAAAGAGACAGAGGGTAGTGGAAAGCTTGTGGGCTCCTGTCTTGGAAGTTGTACATAACCTGAAATGGAACAAGCCTGGCTGTACTGCCCACGAGTGTCTTGAGGCCTTACAAGATGAGTTTGGGTGAGTTGAAAACTGTACAGAGTTGATCTATCTTTTTGAACACACCTATCAATGAGAAGGGGAGAAACTGTTCGACTATGTTCAAAGGTTGGACAAGATCCTGCACCAGCTGTCATCGAACGACTGGTAAAGGCAGAAGGTGCCAGCAAGGCCCTATAAACCCAAGTGCAGAAGGGGCCTAGCCTATGGATCAAATTGTACAGAAACTGAGGGTCAATTACCTCATGGTCCTATAACATACTCAAAGCTGCTAAAGACCATATGAGAGGAGGAATCTCTGATGGCGGCCAAGGCCAGAAAGGCTGAAGTCCAAGGTGGAATCAGGCCCAGGGCTTGTCCAAAAGACTGTGGGACAAGTTATAGAAGCCCACATTGCCATGCAGAAGACCATGTCGGACATGGGACAGACAGTGTTGGCTATGTAAGCCGGGAGAGTGGATGCCAGTCCAGGGTACCCCAGACGTTGTTTCCAATGCAGAGAACTAGGACACTTTTGGGCCCAATGCCCGCAGACTTATCCAGTGGATGACCTGACAGCTGAAGTGATACAGGTCTTAAAGAAGCTATTCTTCCCTAAGATAGCAGAACACTTTTGGGGACCTTAGTGAAGGAGCCAACTGAGGGCCTGAAGAACTTCCTGAGCTCCAACTTTCAAGGAACGCAAACCTTAGAGACCAAAACCACCCAGACTCCTGTTGTTAGTCATCCCTTAGAGTCAAGTCAGCCTCCAACTCTGTTGACTGAGACTCTAGCACAAGAAATTAATACACACCACTCCAAGAAGCTGAAAAAGCCAACCCTCCGAAAGCAAGTGAGTAAACCTGGGAAAGCCCGCATCAGAAGTGCCAAGTCTCAACCCGAGAGACTTCCAGACAAACTAATAGGCCTATCTCCAGTGGTCTATATTCAAATGGAGGGAGTATAAACCAAAGTTTGCTGGATACCAGGGCTCAGGTGACTCTACTCTATAGGGATTTTAATGACAAATACCTGAAGCATGAAATCATCCGGAAGTTAGCGTAACTGGAGATCTGGGGAATCGGGACCCAGAAGTGCTTCTATGATGGTTACATACCTGTCAAGGTTGACTTTTAGGCCAACCTTGACAGGAAAATCAGAGACTTACGATACCTTGGCAATCGTTTGCTCCAGACCTGCGGGGATAAAGCAGTGTTCACTACTAATTGGGACCAACACCAATTTAGCACACAGGCTCCTCACTCTACTAGCTGAGCAGAACACGGTACCTATCAAAAGCTTCCACCCACAACTCCTACAAGTGTATCAAAGAGTTGTCAGAGAATTGAGGGCTCCAGAAGAGGAAGTGGGGAAAGCTTGGAAGAATGGCCCTGAATAGAAAGTGCTCCAGCTAGGGTGAGCCAGAGCAAGAATTAAGCTGAGCTGGGGCCATTTGTGGTGTTGGAAACGGAGACTAAAGAAAAAATAGCTGGGGTGGAGATTATTCCAGAAGTGATTACGACAAAGGACCTGCAACACAACAGAGGAAACGTGTTAGTCCAAGTCTGTAACAGCGCAGAAAATTCTGTAACTTTGAAGGCCCGGGCTCTTTTGGGGCAAGTACAAGTGGCCAACCCAGTTAGTAAACCCAACAACCCAGACAGCCAGGGTTGGAAGGAGTTTGGCCTGCAAGATTCCCCTCTGTCCATGGAGTGGAAGAAGAAAGACAGAGATAGGCTGACCAGCTGGGAGAGAGTGTTCTCCTTGAATGATTATGATGTTGGGTGTGGCAAAAGTGGGCAATATTCCAAGAGTGAGCCCGCAAGTCCCTCTGGGGGACTTAGAAGACTTAAGAGAACTGACTGAGCTGAAGAAGGCCAGGATTATCCAGGAGTCAAGGAGTCCCTATGCTTCTACCATTGTAGTGGTCCACAAGAAGAATGGTACCTTACGGATGTGTGGACTATAGGACTCTGAATAAGCAGACTGTCCCAGACCAATATACAACCCCCCCGAATTGAAGATGCTTTGCAGTGTCTATCAGGAGCCAAATGGTTTAGCATCCTGGACTTAAAGAGTGGATACTACCAAATCCCTATGCCTCCTGAAGATAAAAAAAAAACTGCCTCCATTAGCCCACTGGGATTCTTTGAATTCAATTGCATGCCCCAAGGCCAATCCGGTGCGCCAGCCTCATTCCAGAGGTTGATGGAATGTATGGTGGGGGACATGAATTTAATCGAGGTTCTAGTCTACCTAGATGACATAATAGTGTTCAGAAGAACCTTAGAGGAGCATGAAGAACAGCTAGAGAAGGCATTCCAGAGACTTAAAGACAAAGTTTTGAAACTGTCACTGTAAAAATAACAGTTCTGAAGGAATCCTGTCACCTATCTGGGTTATGTGGTTTCTGCAGAGAGGGTAGCTACAGACCCCGGTAAGATTGAAGCTGTGACTACCTAGTCCCAACCATACATCGCTCAATTGAGGTCCTTCCTGGGATTCTGTTTGTAATATCGTCGGTTTGTGGGGGTATTTGCAAAGAGAGCTGCACCACTCACCATCCTTCTAAAGAATATGGAGGGCAAAATCAGTGAGCCATTAAGAACCCTCCTAGAAAAGGGCTGCAGAGACCTCGGGAGCCCATCAGTAGTCAGTGGACGTAGCAGTGTGAACAAGCTTTCATCAAGATCAAGTGATATTTGACACAGGCTCCTGTGTTGGCTTATGCTGATCCTTCCAAGCCATATGAACTTTATGTAGATGATGGTCGGGAGGGACTGGGGGAAGTTATCTATCAAGAGCATGCTGGGCTACTGCAACCTGTGGCTTTCAAGAGCAGGAGCCTCTCCCCTGCAGAAAAGTGTTACACGACACACAAGTTGGAGTTTCTTGCTCTAAAGTGGGTCATTGTAGACAAGTTGAAGGATTATTTATGTGGGGCTGAATTCCTTGTGAAGATGGATAACAATCCCCTGACCTATGTGCTCACCATAGCTAAAATAGATGCCACTGGACACCGATGACTACTGCTTTATCTCACTTCCATTTCAGCTTGAAAGTACAGGCCTGAAGCAGGAAATAAGGATGCAGATGCTCTAAGCAGGAGAACCCATGGGCAACAGATTTCTGGATAAAACTGGCTGCAGGTATCCCCAGTTGAAGTACAAGCCATGAGTCAGGGAGCTGACTACATGACTAAAGGGAGGTGCATATGCTACAGTAGTGGGAGCCCGGAGTGCTTGCATCCCATCTTATTATTGCTATGTATCTCAGTTGAA
This sequence comes from Staurois parvus, assembly GCF_062004578.1. NCBI lineage: Eukaryota > Metazoa > Chordata > Amphibia > Anura > Ranidae > Staurois > Staurois parvus. The sequence continues at coordinate 1,748,354 of NW_028318847.1, read as the reverse complement.
AGGTGAAGAGTTACCACAGCTCACCAACAAAGATATGCAAGAGGCTCAGGACCAAGATCACCTCTGTCAGCTCACAAGAAATGCTCTTGTGAAGAAGCAACCTGATCTATTTTGGATATAAGATCCCCATGGCACTTAGATTGTCCATGTCCATCAAGAGTGGGACAGATTGGAAATGAGGGACAGAGTGGTCTACCAAAGGGGCCCCTTAGACCGAGGTGAATATCTATGGCAGCTTTTTAGCCACAAACTCCCAAAAAATGGTTTTGAAGTCATTACATGATGACAATGGGCACCTGGGGCAGGAAAGAACGTATTTGTTGGTGAGAAACCAGTTCTATTGCCCACGTATGAAATCTTAAGTAGAGGAGTACTGTCACACCTGTCTCAGCTGTATCCAAAGGAAAGCATTACCTAAATAAACTGCCCCCTTGGGACACCTCCAGAGCCAAGGACCAATGGAGCTGGTGTGTATTGATTTCTTGTGTCTGCAACCCGATCTTAGTGGAAGGGGGAATATCTTGATAGTGACAAATCACCTTACTAGATATGCTCAGGCATTTGCCACAAAGAACCAACAAGCCTCCACTGTAGCAAAAGTGCTAGTAGAACAGTTTTTTGTGCACTGTGGGCTTCTGGAGAGAATCTACTCAGATTAGGGTAGAGACTTTGAAAGCAAAGTATTTAAAGAGTATTAAACCTTGTTAGGCATCAACAAGTTCAGAACTACCCCTTATCAACCTCAAGGTGACCCTCAACTGGAACATTTCAACAGAACTCTTCTGAACATGCTGGGCACCCAACAAAGGAGTTAACACATTGCCGCAGTAGTGCATGCCTATAACATTACTGAGAACGATGCCACAGGGTTTTTTCTTTACCGTCTGATGTTTGGGTAGAGGGGCTACGTTGCCTGCGGACTTGGCCTTTGGCACTGCTCTTGATCACTTGACACCCTTATCACATCAAGGGTATGTTGAGAGACTGAAATATCGGCTAGAGTCTGCTTGAAGAAGCTAGGCGAGCCACTCAATTAGCAGGGCAAAGAAATAAACAACATTATGACACCAAGGTGAAACTACAGGATTTGCAACCAGGAGATCAAGTGCTACTTAGGAACCTTGGGATCCCAGGAAATAAAATTGTAGCTTGCTCGAAATCTCAACCCTTAATTGTCTGTCGGAAGTTACCCGATCTATCTGTTTATCAGATCTGCCTGGAGGGAAAGAAAGGCCCAGTTAAATCATGGAACCGTAACCATCTCCTACCCTTGTTTGATGCTGTGCGGGTCCCAATCCAGGTAAATGAGCCACCCGTTGCCAGAACTCGAGCTCGTAGACCTTCTCCATCCCCTCCTCAGTTCCCAGACCCAGAAGAGGAGGGGAACAAAGATGAAGAGGGGTAGATATAGGGATAGATTGTCGCTCAATCCTAACATCTTTAAAAGATAATCTCTTGGCATCTACCCCTGCCTCAAGTTCAGATGTCCCATCTACAAGTGTTCAGTCAAAAACCATCCCTACAGGATTTGCTTAACCTATACCTTCACCAGGCTTTAATATCAAAGACTTCCTCCTTCCTGAACCTGCAATTGATTCCCCAATGAGTCTTCAAACAGGATCTGCAATCAAAGAGGCTGCTGAACCTATCAATCCGTGGGTAATGATTTCACAGAAGAAGCAGAGAGTGTTTCTTCTCAGGAGGGGTTTAGAGAAAAAAGGGAGATAAAAGCACCTAAAAGACTGACTTAGGATGTCCTGGGAGAAAGCTCTGAAGAAGCCTTCTATGGAAGTCAAAGAATCTTAGAGGCTCCCATCTATAGCTTGTTAGAAAAAATTTGGGACTCTGTAAACTCCCTTGCCGCTAATAATGGGCCGAACATCCCCCTGTTTGGTTCACAATCGTACATTCCTTGCTGACAGCTTAATGTAAAAAAAATTGCAGGCAATTATTAATTTTGCAAAAAAAAATGGCGTGGGGTCCCCACCATCCATACCAAGCCCTTCAGGTCTGGTATGGTTTTTGAGGGGAACACTCCCAGCAAAATTTTTTGAAAATGGTGTGGAGGTCCCCCCCAAAATCCATACCAGACCCTTATCTGAGAATGCAACCTAGCAGTTCAGGAAAGGGGGCACACATGTGAGCGCCCCCCTTCCTGAACCATAAGTGGACCTCAACCTCAACATGGGGGGTTCTTTGGGGCAGATGGGAATCTCCCCTCCAAAGCACCTTGTCCCCTGACAGTTCTTAAATATCTAAGGGGCAGGGTCACCCCATGACATCAACTGGGTGACCCCCCCACCTTGTGACATCATCGTGTGCTGTGATTGGCCTGTGGTCAGGCGCAATACTTTGGCCAATCACAATGCCCTGTCTGCCAAACGGCCTTTCCTTTTGTGTGTTTGCCAAATCAAGCCCGACAGTACTTGCTGTCATCAATTCTGATGAAGTCTTTGAGACTGTTACTTTATTAGATCAACTTCCAGAATCTATAACCCCCTCTGCTGACACCATCTCTGAGGAGGTTTCTACAGTTATTGCCTACTCCTACAGGAGGACTAAAAAGATTTATACGTTACACAAAACTACACCACTTGTCTTCTTCAAAGTCAACTACTAGGACCCAGTTCAACTAGTATGTGTAAGGCACACATGTTTCCATTACCAATACCCAATACTCTAAAGAGGACCACCTCTCTAGTTGCTACCCATGGGTACTATCCAATATTCAAAAGTACAGAGATGTTTCTATATATCAGTTGCCTAAAGTTTACCCTTCACTGGTCGTGTAATAGAAAAGATATATACAATAATAGGCCATGAGAAAGACCTACTACTCACTCAAACGCTCACCATGAGGGCATACCTTTTCAGTCCTCCTATTCTGCTCACGCTCCTTGGCTGTTATCTTTTAGGTGTGCCCCCACATTCAAAATAGGATGTACCGCTGACCTGACTCTCCCTCCTATGTTGTTTTTTTACATTGGTACACTGTAAGTTAACCATTATAAATATCAGGTTAATGTAAAGATATATGTCTTATTATCATTGTGATAAATGTTGTCTATTCTGTCCAAATAGACGACACTGTATCAATCTCCTGAAGAAGCAATATGTGCAAAATATGTTGAGCTGAAGAGCTGAAGTTGTTACTTATAGGTTGCAGCTTCCCCAGATTATATGATGACATATGGAATATTGTTTGGTGATGTTAGATCGTTACCTTGAGTAGGAAACTGCATACTATAAGAAAATCTCAGAACCAATGTGATTACGTCTGTGTATTTTAATGGAATATCTCAATTCTGTTTTTAATGATGGTTTGAGTTTTGGTATAATAAAAATTGAAACAAAAAAAAATATACATCTGTCTAGTTAATGCCTAAAAAGTCCATGTTCTCTTCTATTTCCCAAAAAGTACTTCTGTATAAAATAGGATGTGGCATTAGTTAATTTTGAACTATGTCCACAGCTCCACCCTGTGGCGACAATATATATATTACAGAGATTGAAGGAGAAGGAGGTGTGCTGATGGCTGAAGTTCTGAACTTGCAGCAGAGCCAGGATTGGGGAGAGATTGGAAAGAACTCACTGACCGCCCAGCTTGCCATGGTTCCAAGCAGGCCACTCTGACAGCAAGAGACAGAGCAGCACACCAAGTCAAAACCAGAGGGCCTGAGGACTGTCTCTATCCACTTGTTGCTACTTAATACTCCAAGCTCACTTCATCATTAGAGTTCTTAAAGGGAAGCTTGTGCTAATTATTTGCCTTCAATCATGGAAGTATTAAATCTACTGCTTTTTCCTCACCATCTCAGAAGTGATTACCTTGAGGAACTATCATCCACAACTAGACGCAACTGCATACCAGTTGGGCCCCAACAAGATATAATAGAGCTTCTAAAGGGGACAACTCCAATTATACCTGAGAATTCTCTTTCACACTTAATCCTTGTCATCTCGTTCTGAGGGACCACATTGAGCTTGCCTGTTTCTTGATAGTTGCTTTTTTCTCAGTGGGGATTCAGGTTGGTGGCAGTGGATTATTTCTGAAAGAAGTCCTGCTAACAGATACTGTTATTTTATTGGGAAAGTGGTTACTTTTGCTCACAATTGCCAATAGTGATCAGATTTGCTGCAAATACCAGAGTTATTTTGTTGTTCTTGACTCAGTTCCTTCCAAATCCAATATAAACTTCATTTTTGGTTTATACTACTCTATGTATGTGAGTCCATTTTACAGGCGTGATTTATCTGGGTCACCAGAGCATGGTGGTGTCAGCAGAGGTTGGACTTTCAACGAGAGGTCCAGATTGACAGGGAACCCAACATTTACTAAGCAACCCTTAAGAGAGTAGTGCTACATGCTTGAGCTGATCTATGCACACACAATGCCTAAGTAGGGGGCCATGGAAGTGATCTATTCTTGCTGATATCCTGTCCTGGAAGACACATGGCCACTAGATTCCTTGTTCTTCTCTAATCTTAGATCACATCTGTCCTCTTCAGCCGATGTACCACAATCACCAGGGGTGGGTGCTGCTGGGTGGGACACCAAGTGGGGGCGGAAATTAATGCCAGGCACTGGGGCAGCTGGCACCAGAGGAGGCGGGTCTGTGTGGCACTCTGTCCTGTATTGGACACAAACACATCTCCCACCACCCGCTATCATTGGCCCCGCCCTCCTTTCTGTCAGGGAGCAGCTGTAATCAAACATAAAGCCACTTTGCTCATCAGCTGCTCACCTCCTGCAGTACATCGCTGCAGCCCAGTTACAAAACAGGCAACAGGCCGGTACCGGGCCAAAGCCTGGGGGTTGGGGACCCCTGATCTAAAGTATTCAACCCTCAATTACTTTTTCTACCCACCTTTCCTGCAACTACAAATAAACATTTCTGGGGGCAGATACATCATCAAGGAAGCAAACCAATTTTTAGGACAAAAGTAAAATATATAATTAAAATATTTGCATTGTGCGATATTTACAGTATATTCCCCTGTTAGCAGTTGTAGTAGGTACAGAAGCAGTAAACAAAGTGGCCATAACATGTTTTCATAATTTTCCAATTTGGGCTATAACAAATTACATTATGCACAGTGACTCAAGATCAGATGAGTCTATGGCCAGTAGATCTATACTTTTTCTTATTTAGAAGTGCTAACAAGCTACTGTTACTGTACTTTTTTCCAATTCTAGTCCTAATCCTAATTCATGGACACTGTAAGGATGCTATTATAACACCCTTGCTGTAATGTCAGCTGCAGGATGTTAAAATCAACACAAGATGGCAGTGTCCTGTAACTCAATAATACACACTCTGGTAGAAGCTTTATGGATCTTATAGGCTGAACTGCAGGACTTTGGTAGAAGGCTGCTAATTGGGGGACTACTTTTTTCCCAGAAGAGCTGGCGTGTGGGCAGAGGCATACAAATGTGGAAGCCTGGGAACTGGAACAGGAAGTGAGAGGGGAGAGAGCTGGGGAGAAGAAACAGAGAAACAGTTGTTGACTGCTGGAGAACTGGACCAGGTCACAGAGCTAGAGAGAGGAGAGGCAAGAAGGAGTCGCTGACCGCTAGCTATGACACCCTGTTCAGCGATACAGTCTGCCAGCAGGTGACCAGACAAAACACTGCAAGTGATGCCGGAGAACCTGTGGGGGTCCTGATCCACTGACAAAAAGAGACAGCCAGGACCATCTGGAAGCCACCAATCGGGTGAGAGAGTCCCATACACCAGTTAAGCAAGAGAACACTGACATTCTCCTCATACCTGCTGCTTTACCTGCACACAGTTGTGGATATTGTATTCAGTTAATACGTATTGCGGCCTAGCTCCCATAGCCGCTACTGTTGAACTCATTTTCAGCACAGTTCCATCAGAGCTGACCACAGTGCATGCTTTCTGCAGACCAGATAATATCAGTGCTCCCTTAACCATTGGCCTACCCTTCTAAAAGAACTTTTACCACCATTGCCATTAGTTACTGCAGCCCAATGTGGAGTTGTCCTCTGCCAAAAAGCCTTATTGCCAGTTGACACCTTATTTGCCTAAAGCTGTCCTTTTCTCAGTGCACTAAAGGGGACGGCACCCAAGTCAAGTGCCACTAAAGGGAAAGTACTTGTCCTTTCTTCTTCCTGTGTATTGATCCTGTAAGGAACTGTCACCTACATCACTTCCTACTTGTGCAGCAACTGGGCCCTAGCGAGCATGCAGAAGAGTCCTCACTGCATTTAAAGGGACATTGACTAAACTGGTCAAAGAGCTCTTTTATATCAGATTTAAACCTTGCCGTCAGATTCTGAGGTCCCAAAGTGAGCTAGTTCTCTTGTTGCTAGTTTTCTTTGCTCACTGGAGTTGACCCCACCTTGGGTTGAAGGTATTGGGTTAACTTCTGAAAAGCAGGCCTGCTAACACTGATTGAGATTCTGCTGGATGTGTTGTTTCTTTGCTTAGAGATGCGAAGAGTAATCATTGCCATTCCACGTACCCATACCATTTTGTACTTTTTATCTAAGCTTACATTGAAGTTTAATATAAACCTCATATCAGTTTACTCTAATTTGTGTGTGAGTTTACTTTCTGGTGGTAAATTACTCTGGTCAAAAGAATCCTGTGGTGTCAGCAGGGGTTGGGCTTTAAGAAAGAGGTCCAGAATGACAGGGAGCCTGAAAATAACTCAGTGATAAGGGGGTAGTGCTACACTATGTTTCCTAAAAGACAGCCATATCAGAATCAGTTCTGAGAAACGTATTATTTATGTGCATTAAAAAAAGCACCTGAAAATGCTTAAAAGGGTAACTCCACTTTTGTGGGAAAAAATAGCAATTAAAAAAAATACATAGCATATACAATTGCAACACAAGTCATATTTTAATTGAAAAGGAACTTTCAATCTGCAGCGCTGTAATTTTCTATAAAATGCAATATGGCTACCTGGAGGTGTCCTGTACTCATATGGTGTACAGAATGCTTCCCCAGAAATGTAGTTTCCTGCTTGTGTGATTGACCTACTGATTTCCCCAGAAGTTTGCACGAAGATACAAGTCAGATTTTGAGCATCCCCTCCAACAAAAATTTAATTTTTGTTAAGAAACTCTCACGTCAAAAGGGATGCAGAAGCTGCCAGTTTCCTCATTTGAGTCCTGCAGGTGCAGCAGCTGAATGATCATTGTACAACCATTCCCATACAGATTCACTTAGCACATGGACACAGACAAACAGCCAATCCTTCAGAATTATAAAATGTAGGAATCTGCAACAAAGTTTCTTAAAATCCCTGCAATGCACATAGGTCACCCAGAGGGGAATGTTTTTTTTTTCTCAATAAAAGTGTAGCGACTCTTTAATGACCCACATAATTCTAATCTGATTTTGGCTGTTTATATTTTTTTTTACTCAACAACATCAATACAAATTTTACAATTATTACATCCACATTTAACCCAATCCTGAAGATAAGAAAAGAAGAAAAACTGAATGGCTTCCATGGGTCTTTTATATGGAAAATGGGGACATAAACCTCTGAACAGATGCATTTTGAAATTCTGGATCATTTGGTAATTTTTTCCTAAGAGATAGATGATGGTGGATCGGTTACTTATATTATAGGTATTTACTTTATATTATATTATTTTGCTCTTTTTTGGCCATTAGATTTATATTGTTTAGAATAAATAGAATATGCAAGTTCTAAAGCTATTTGACTCAGGAATATAATACTAGTGCACATGCAGTCTTTCTTAACATATAATTATTTATCCAAATGCAGTTGTTTCAGGTGTGTCAGTTTTAGTTTTCTGCAGAAACAAGATGTGCCACTTCTGGATCTATAGCCATGCTTGCTGACTAAAAAACAAACAAAAAAAAACATTGTTATTGTAGACACTAGTAACTAGTTTGAATCTATCTAGAAAATACAATACAACCACAGTCAACACAAGAGGATATAACCGTATATGGGCAGCTGCACACCTAAAGTTTAGATCCACCACAATGCAAATAAATCCAAAATATACAATTTTAGATTGTGCTTGCACTTTTTCAATCATCAATCTCATGTACATAGCAGTCACCTTAGAAAATTAGACACCAAATGGTTAGCAAACTCCTTAAAATGTTACTAAACCCACAACAGTAAAATCAGTCTGTATATGCAGTAAAGCATGCTTGTTATACTCACTGTGGAACCTAAGGGGTTAATCCTCAGCATTGTGTAAAAAGGATGTTTAGTCCTGTTTTCTTTGATCCTCTCCTTCTACTGTACCCAATCCGTTTTCTGATAGTACACAGCTCTAGGAGGCATTCTGCACATGTTCAGTTTAGTGTGTATGGCTAGCGAGTTTTTTTTCTTTGGGAGGGTGCATGTGAATAGCACAAGGCCATCCAGCACTGTCCAATCAGTGGGTCAGAGGTCATCCAGCCTCATAGGACAGTCGGAGGAGAATAAAAACTTCTCGTACAAGATTAACCAGTGCTCCGCTGGACAGTGATAAAAGTCACAAGACTGCTATATATTGCTTATAGAAAAGTTATTTAGCAGTTTATATTTATTAAAATTGCATTTCCATGTTCTGTGTACTGTGGGAGACCAGATATAGTGAATGCAGGTTCCTGGGTTCAGCAGCAATTTAAGATAAAAGCAATTAAAATCCTGCCCAAAACACCAGGAATAACACCATGTATGATAAATGCATACTGATTTACAACTCATAATCAGACCTCTGTGATCAGCCTAAAAAAATCTTTCAAGTAACTCTTCACATAATAAAACAGAGCAAGCATAAAGATACTTTTAGTATTTAGTTAACCACTTGCCCTCCAGAGGATTTACCCCCCTTCCCGACCAGGCTATTTTTTGCTATATGGCACTTCATTACTTTAAATGACAATTGCGCAACGCTGTACATAAATGAAATTTATGTCCTTTCCCCCACAAATAGAGCTTTTTTCGGTGGTATTTGATCATCTGTGCATTTTTAATTTTTTGTGCTATACAATTTGGAAAAAAAAAATATTTACTTTTTGCTATAAAACAAATCCAGTAAAAAAAAATCAAAAAAATCAAATGTCTTCATAAATTTAGGCCAAAATGTATTCTGCTACATGTCTTTGTTAAAAAAAAATCCCAATACATGTAAATTAATTGGTTTACATTAAAGTTATAGCATCTACAAATGGTAGTATATATACTGGAATTTTATTTTTTTCTTTTATACTACTAATGGAGGCAATCAGCGAGTGATAGCGGGGCTGCGGTGGGTGTTTTGACACTGGGTGGGAACTGACTAACTGCCACTGACATCCTCAGAGACACTAATACAGTGATCAGTGCTAATAAAAAGCACTGACACTGTACTAATGACACTAGGCAGGAAGGGGTTAACATCTGGGGCAATCAAAGGGTTAACTGTGTGCTGTGCTGTGTTTTACATCAAGTGCTGTGTGTGTTTTACTAGGGAAACATGATGCTGTGTTTACACACAGGTATCTCCCCTGTCAGTGTTACTTGGTGATCCGGTGCCAACCCAGTGATTGACATGCCTAGCTGCCAATGGCAGCACGGGCAGGGCAGCGCGCGAGCGCCCCTCTACGCAAACGTGAAAATCACATATATATGTGTGATGTTGCACATCACTGCCGCCCTGTAGCAGTAGTTCTATTATAGGGCGGCAAGGAAGCGGTTAAGCATAATTTCTTTCTTCCCCTGGGCCTAATAGTCCCACAGACTGAATTTGCTCCTGCAGTAGCTCCTGCAGTGGGTAAGCAATGAAGATGGATGGTGGAGAGCACTCTGCATGCACTGAAGTCCTGGCCATGGATCTCCTGTATATTATTTAGCTGGCAGTTGTCAAAGGCACACTATAAGATCCCCTAGCCTGTTGACGTTACCCTGGTTTGAAGACTAAAAAAAATTTGAAAAAACTTCTGCGCTGCTATAGGTATAGATAGGACTATTGAAAAAAGCTGCAAACACCTAGACCTAGACACCACTAGCACAAGGAAACAAAACAAATAAAATGGTGTTGCGCTAATATCAATAGTATGATATGATTAGTTTTACACATATTTTTTGCCATTTGATTTTGGCATAGTTTTCTTTGCACTGTGTTTTTGTGCACTTTTATTTAGGATGTGTTAGTCCTATTATGTTGAACACATTATTTATGTTCATTTTGGTGACTATTGTTCACGTTGTATTTCATCACAATCTATATTGCACTTAGTTTGGTCTGGGTTCAGGCCTTTACATTTTTATGTATTATTGATGTTCACTTGCTGATCATTACTCACGTTGTCTTTGTCACAGTTCATATTGCACCTAATTAGGTCTGGATTCAGGCCTTTATACTTATCACCTCGATTTTAGGGTTATTTTTTTTGTCTCCCCACTCTTCAAATTATTGTGTCCTGAATACTATTGATATTAGTGCAACACCATGTTATTTGTTTTGTTACCCTGGTTTGACCATTCTTCCAGAAGTGCATTTGTGAGGTCAGGCACTGATGTCGGACGAGAAGGCCTGGCTCAGTCTCCACTCTAATTCATCCCAAAGGATTTCTATTGGGTTGAGGTCAGGACTCTGTGCAGGCCAGTCAAATTTCTTCACCCCAAACACACTCATCTATATCTTTATGGACCTTACTTTGTGCACTGGTGTGCAGTCATGTTGAAACAGGAAAAGGCCACCCCCAAATTGTTCCCACAAAGCTGGGAGCATGAAATTGTCCAAATGTCTTTTGTATGCTGATGCCTTAAGAGGTTCACTTCACTGGATCTAAGGGGCCAAGCAAAAACCCTTAAAAACCACCCCACACCATAATCCCCCCTCACCAAACTTTAAACTTGGCACACTGTAGTCAGGCAAGTACCGTTCTCCTGGCACGTCCATCGGATTGCCAGACAGAAAAGCGTGATTCGTCACTCCAGAGAATACGTCTCCACTGCTCTAGAGTCCAGTGGTGGCGTGCTTTACACCATTACAGCTTTCGCTTTGCATTGTACTTTGTGATGTAAGGCTTGGATGCAGCTGCTCAACCATGGAAACACATTCCATGAAGCTCTCTATGTACTGTTGTGCTAATCTGAAGGCCACAAGGTTTGGAGGTCTTTAGCTATTGACTCTGCAGACAGTTGGCGTCTTCTGCACACTGTACACTTCAGCATGCACTGACCCCGCTCTGTCATTTTACGAGGCCTACCACTTCGTGGCTGAGTTGCTGTTGTTCCCAGTTGTTTCCACTTTGTTATAATACCACTAACAGCTAACCGTTATTAAGTAGCAAGGAAATTTCACGGATGGACATATTGCACAGGTGGCAACCTATCACTGTACCATGCTTGAATTCAGAAAGCTCCTGGGAGCGACCTATTTTTTCACAAATGTTTGTAGAAGCAGTCTGCATGCCTAGGTGCTTGATTTTATACACCTGTGGCCATGGAGGTGATTGGAACACCTGAATCCAAAGATTTGGAGGGGTTCTACAATACTTTTGGTAATATAATGTATACAGTATATATTAAAAAAATCACTATATGTAAAATAATCACTTTATTAAGGAAAATTAAAAACATATATGTGAATCAATAAAAATAAATGACTTTTTTATGTTAAAAAAATCTGAAGAATATATTTTTAAGAAATATATTTTTAAAAATATATATTTTGTAAATATATTCTTCAGATTTTTTTTTACATATAAAAAAGTCATTTTAACATATATTTTTACATATTTGTAAATGCATTGCAAAAATGTAGACATGTATTTTTAAAGATATACAGTATATTTGAAATGTATTTTTTTAAATATTTGAAATGTATTTTGTAATAAAAACGCATTTCAACATGCAGTGTGTGTGTATGTATATATATACTGTATATATATATTTTTTTTATTTAATGTATTGAATATGGCCAAAATTGTAGCATTTCAAATATATGGCAATATACCGTATTTTCCGGCGTATAAGACGACTTTTTTTACTTAAAAACATACCCCAACAATTGGGGGTCGTCTTATACGAACCGCTGGATGTGCGGTAATACTGTACAGTAGCTTCAGCTACATACAGTGTACCGCACTGAGCCAATCACGGCGAGCGATGTATTCTATTAATGAATACAGAGCCTGCTCGGATTGGCTGAAGTTGTGACATCATCAGCCTCTCTGACGCAGCCAATCGAGCAGGCTCTGTATTCATTAATAGAATACATCACTTGCCGTGATTGGCTCATATGACGTCCTCCCATTCTCTGCGCATGCGCGGCGATGCATGGCAATGCGCGGTGATGGGCTGTGTCCCTCGGACACAGCGGATCACCGATCACGGAAAGAGCCGAAGATGTCGGCTCGGTCATGTGATCAGCTGTGTCCAATCACAGCTGATCACATGTAAACAGGGAAATGCCAGTTATCGGCATTTCTCTCCTCTTGAGCTGTCACGCTGACAGAGGAGAGGAGAGCCGGTAATCGGCTTTCCGCGGAGGGGACATGTACACTGATCATCAGGGCACTGATGATCAGTGTGCCCTGATGATCAGTGTAGCCCCAGCAATGCCAGCTGTCAGTGCCAGCTGTCAGTGTCCATCAGTGCCACATCAATGCCACATATCAGTGCCACATAGGCACATATCAGTGCCCATCTGAGCTGCCTTTCAGTGTCACCCATCAGTGCCAGTCAGTGCCACCTATCAGTGCTGCCAATCAGTGCCACCTATTAGTGCCAGTCAGTGCCGCCTATCAGTGCTGCCTTTCAGTGCCCATCAGTGATACCTGTCAATGCCCATCAAGTGCTGCCAATCAGTGTTGCCTATCAGTGCCAGTCAGTGCCACCTATCGGTGCCAGTCAGTGCTGCCTATCAGTGCCAGTCAGTTGCGCCTATCAGTGCGCATCAGTGCTGCCTATCAGTACCAGTCAGTGCCACCTAACAGTGCCAGTCAGTGCCGCATATCAATGCCATATATCAGTGCCATGTATCAGTGCTGCCTTTCAGTGCCCATCAGTGATGCCTGTCAATGCCCATCAGTACCACCCACCATTGCCTCCTCATCAGTGCCCATCAGTCCCACCTATTTCATATGGGTACAGTGTTGCATGACCGTGCAATTGCCATTCAAAGTGTGACAGCGCTGAAAGCTGAAAATTGGCCTGGGGGGGAAGTGGGTATAGGTGCCCGGTAGGCGCGGGGTTAAATGGTGTTGCCTCAGAAGGGGGGTAGTCTTATACGACAAGTACAGCCCAAAACCTATTTTGGGCTTAACTGGAAAATTAGGGGGTCGTCTTCTAAACCCAGTCGCCTTATACACCGGAAAATACGGTATTTGGGAAGAATATTTTTAAAATATATTTCAAATATATTTTTCTTTCATGTGGGCTGTCCCAGTTATGAGGAGTTAGTGTCTTTTCCCCATTTCCAATGCCCTAAGGAATAGTTGGGCTTATAAGTGCAGTGTACATATATTGTGCAATTTAGAAGCACCCTTTATATTATTGGATAGCCCAAATATCTGCCACCTCTTGGGGGAATGAATACTAGGGTACATTAGTATCCCTTAACCATTCCTAAAAAAGTTAAAGTAAAAAAAAATATTTCAACACCTTTGCATTCAATCTTCACCTCCACAACATGCAATCTTTCTGGTATACCAACTCCTTTTACATAGTAGACCATACACCCCAATACCTTTTTCAGTCTCAGTAGGAGAGACAAATTAATATCACGAATGAGGACTGGTGGAAGATATTTGTACTTCCCCAGTCTATTTCCCTTTTCTGTAAAGCACAGGAACACAATTGAAAAATCCCCACAAGATGGTACTATTATCCCACAAAGCCTGCTAAGATGTTCTATAACATACATGCCAGTGCTGCCTTTAAGACAACTTCATTCATATTTGGGGATGCCTACAAATCAAACCATTCTGCAACGCAATCTTTAGAATTTATAATGAATGTTACCTTACTGCTTATAACAATAACCCTCATACAGTGTTATTGTCTATTATCTCAGACACTATAAAATCAATTTATTTTATTTTTATTAATAACAGGTAAACAAGTTATCCCTAAACATTGGAAGTTGAAAATGGTCACTACCTTGGCGGAATGTTTTAAAGCACTGAACGACATTATGTGGATAAAGAATATGATAGCCCAAGATAAAGACAGGACAATTTTGGGCAATGTGGACAGCATAGCTGGTATGCATAGAGACCCCTTGTCAGGAAACTAATACAGGTAATGCTAATTCATGTAACCTCAGCTTGCTACTAGACCTTGTTCTGCCTGCTAACCTGGTACTTACCCCAGCCTGCTTCCTGATCACTCTGCTGTCTCAGTGTATGCCCCTGGCCCACTTAGACTACGTCTCTGACCGTGGCATTCACCTGCAATCAAGCTATCAGCACCCATGCTTCTTTGAGCCTTGTACCTCTGTCAAAACCTTTAGGGGTGCTCGGAACAGAGCCACAAAGGAAGCCCTCTCGTCAGTCTGGCCTCCAACCAAGGTACGTGACATCTCTAAATTCAGAGCCCATTTTCCTAATTGATAGTTTCTTGTACATGTCATTGCTGCTTTGTTTGTTCTCATGTTTCTCTTCCCAAAAAAATTTAATTTGACTAAATTAAATAAACAGACATATGCCTTCAAAAACATTGTTTAGTTAAAATAAAACCCAGGTACATAAAAATACATTTTCTAAATGTCCCCCAAAGTAAATGCACATCCAGCGATATAATCCTTGTCAATGATATTGGCCCATTGTCCATCAATATTTGCACGTCACATTCCCATCACTAATTGATTCCTGGACTGAAGTAATGTGAACAGTTCCGTGTGACCCCATAAACCAAATTTAGCTAACTATATCACCTGGATTCCCAGAGATATAGCTGGAATGTACTAGAGACAAACAGTAGAGGCAGGTGTTTTACTACAAAAATTAAGAGACCACAGATGACCAAGCAGTGTAAATTTAGCAAGCAGCAGGATATTTTTAATGAGGGAGAAATTACCGAAATGTTCTAGAAACAAAGAACACAGGCAAGTGTTTTACAACAAGAACTAGCAGACTGCAGATGACACACCAATGTAAAAGTGTCCAGGAGGACAATTTAGGCCCAAATTTAATAAACACAAAACAGACAGAATTTTTGCTGCAAGAAGTAAGATGCTGCAGAAGATACAGCAGTATAAAATTATCCAGCAGCAGGAAAGTTTTAATCAGGGATAATAGACCTAACTGGTATATGCCTAATTTTTGTTTCATACATGGGGATAAGGGGTGCATTAAATAGGAGTGATAACATTTGGGGTAATTTATTCTCGCAAATAGTTTTAAACAAAAGGCAGCAGCAGCAATAAGTGATCAGAAACAAATGAATGCTGCACTTCGGGAACCTCATCATTTTAAAAACGCCCTATCAACATGAAATATAAATTAACTTGTTCCCACTGGCTGTATGCATATTTGCAGCCACTCGCAGGTGGGGTTTAATGCAAAGAGGCCGCATATATGCATCCCAAATGTAAACATTTTTGTGCGGAGATCGTAATCCCTGCACACTCCCAGCACAGTTCCCGGCGAGTACCGGAAAGCTCCCAATGCATACTAGCGATCGGAAGCTTTCCGATTATGTGACTGCTATGACTACCAATCACAGCGGTCACATGACTGGAATGCCCGCCTCCACGCATTTAGAACTTCTTAAAGGCCCAGGACGTAGAGAAAATTCCAAAATGCAACAAAATCCCACTTTCCTAAAAGTAAGCCTTGCAGCAGAGAAACAAAAAACTGAAAAAAACTAAACATTCTGCTAACTTAAAAAGACCCTATCAAAAATCAATGAAAATCAATGTATCTCCAAAGCAAGTAAAACGCACAAATAATACCCACTAACACAACAGCCCATTAATTTTTAAGGAAAGACTTTCTGCAAAAAGACAGTAAAAACTGAAAGAAAGGCTATATCAACATAAAATTAACAATAAACCAACAAAATAAACGAAGACCCCAAAAATACATACCCTTTTCTTAAAACAGAAGCCTTTTTTATTTTAAGAGAAATCACGCAGCAAAGAAGAATTGTTTGCTATTGACAGGACAGCAGCTAAAAGTGGTCAAAATCCAAACTTTGATGAAACAAAATAAATACTGCACTGCCAATCCAATTCCTTTATAAAACCAGAGTGCAAAATCTTCTAAATGTGTTATAAACACCTCCCTATTACTGGGGAAGTGTATAAGTGAAAAAAAATCCCCACCTGTTTACAACTGTGATGAGTAAATCATAAAATTTTGTTAAAAACCAATCAATGGTTTTGATGCATTGCTTCTGATATATGGACATTTGTGCGAGTTGTGATAGGGGAAGGTGCATTGAGCACCTGTCATAGACACTAAATAATCTAACTTCAAATGTATTTTATATTCATTTAATAGTTGATTTGATACATTGATTGGTTCACTTATCACATATATTAGCAGGTGGGGGAGGTGTATTATTGCACGCCCACTAAATTCTCATTGTATATGTTTTACATTTTTTTATGATTTACTCATCACAGCTGTAAACAGGTGGGGATTTTTTTCACTTATGCACTTTCCCAATAATAGGGAGGTGTTTAACACTTTTAGAAGATTTTTTCACTGTGGTTTTAAAAAAGGAACAGGATTGGCAGAGCAGCTTTTATTTAGTTTCATCATCACACTCATTTTTTGTGTCAGGTGCTAGCAACAACCTATATATCCTTATATAGCATCCGCTATGCAGGTTATCTTAATTTCATTTAAAATCCAAACTTCATTCATAATCATCACCTGTCTATATTTTAAGAAACATAAATTTCTGTGTGAATCCACCTGTTTTGCTACCCGGTATTTTTTCTCTTGGATTAATTTGAGCTGATACAGTGTGTGTTGCTTCTGTGTTAGTTCACATACTCATTCTTTAGTTAAAGGAAAGGTATAGCCAAAGCTTCTTTGACTGTACTTCTATGGATCACAGGAGTACAGTTAGTTCTGCACTCCTGTGACTGGTCCAGACTCTGAAAAGATCCCGACCATATGATTGGGATCCACCCAGATGCCTGAACCGGCAACTGCTCCAGTCTCCTCCACAGCCCAGCACAACAGTGAGAGCTGGAGGGGCAAAGCAGAGAGCTGGTAACTGACAGTCATGGCTCTCTGCTCAGAGTGGAGGGGGAGAACTGAGCGACAGCGGTGTTTGATCGCTCAGTGCAGAGCCAGCGGAGGACTGGTGCAGCATCGGATCGATGCTGCATCCACCTAGGTGAGTACAATTTTTTTTCTCTAAAGCCCGTAATTCTCTTTTTAGACCTTTGTATAGGGGTTTACCTCTCAGCCACTTTTTTTCATTGAGAGATTGACTCTTTTTGTTATTCCATATAGTATCTGTAAAGAGGAACCAGCTTCTCACACCACCAAAATAAATAGATTTTATGGTGGATACAAAATCCTGTTTAGGTGCAAATTGTTGCCAAAAAAGCATGTAGTATATTGTATTGCAGCCTTTTTCAACCAGGGTGCCTTCAGGTTTCTTCATGGGTGCCTTGGCAAAATGCCTAAAAATTGCCCCAAAAATTGTATATAAGCCTGCCTTTTAGTTACACAAACCCACAGGTTTTCATAGTGCACCATTACAACTTTCTAGACACCGGCGATATAACAACCAATGATGTCATCAGTTGATAAGGACATCAGGGGCACTTGCAAAGGCATCCTTGCTTGCCCCTCCCTGCATCTCTCCATCAGCACTGGGGTCACATTAGGTGAGTGAGAGAAACTGAGAGAGAAGAGAAACAATGGAATACTAGTCAGTACCAGTGTACAAAAGTGTATTTGGTTTGGAAGAATATATCACCTCTAACGTTGGGTGAACTACACGTGCATATGTTGCTGCATTTGTAAAACTATTCATTTAATTTTTACATTTTGTAATGGGCGCCTCAAGATTGTGCAGAATTTTAAAGGGTGGCTCGAGATTTGTGCAGATTAAGAAAGGGTGCCTCTAGATCAGGGGAGTCAAACTGTCGGTTCTCCAGCTGTTGCGAAACTACAAGTCCCATTATGCCTCTGCCTTTGGGAGTCATGCTTGTAACTGTCAATCTTGCAATGCCGCATGGGATTTGTAGTTTGGCAACAGCTGGAGGGCCGCCAGTTTGACACCTGTGCTCTAGATTGTCCAGAATTTGAAAGGGTGCCTTCAGATTGTGCAGAATTTTAAAGGATGCCTTGACTGAAAAAAGGCTGCAAAACACTGGTGTAGTGCTATCCTTAATATCCTAGTATAGCGGCATGCTTTGCAAGAATATTGCAAATAACAAAAGGTGGTCTATTGCCATTGTGCTTGTTAAGGCAATATAATCAAACACAAATGAATAATGGTAATCCCTCCTAATATATACCAATACATTTTTATGTGAATCATTTATTAAATACTTACCATGTTGGAGGAACCGCAGCAAATTCCAAGGCAGATCATGACTATGGCAATACATAGACAGATGTATTGAAAAATCAAGATTCCAAATGCAAATTCATAAACATTTTCATCACAGTCTCTAGGGTTGACCTGATAGACCGAAAACACCCAGATACTTCCTAGAATGAAAAATGCAAGTATTGGTTTTGTTCACATTTGGCTTTCACAAATAGAAACAGTTGGTTGTACAATGGGATTCTAGAACAAAACACATCCAGCCAAATAATTTTCATTTTAGGAACAATCTACATATTTTTTGCTTACCTGTATCCAAATGTGTACCCCAATGGTAGCATGCCTTTTCTTATTTGTATTATAGTACAACTCAAAAAAGATGGTAAATCCTGCCATTGCCAGTGCCACAACCCCACTTACACATACCTTGTACTAAGGGCTTTATCTTTCTTTGGTGTCTCTCATGGTACTGAGCTCATTGCTAGGCAACAAATCTAAGCTGTTTCTGAGGTTTCAGCAGTGCATGTATCATCATTGTCACATGCAATGCCTGTCTAATACTACATCTCCCAAGAGGCCTTGTGCCATCTCTAGAAAATGGGTAGGAAAAACTAGCCAATCAATTCGTCAGATCCACCACACATCAACATTGTAAAATTTCAGTGGAAAAACAGCTCGCTTGATCCAGATAACTGAAGAACATGACTCAGCATAGAAAAAAAAATCCTTCTATGGGCACCTGCCTATAATTGTTAACAGGGGAAATAACAAGACCTAGGGAGGAGATTGCAACCTCAGAAGAGGAACAGCAACCTTCAGTGTTTGCTGATTTAGAAGTAGGCAGAAATAATTTTGTTACTGAACAAATGAAGGACCCCACATTACTGTGAGAATGTGGTGAAAGTAGATGGGGAATTAGTTAACCAAGATGAGAGGATTTCCCTCCTGTACTTCACAATGGAAAGGGACCTATTACAACAGGTGTCACAGGGGGTGGAGGAAACCATTGAGCAACTGGTGGTGCCCAAACCTTATTGTGAGTTGATGTTAGAACTAGCCCATGGGCACATTCTTTGGGAACATTTAGGAGCTTTAAAGACCCAGGAGAGCTGAAGTCTTCTAGAGGACACCAACACATTTTGGTGATAATGGACTATGCCACCTGTTACCCAGAAGCAATTCCTCTCCGAAGCACCTCAGCCAAACAATAGCCAAAGAGTTATTTCAGCCATGTGGGCATTTATAAAGAGGTGGTCAGTAGCAGACTAAAGGAGAAGAGTTAGTGGCAAAGGTTTCTACGGGTATCTGTTTAGCAGTTGGAGGGAGTGGAGGTGGAAAACAGGGATAGAGTGAAATTAATAAGGTAGTGATTGGAGGAGGAAAAGGATTATTGGAAAGGGTGCACAGAGTGCATAGGTAAGAGAATACAAGGTCAAGGTTGTTGCCATCAGAATGAGCAGGAGCATGTCAGGTCAAAGGCTGTGGTTACACTCCAAAAAGCAAACAAACGAAACCAGCGCTCCAATCCTCATGCAAACTTGAAAGATAACTGGATGCCAACCGAAGAGGTGCTGCCCTTCAAAGATCAGGAAATTTGATCGTTTCGAAACGCGACAGCTTACCCGCATTTAAACACAGCACCTTTGTGACGTTTTTGTGGACCCTATACACTGCTTTTAATTTTGTTGGTTTGTGAGTATACATCCATTTGTTCATTCATTAAAACATGTGGTGTACCACGGTAATGTACGATGAGAGTGCGCCCTTGTCTGTTCTTTTTTACCAAAGGCTGTGGTTATACTGAAAGGTTTAGAAGTGGCAGGAGTGTTAGCATTACAATATTACTGAACCTAGGACCCTGCACTTACTATATCTGCTCTACCACAGTACACAGAACATGGAAATGCAATTATTTTAGTAAATATAAACTGCTAAATATCTTTTCTCATCAGCAGTCTTGTGACTTCTATCAGTTGTCAGCAGAGCACTGGTTAAAGCTTGTAGGAGGAGTTTTCTTTCTGCTCTAGGAGGATGCAGAACCCCTAACCTCTGTCTGGATAGTGCTGTCTGGCTCTGTGCTGATCACATGCACTCTCCCCAAAAAAAAAAAAAAAACTCTCTAGCAATACACATCAAACTGAGCATGTGCAGAGTGTCTCCACACAATATGTCTTATCAGGAGATAAGAGGGGGATACTGGAAGAAGGGGAGGATCATAGAAGTCAGGATAAATCAGCCTTTTTACACAATGCAGAGGATTAACCCCTTAGGTTCCACAGTGAGTATATCATGCATTCTTTACTGCATACACAGACTGATTTTACTGTTGTGGGTCTAGTAACACTTTAACAGGGATGTTGAAGTCAGCTTGTGGTCATAGGGTTCCAACTCCACCTCCCTTCAGTTCACTGGGTCTGGGAGAATGAACCCAGAGATGGCCACCATGGGAGAGGTAATCAGGAGATGCAGAGTTGAATTCATGAAACCAAGTTTCAGTAACAGTAAGTAGATGAAATGAAAAGAGTTCGTAATAAAAAGGACAGAGGTGAGTTTGTTACAGACAAAGCAGGCATTCCAAAGGGTGCATAAGTTTTGGGAAGAGAAGGAAAAGAACCTAAAATTTTGTGAATTGTGGCTGCTGCAAAAGGGTGTTGGGTGATGAGTGTGTTGGTCAATGTTAAAAGAAGAAAGCCTAGGGTTTGGGGATATATCTCCAGAAGTTAGGAAAAGCAGAATGGTGAGGGAGGTAATATGGGAGTGTGACCCCTCGGTAAAAAAACATTCAAAAAGAAATCTTTTTATTTCATGCTGTCCCTTTGCTGCAAACTACTTGCTCACATGGCAGAAAGCATTTGAAAATGGAGGTCTTTAATTTGGATTTATATGCCAATGAGTAAGTGCACCATAGAACAAGTAATCAGAGTAATCTTGTCTATTGCAATTCTTTTCTCATTGGCTTACCTTTTCAGTACATCTAGGCTAACCCCCTTAAGGCTATTATGGATGTTGCTTTCAGACTCATCCATTTACCAACCTTTCAGTGTCTGCACCCCCTCTCTGTCAATCCCTTCACTGGCTTCTACTCACCCAACGAGTAAAAGTCAAAATTATAACAACAATAAATAAATAAAGTGACACACAACTCTGCCCTGAGTTGCATCACTGAATTAAGAGAGCTTGGGATCTAAATGACAGAAAAGGTACAAAGGTTAGGTTTGAAAGCCTTGCACTATTTGAAGAAGTGTATTGGGGAGGAAAACTTATGATGGCCATACAAATCAAAAATTGGTAGTGACGTTTTTTAGGAAAACAAATTAAGGAAAAGTTTGGAAAACTACTGGTGAAAGGACGATAAGTTGAAAGGTTAATGTGTTTCTCGCCTGTTAAAAA
The DNA here is from genome assembly GCF_062004578.1 of Staurois parvus. NCBI lineage: Eukaryota > Metazoa > Chordata > Amphibia > Anura > Ranidae > Staurois > Staurois parvus. Next base: position 1,726,505 of record NW_028318847.1, on the reverse strand, counting down.
TCGAACTGTTCGTACTGCTCATATATGATAAAACAAACAAAAAACTGATTCATTTATGCCCATTGAAAGATTTATTATTCAAAAATTGGACATTACACAATGGCAATATAGCTTGCTCTCATGACCATGAGTTTGTTTTTCAAAAATGCGTTTGAACAATTTTGCGACCTGTGTATGGCAAGCATTACAAGCTCTGTGCATAGTGATGAGAACTACCTCAGAGTCCTCACTTTCTCAAGATCAGAGCTCCAATAGCATTGCCATTAAAGCTAGTGACTGTGATGCAGGACACAAAATTAGAAAGTCTGGTTAAGCTTGAAGTGGCCATAGAGTCACCAATATTGGCGCCAAACAGGCTATTTAAACAGGGCTGCCGTACTGGCTCAATGCTGTTTGGTCTACAGCAGGGGTCTCCAAACTATGACCCTCCAGGTATTGAGGAACTGCAAGTCCCAGGAGGCCTTGCAAGACTCTGACAGCCACAAGCAAGACTCCCAGAGGCAGAGGCATGATGGGACTTGCAGTACTTCGACAGCTGGAGGGCCATAGTTTGGAGACCCCTGGTCTACAGCATTCTGTGTATTTTGTTCCTGATTCCTATGCCTGATGATGCTTGTCTTCTACCAGCCCTGACCTCGGCTTGTCCCGGATTCTGCTTCCGCCTCCTGTTCTTGCCTGATCTGCTTCACTGTTGCTGACATTGGCCTGTGACCTGACTACGCCTTTTCCTGGTGTTATGCCTAATCTGCCTGTCTGTTATCAACCAAGTTTGTCTGACCCTGTATCCTGCTCATCCAGCCTGCTACAGCTCCTTCAGTTCAGCACGCTCACGTCTGGCTCTTGCTCCTTGCTGCACATCCACAGCTTGTTGCCAGCCAAGTATCGTGCCAGCTCATGTGCCACCGGCCTGTCCTGCTGCCATATCTGCCTGCTGCCAGCTGCTCTATTTCCTTGCATCCTTCCAGTGAGGTGTCAACGTCTACCTACGCAGACTACTGGACTATTCCCAGGCACTCATACCTCGCTGTGCTCTTGCGGTTACTGTTCCACTATTAGGCCTTTCTCTTCATATCAGGCTCACTAAGCAGGTATGTGACCATGACTAAGGTCACCTACTAGTTTAAAAATTGGATCCAGGTCATTGATGAATATAGCCTTAGGTAGTATTGTATGAGTGGCCTGGGTTTGTGGTAACAGTGTAGTGACAACGTTATCAATTTACTGTATTTTATGGTGGAAGGTTGAGGATTTTTGTATGGTTCTATTTTTATTGCAATGTTGATCTAATAAAACATATATTTTTATACTGCATTGTGTTCCATAAATTACCTCTTTATGCGAACACACCTTGTGGTCTTATTGGTTTATTTTTAGTATATTGTTGTTAAGGGAGTACATCCCAATGGATGAGTTGGTGATTAAATGAAATTATTTAAAGTACTCCCTGCATTTCCTATATACTGTATGTAGTTACATAGTTGGGTTGAAAAAACACATACCGTAGGTCAATCTAGTTCAATCAATAAGAAAAAAAAACTTCCTATACACAATCCTGCTGTATACCCACAGATGAGCCAGGAGAAGGTAATGACTCAATGACTCAAAAAATTCCTTTATGATCCACCAGGAGACAACTGGATCAACTACCCGTGATGTTATTACTTATACATTTTAGTATCCAGTCATATTTTGTACATTTAGGATAACATACAGCTCTTTTTTTTTAAATAATCTACTGAGCTGGCCAGAACTAGTTCTTGGGGAATCTATTCCACATTTGTACAGCTTTTACTGTGAAGAAGTATTTCTGTATGTGGAGGTTGCATCTATTTTCTGCCAGAAATAGAGTGCCCCCTTGTCCTCTGTAATGACCTGAAAGTGAATAACTCAACACCAAGTTAACTATAAGGACCTATTTATACATGGTGATCTCCTCTTCTTGAGAGGAGAATACATTCAGATCATCTAATCTGTCCTCATAGTAGAGCTCCTCAATGCCTCTTATCAGTTTAGTTGCCCTTCTCTGAATGCTAGTTCTCCAATAATCTTTTTGTGAATAGGTGCCTAAAACTGAACTGCATATTCCAGATGAGATCTAACTAATGGTTTGTACAGTAGCAAAATGATGTCTCTCAGGTAAAAAAAAATGTGCATTTATTTTTTTTGTCAGTAGCCTGTAAATAATTGCACCTGCGGTCAGCATATCGTGGGTGCAATGCCAGACTCTTGCAGACTGTCAGAACACTGTCTGCCTATATCTCTGATATGGGCAGGCAGTTACTACAGTTAAGGAAGCTGAATGGACTATGAGAGTGCTCACTAGCACCCTTGCAGTACATTGAGAACTATAAGCCATCAGCTGCAAAGGCTAACGGTGCTTGTCGGCATTCATTCACAGGAAACTGTGAATGAATGACACGGGCAGAGCCTCGCATGGTTGCATCAGTTTTAATTTGTGACAGGGGGCGCAGGGAGAAGATCCCCCTCTTGCTGTCACTGAGAGTGGAAGTAGAGGGAAAGAGGTTGCATCTGCTGGAACATGTTACATGTTCCACTCTAAAAATGGGCGGAATATGTAACATATTCCTAAAGGTAAACTTCTCATTTAAACCTCATTTTTCAGATAGTTGCCCAATTAAACAGTGCATTGAGGTCGGCGTGTGAGACATCCTGTAAGGACGTTATTCCACTGCATAGCTTGGTGTCATCTGCAGAGACTGAAATGGTACTTTTAATCCCAAAAACTAATTTATAAAATAGGTTTAAAAGTAAGGGTCTCAACACTGAACCTTGGGGTACTCCACTAATAACCTTAGACCTTTCAGAGTATGTCTCATTAATTACTACTCTCTGAAAACGGTCTTTTAGTCCCTTTTCCATTTATAAACTGAATTTTCTTAGCCTTTAAACTTTAACTTACACATTAGTGTGTGGGGAACTCTGTCAAACGCTTCTGCAAAATCCAAATATACTACGTATACACAGCCACTCCTCTAAGTCTTTGCTTACTTCCTCACAAAAAGAAATTAGATTTGCTTGAAAACTACAGTCTTTTGTGAAACCATGCTATTTCTTAAAAAAAGGTTCAAATGGTCTGTAGCAATTTGGCAAAGACTTTGATCCTTATTTACACGCACATGAACTTTAATAGCATCCCAGTCTTAGTCCGTAGGGTTCAATATTGAGTTGGCCCACCCTTTTCAGCTATAACAGCTTCAACTCTTTTGGGAAGGCTGCCCACAAGGTTTAGCAGAGTGTCTAGGGGAATGTCTGACCATTCTTCCAGAAGCACATTAGTGAGGTCAGGCACTGATGTTGAACAAGAAGGCCTGGCTCGCAGTCTCCGCTCTATTTCATCCCAACTGTGTTCTATCGGGTTGAGGTCAGGACTCTGTGCAGGCCAGTCAAGTTCCTCCACCCCAAACTCGCTCATCCATGTCTTTATGGACCTTGCTTTGTGCACTGGTGTGCAGTCATGTTGGAACAGGAAGGGGCCATCTCCAAACTATTCCCAAAAAGTTGGGAAAATAAAATTGTCCAAAATCTCTTTGTATGCTGACATCTTAAGAGTTCCCTTCACTAGATTTAAGGGGTCAAGCCCAACCCCTGAAAAACAACCCCACACCATAATCCTCCCTCTACAAAAATTTTCACTTGGCACAATGCAGTCAGGCAAGCACCATTCTCCTGGCAACTGCCAAACCCAGACATGTTCACCGGATTTCCAGACAGAGAAGCATGATTCATCACTCCAGAGAACATGTCTCCACTTCTTGGTGATGTAAGGCTTGGATGTCTCTGCTCAGCCATGGAAACCCAATCCATGAAGCTCTCTACGCACTGTTGTGTTAATCTAAAGGCCACATGAAGTTTGGAAGGCTTTAGTTACTGACTCTGCAGGCGGATGGTGACTACTGCGCACTGTGATTCAGCATGCACTGACCCGGATCTGTCATTTTACATGGCCTACCACTTCATGGCTGAGTTGCTGTTATTCCCAGTTGCTTCCACTTTATTATAATACCACTAACAGTTGATCATTGGAATATGTATTAGCAAAGAAATTTCATGGATGAACTTATTGCACAGGTGGCAATGTATCACTGTTTCATGGTTGAATTCAGTGAGCTCCTGAGAGTGACCCATTAGTTCACAAATGTTTTTAAAAGCAGTCTGCATGCCTAGGTGCTTGAATTTATTCACCTGTGGCCATGGAGGTGATTTGAACACCTGAATCCAATGATTTGGAGGGATGTCCTAGTACTTTGGGCAATATAGTGTATAAGCACCACATTGGCTTTATTACTTTGCTTGAGTTGGAGATCATGACATTATCCACCCACCTCAGTCAATCAGAGGAAGACTTGTATTCATTGATAAAATACAAAGATCCCTTTGAATGGCTGAGCAATGCTAAACCTGACTTAATTTTGTTGTCGAAGCGGGACATGAAGTCCCTGTACCACTGCCGGAGCACAGCACTGTATACTGGATGTAGCTCTGCTGCTGATTCCAGGTGCTTTGTGTGTTTCCTGCACAGCTATTCTTTCCCCTAGCTCACACTCCTCATGATTTACCCAGTTTAGTAAACAACACTCTCTGCTGCAGTCTTCGCTCTCCTAGTGGGCAGGGACAAATCAGGATGGAATAGTGGTGGCAAACACATCCTTGCATATTGTGAAATAAACACATGCAGTGGAATACGGACATAATAAGGAATACATGTATTTCATGAACTGAGTATGTTTGCTATGATTATTTATTGATTTTCACTAATAGTGATGTGCAGCACTGCACTGTGTGCAATGATTAATACTTGATATGGCAATGTGGAGGTTTATTTATTTGATTTATATTAGGTTGTTTTTTATCACATTGATTTAGTATATAGGGTGGTGGAGCAATACACATATTTGTTTGTTAATAACGTACAGAGTACAGGAGTCAGGAATAAGTAATATACAGAGCACAGGAGTCAGGAATAAGTAATATACAGAGCACAGGAGTCAGGATTGCGTAACGTGCAGCAGAGGTCAAGAATGTGTCAAATACAGAGCGCAGGGGTCAGGACAATAATAAGCACAAAAGAATGGTCATTTACTGGTTTTTAAAGGGTCAGTGCCTGTAGACAGATAATTTTTCCCCCTTTAAAGCCTCTTTCATATGGGTGGTCAGGGGCAGTAAAAACAGGTGATTGAGCCTCAGTTTTACTGCCTCCTGGCCAACCACTTAAGGTCTAAAATACAGGTAGAGGAAGATGCTCACATGCTGTGGCCACGATGCTTTGTGTCACAGACAAGCAAAACATTTTAACGTGGCATATTGAGTTGATCAAACTCAGCAATTTAACCTCCCTGGAGGGATTCCCGAGTGTAGCGCGGGGTAAAGTTTCAGCACCACAAGCGGTAACCCCGAGCTACACTTGGAATACCTTGCAGCACTGCTCCGGGATCTCTTCTTCACTTACCTTGTCCTGCGCTCCCGCGATGTCCCTCCTGCAGTGTCCCCTGCAATGTCCTCCGGCCCATGGCGGCATCTGTCTTCTGGGTTCCGTTCCCTGCGACGCCAGGACGTGTGGGGGACGGAACGGCGGGAAATTAAAAAATGTGAAAAAGTGACATTAACTAAATACACTAAAATCACATAGTAAAACATTACTGTATCAAAGCATTTCACATACATTTTGTCCCGAGTGCTTTGTCCTGTGCCCTGCCTGCATTTTTACTGTTCTTTCTGCCTGGAAACTGAGAAATGTCCATGGCGTCCAACAAGCGTCCCTTTAGGTCAAAAGCGGTTTTAGACCAGTTAGAGAACAGCGATAGTAAATTAGAACTACTTGCAAAATTGAGTGATAATGAATTGTGGGGAAATTCGTCATCAGACACTGAAAACGATTTTGCGACATTGCTCAGCGATGTGCGAACTTGGCGCTATATTTCAAATTTCAGTGTTTTTGTTTTGATTATATTATTGAATTACATTTATTATTATATTATTATTTTTTATGATTATTTATTAAATTATTATTTATGATTTCGTTTTTCAAATTTTAACATACCCGGGATGTTTACTAGGCTCTTGTTCGGACAGATTTCAGTGAGGTATTCCTAAAAATTACAGGCCTACAATAAAAAAAATACATATTTCCATGCAAAAAAATGTACTGCTTTGAGCACAGAAATATGGACATAATCAGACCGCTAGGGAGGTTACGTCAATGGGACTACGCCACAACTGCAAGTCAAACACTTGGCTCATAGTTCTGGTACATTAGCACCATTATAAACTTGTATTTGGCAAAACAGGTCACCTCCTGAACATCTGACAGCAGCTGCTTAGATGCCCTCTAAATATTGATCCACCGCAGATCACTTTTCAAAGCTATGGCTAATGTGAACCTAGCCTAATAGCAGTCATTTTAATGCTACCTTTAACATGGTGACAGTAAGCGGAGACCTATGTGTTAGGTTGCTGTCACCCTGTTTAAAAGGACAGGATAATAGGTGGCATTAAAATGACTAGGAACAGGCACTTCTAACAGCTGCCTGTTCTTTTTCATTTCTACAAGGGAAAATATTTTCTGCATTCTCTCTCCTCACCAGAGCCAGCCCTGAGACCCGCTCCATCCTGCACTACAGGAAGCCTGCAGCGCGGGATGATTTAGCTGCACTAATGGACAAAACACTATGTGCACCCATTGGCTGAGGAGGCAGTGGGAGGTGGGGAGCCTGTAGCCTATAGGCTGCCCTGCCCCCTTGACTCCTCAACCAATGGGTAGCTGGAGCTCTCTCAAAAATCCCTCCTACTTGATGTCACCTCAGATAGTCCATGGTCCGGTGGCTTGTCTGTTTTATTATGCAGTATGGAGGATACAGGCTGTTGAACACTAGCAGCTACACACTAGTCTAGCTGCTGCGCAGTTGGACGCTCTGGGGGAAGGGGGGGTTGGACCCCCCTGACCCCCCCAGCTTATCTACGCTCCTGGAAGTAAGGAGTATTGCAAGAATCTTCAGGTTGAATGACAGCTTGAACTCCTTTTGAGTCTAGCTTCCCTGTTCAGGAGAAAATGATTTAAAGCAGAGGGGCTCATGCCTGTAATGAAAATCTTTCAACAAAGGGGCAGAAAGGATAAGCCCTGTGACACCAAAGGGTAACTGAAGAAAACATAGAAAACACTTTGGTCTTCATTGTGACAATGGCACTCTCTGCCTCATCCTGTACAGTGATTTTCCAGCTCAGAGATTTTCCAGCAGCTTCAGCTTCCTTTATGTCATACCAAAGTCTTCTGCGCTATCCAATTTGTCACGATCCTCTTATGCTTTTGTGTGAACACTTTTAATGTAGGTTTGTTAGATCAGGACTTATGAAATATAAATAGAATTGGGCTCTAGCAGCTAAAACTAGATTTTTGACTTAATTGTACAATACATTTCTTGGAGGACGTCACGGCACACAAAGCAGCTCTTTCAATCCCTACTCACAGGGCCATGCATCACCTACAGGTGATTGCACACTGGCAAATAGACAGGAAGTCCTCTCCTCTAAAATCCCTCTCCTACAGAAAGTGCCTCAGTTTTTGTAACAAGACATACATCCCAGTACTGGATGGGAGGGGGGGGGGTTCACCTCTGTGTCCTGTGATGTACTCCAATAAATGGATTTTACAGGTAAGTCAACAATCCAATTCTTTTGAATTGTACATCATGGAACACAGAACAGTTCTAGTAATTCTTACTCACAGGGATGTCCTAAAGCAATACCTATAAGGGGTGGGAGACACAGCAACCACGGACAGGCCACAAAGAATACATACAGCAGTCTGCAAAACACTGCAGCCAAAAGTCACACCCTCAGTGACACTTACAGCTCAAACAACATACTAAGTGTGTAGGATCTTGCCCCCCAATGACTGTAAAAAATAAAAATTCAGATTACACAGAATCAAAGGTGTCCTGAGGCACAATATGCATGACACCCTGAACAAAGGCATGCACCAAGGAATGAGCAGCAACTGGCCTTTGGAAAGACTGAGAAAGCCAAGATCTGACATGTGATTGTAATCAAGGCCAATCGCATATCAACCCCCAGCTGGAGAAAAGACAAAATACGGTCCATGACATTCTTGCAAGGGTGAAACCTCCTAGTCTCACACCAGAATACATAGGATTTCCAGGTTCTGTGGTAAATCCTTCTTGAAGTAGCGTTCTAGCTCTCAAAAGCATAGGACTGATTGCCTCAGGCATCCACCCCCCATCCTTCAAGACTCTGGCTTCAATAGCGATTCCATTAAAGCCAGCAACCATAAAGCATGGAAGATCATACTGTGGACAGGTGGACTGAGCAGGTTGGAAGCATCTAAAGACCATCCACTGAATATATTAATGATGTTGGAATATCATGTCCTTCTGGGCCAAGTTGGTGCTATCAATCATCAGCATTCCCTCCACTTGAATCCTGCGAAGCAGACACGGAAAAAGCTGTAATAGAGGAAAGGCCTACAGTATACAGTATCAAAAAGAACTGGTCCCATGGCGACACCAGGGCATCTACCATAAACGCCTGATGATCCCTGGTCCTTGCAATTAACCTTTCCAGTTTTGAATTGAACCTGGATGCCACCAGATTCACGTCCTGCGTGCCCCAGCACTGATAGCCTCAAATACCTCCAGGTAGAGAGTTCACTACCCTGGTGACAACTGTCATCGGCTGAGGAAATCCACATGCCTATGTAACTCTCCTGCAATATGAACTGCGGTCAGAGTGGGAACATAAAGCTCTGCCCATGGCAAGATGAAGTTCACCTCATTCTGGGCACTATCCAACTGAATCGTTACTGGCAGACTCTGCAGCTGATCTGACTAGTGCAGGAGAACCAGAGAAAGAGTGACTTTATAAATAAAAAAAATTAACTGGCTGGTCCACAAGCAACAAACTTAAATTTCAACGACATTGCAGACTTTCAAACCCCAGTGTAATTAAAATGATATTGTGCACAACCCAACTTCCCCGTTCAGTTTGAGGGTTCTCAGACCTCAATATCTTCCCATGCAGCAGGAGACAAATCTCCCAAGCCAATACTGTCTTGATGATTAAGCTGTCAAAGTAAGCACTGAGGTACCAATGTGACCCTGGTTCTGAGCTTTGCGAAGACAGGGGCTAGAATTTTGGTATACACTGTGGGACCTATGTTCAACCTGAAGGGAAATGCAAGAAACTGATTACCTATTGCCTTAGATCACAGGGAAAAAATGTTGTATACTTAAGTGTGTAAATCGTTGTAGCTCCATATGTGTACCCTTTTTTTATAGCACATTAGAAGTTCTTGTAAAGGCCCAAGGTATTATACCTTCATGCATTCCATGAAGGTAAAAAAACCTTCTGTGTGGAGCAGCCCCCAAATACTTACCTGAGCCCCATCTCGATCCAGAAATGTGTACGAGAGCCTCGGCTGTCCTGGTTCTTTCCCTCCACATTGGCTGAGACAGCAGCAGGAGCCATTGGCTCCCACTACTGTCAATCACAGCCAGTGAGCCAATGCAGAGAGGGGTCGGGGCTGAGCGACATCTGTGTGTAAATGGACACTCAGAGCAGCTGCTTGAGAGCGAGCCAGCTTGGGTGTCCCCATAGCAAGTTGCTTGCTGTGGCAGCACTTGGCAGGAGTAAGGGCCAAGAGCACTTGCGGGGGATCCAAGAGGAGGATTGTGGCTTTTCTGTGCAAAACCACTGCATAGAGCAGGTAAGTATGTTTGTTTTTAAAAAAACTGCCTTTACAATCACTTCAAGACTTCTGCAATGACCTATTTATGTTGCCTTGTAATCATAAATCATTCTATGGTTCTTATTGGATATTGCAAACTGAAAAAAAAAAACTAGAAAAGATAGAAAAGTGGTTGAATAAACCAAACAAATATATAAGAAAACCAGCTGCAGGCACACTAAGTGATATCAAAGGGTGATGAATAAATGGATAAAGTTCCAGTTAGGGCAAAGGCAATCCAGTAAGCACCAGGGCAGGCTGCGATGGAGTGAACCAAACTCTGGAGTAGAAGAATAAACAAAGGACACAGCACTTCTAAGTGTAAACTGTATGACAATTTTATGCTCTGCTATGCTCCACCGTGCCTGATGAAAGAGCGTGCCGGCCCATACTGGTTCACGCACATGCTCAGAAACGCATTGCATCCCAATGACGTCAGACTAGCTCCGGACATATTGGAGACCCAACTAGGCCTTACCATCGATGTGATTCCTGTCCAAATCACATTTAATTTCCCCACTGCTCCTGCGTGAACCCAGACTTGTCATAGCCCGAGATCACACATGAGCGAGTTTAGAGTGGGCATGTGGGAATGTATACCATGGAGGCAGCTGCTCTATATTCTCAGTGGTAGGAGAGGAGAGAAAGTGGCAGGGGATTTGAAATCCCTGCCACTTTCTCTCCTCTCCTTGTAGCAATGACAGTTTGGACTAGATGGTATCTGATTCGTCAGCACCACCCATGTGATGGTGCTGACCAATCAAAAGTTCTCTAGCCTGAACTGTCATTGCTGCAAGGAGAAGAGAGAAAGTGTCAAGAACTTCAAATCCCCTCCATTTTTTCTCCTCTTCTAGCACTGAGAATATGAAGCATCTGCCACCATATATATATCCCACTGTCTGTTGCGGGAAACCTCCTTGCACCGCTCCTGTGTGAACTCAGGCTATGACAACCTGGGGTCACACAGAATTAGTAAGGAAACTGCATGCAATTTGGAAAGCTATTGCATTCCTATTCAAAGCGCATGCTAATCCTTGTGGTGCAATTTGCCTCCATACGTTATGCATTGACACAAATCACACCGCAAATTATCGGTATTTAGTATCGGCAAGTATTCGCCAATAAATAACGGTATTGGTGCATCTCTAATGTTTAGCTTTCTTTGCAAAGAATGTAGAAAGGTTGGAGTCCTTATAGCTATCTGGTTCTTCTAGGGAAGGCTTTCACTAACTTCCCATCAAGTGACGAAAGATCTGTCCAAACAGATACAACAAAAAACATATTTTTAATAACATGGGAAGGGCTAAAAGTTCTAACAATGTAATTGCTGTTTGTGCTATCTTGCTCCCATTTTTTGTTCTGGTGTCACAGAGACAATAAAGAAAAATCTCTCCAATGGGTTCAGGGACATCAAAAAGCCTTACAGAAATATTCATTCCTCCTCACTGTCTCAAAAATAATAATAATTTAAAAGAAAAGCTGAAGCTAGGCTTTAAGGAGAAATAGCAGTTATGCTAGTGTTCATGGGATATAGAGTATTGGCACCTTCTGTACCTCTATTTATGCACCTTTGTATGTGTAATATACTACAATACATCTTTTATACTGTACATATACCTGCAATGAACCAGCACAGTGAAAAGAAACCCAGAATTCTCTCCACAATATGCGTTGCCATCACCGAGATACACTTCAATGGTAAGAGCACGAATCCAACTAGACAAATTACTCCAGCCACTGTAAGGTAGATTGGGATCGTAGGTGCAACATGGCATTTATCACTGTATAAGAACCCTGTTGATACAACAAAATAAAGTAATTACACATAATGTACAGCATAACAATATAAAATTAGCAAAATAATTACTGCTATATGTAATTGGAAACAAATCAAATATTGAAATTACCTACGACAATCATAGCTATGCTGAGTGGTGTGTAGAATACCATACTGCATATCTGTAAACCTGAAATTATATCAAGTAGCATGTTAATTGTGGACAATTATATCACAATGCTAATACATTGAAGAAACAAAAGTAATTAGCTTACTCGAACCATAAATATGTTTTTATTTGTCTCTATTTCTTTAACACAGGGGTCTCCAAACTTTCTATACAAAGGGCTGGTTTACTATCATTCAGACTTTAGGGGGACTGTGACCAGTGGGAGTAGAAAATATTTTGGCATTAGTGGGACTAAACAATGTCCCATCTTTGGTATTAGAGAGAGGAATAGTGCCCCATCGTTGGCATCAATGGGAGGAATAGTGGCCCGTTGTTTGTGTCAGTGGCAGAAATTAGGTCCCATTTTTGGTGCCAGTAATGGGAATAGTACTCCATCATTGGTGTCATTGGGAGGAATAATGGCCCATTGGGGGTGTCAGTGGGGGGAATAGTGCCCCATCATTGGTGTAAGCGGGAGTAATATTGGCCCATTGTTGGTATCAGTGGGGGGGAATAGTGCCCATTCATTGGTGTCAGTGGGAGGAATAGTGTCCCATCATTGGTGTCATGGGAGGAATAGTGCCCCATCATTGGTGTCAGTGGGAGGAATAATGGCTCATTGTTGGTGTCAGTGGGGGGAATAATGGCCCATTGTTGGTGTCAGTAGGAGGAATAGTGCCCCATCATTAGTGTCAGTGGGAAGAATAGTCCCCTAATGTTGGCGCCAGTGGGAGGAATAGTGCCCCATCATTAGTGTCAGTGGGAGGAATAGTGCCCCATCATTGGTGTCAGTAGGAGGAATAGTGCCCCATCATTAGTGTCAGTGGGAGGAATAGTGCCCCATCATTAGTGTCAGTAGGAGGAATAATGGCCCATTGTTGGTGTCAGTGGGAGGAATAGTGCCCCATCATTGGTGTCAGTAGGAGGAATAATGGCCTATTGTTGGTGTCAGGAGGAATAGTGCCCCATCATTGGTGTCAGCGGGAAGAATAGTCACCCAATGTTGGCGTCAGTGGGAGGAATAATGGCCCATTGTAAGTGTCAGTGGGGGGAATGGTGCCTTTTATGTGAGGGAAGAATAGTGCCCCAAGGGCCGAATAAAGATAAGCAAAGGGCTGCATCCAGCTCCAGGGCCGCAGTTTGGAGACCCCTGCTCTAACAGAAATGTTGCACAAAGTCACAAACATTCATGCTTTCCTTTGGGTCACTTAATTGCCCTCCATTGTTTCTTATTTCAGCCTGGAGCCTACATTGGCAGATACAGCTAAATATGGCTATATAGTATACAACCTTCTCTATACTATCTTATTTAGACTAAATTATGTAGTATGAGGGCAAACCTAGAAAACCAATTTAATTTGTATTATATCATGATAGCCCTTGACCCACTTGCTGATGGTAGATCTAAAGGTGATTGTACAATCAGATTGCATAGAGTATGACCAGCTTGTCATGCTTCTTCTGAGCCATTGCTGTTTAACTGGTGGCTAGCATCATGCATGCAGCTTTTAGGGCCTCCATTTTAATCCCATGAGGCAGGAAATAGGTAGTCTTGTCCTTGTGATTTAGTCAAGGACCTAATCGTCCAGTGCTTATCTGTTCCTGTCCTAATTTATGATGCTGGCCAGCTTCTGGAATGTGCGCACATGAAGAAACTCACACTGACACGTTTGGTCTGTGAAAACTTCTCTCTAATTTATTGAAATGAAACCGTGAGTTTATATATGAAAAATGATGCGAACATCACGTGATAACAGCATAAGCATTATATTAGTCTTTGATTGGTCACTTTACACGAAAACAATCTCCGTCATGGTATAGGTGTGATCTTCTTCTGTCTTATCTTAAAGAGAGAAAAACATTCCTTTGTTTCCCAAATCACACGGTGGGAGGGGGTCTGTGTGTGTGAGCAGACATTTCTTAAGCAAGGATTTCTTATAGTACCACAAAGCCCAGCAGGCAGAAAATATTCACACAACATATGTATTAAAGTATAAAAGTAAATATTTATAAAACTTATAGAAATAGCGTATAAATAGCCTATTCAATAGGAAACAAAATAGGCATTTTACCAAATCCATCACAGTCCCCCCTTAAATGACTATTTTCCTCTGTCCCTATAAGACCTCGCTCATCTGTCCTTATGTACCTTGGAACTCTTTTATGCTGCACGTTAGACAGGTGATGACTATTTCATCACCTCCCTTGCCACAGACTTTGTACATAAGGAAGTCAGATGCTATCCCTACAAAATTGTGAGATTACCGGTGGCAGGGAGGGACCGTAATGGGGTATAAGGTTTTTCTTCATCTATCATGTGGGGATCCTCTTGCTCCTGGTTCAGGAAGATAGGTGTACTGTTGTCTACAGCTTTGCTCATCAATTTCCTCACACATGGTATAACACAGCATACAACCAGGACCAGGAGAATCAGAATTATTAGTACAATTACCCCTATTTGGGCAAGTATCTTTTGCCACCCACTCATCCAACTGAAATATTGATCCCACGAGTCTGTGATCCCTGAATTCTTTTTCAGCTCAACTGACAGGTCTTCTAATTTCTTTATAGCCAGAGTAACCTTACCATTCGGGCCAGTATTGTCAGGAATATATGTACAACATGTTCCGGTTCCTTCTATCATTTTACAAACACCTCCTTTTTCCGCTAAAATCATGTCCAGAGCCATTCTATTCTGGAATGTCATGTAGAATGTAGGGGCTAGCTGGTCAACGATTCCTTGAAGGGCATCCCTGGTGTAATTCACAAACCTCTATTAGTTGTAGTATATGTAATTTATCCAATCTACATTTTTATTAACAGTTATCATGGGAATCAGGGATTCAAAGCCTGCTTTACTTGGTCTCTGGCTATAAATTTATTAGGCACCCCCCTTGGGACTCCAATAGCATCTATATACACATGTGGGTCAAAACTACCAGAAGGAGCTTTTTGTTTCCTCCTACGGCCAGGCGTTGGGTCAGGGGTATTTTCTGCTAGGATGTGGAGAGGCATAATGGCCTTTGCAAGAGCATACTCACCAGTCCAAATCCCTTCCAATCTGATTCTAATCTTTTGGTCCCCAGTAATCATCCATGACATATATGTATACCTGGTCACTACTATCGGAACATGCTCGTTGTGTCAAGATCATATAAATTATGGTCATAGCACCACATGGGATCTATACTACAGAAATCAAAGGTGAAAATAGCTACATGAGTGTTGGATGAGTTGTACCAAAATATAGTGGTGTCACCTATTTCGGTGATATCCACCTGTTGAGCCTCTGTCAGACTTATAAGAAAAAGGATATACAACATAGTTGTCATGGTGTAGATGACGCCTTTCCCTCAGGGTTTGGGACTTTCTTGCAGTGGGAGGCGTGTATCCAAGTGTTCTTCCCGGCCACCTTGTCAGAAGGGGCTGTGGTCAGCAGAACTTGGAAGGGACCATCATATCTTGGCTCAAGGGAATGTTTCCTCATAAATTTCTTTACTAATACCCAATCTCCGGGTAATAGGCTGTGAGTTCCTGTATCTGACTCAGGATCTGGAATGGAGAAAACACTTGGACATGGATACGGGTTAATTCACGTGATAATACAGTCACATAATCAGTTAACACATCAAATTGTAATTGCAACTGTTGTGGAAAATAACAACCAAGTTTGGGGACTGAGCTAAACAAAATCTCATAAGGGGATAGGGAGTGTTCTCTCTTGGTGTGTATCTGACACTAAATAGGGCAATAAGCAGACTGTCTGGCCAACTCATGCCAGTCTCTTGGGCTACTTTTAGCATTCGTTCTACTTTCCCACTACTTTGGGGGTGATAGGGGGTATGAAACGCCAGAGTGACTCCTAATGCCGCCCATATTTCTTTGGTTACTGAAGCTGTGAAGGCGGGGCCCTGGTCACTCTCTATCACCTCTGGAAGCCCATATCTGCATACAACCTCAGTGGGGAGTTTCTTCGCAGTTGTTTTAGCAGTCATGTTAGTTACAGCAAAGGCCTCTGGCCAACTGGAAAACATGTCCAACACCACTAGGGTGTACTCAACCACCCACTCTTTGGCATCTGGATATGATCAATTTGTATCCTTTGAAAAGGGTATAGGGGTTTGGCCAAGTGTTTCTGTGGTGTCTTCTCTGTGTGTCCCGTATTGCATTTTTGCACAGATGGCACATGTTCTGCAAAAATTGTTCGTCAATGTGGTGATTCCAGGCGCTATATCGTACTTGTTGATAAAAGAGTTCATGAGGCTCTTTGACAGATGGGCTGCTCCGTGTGCCCACTGTACTACAGCTGGAAACATATTCCTGGATAAACAAAGCCTCTTGTTGCACTCAAACAGACCGTCTTTGAGAATAGCTCCTCTCCGTCTCCAGCTTTCTTTTTCTTCTGGACTTGCTGCTTCTTGGAGTTCCTTGAGGTAGCTTCTGTCCACAGGTAAAGTCTGTAAGGTGAATATTGGTTCCCACTCTCCGGTCACCTCTCCTTCCATTTCTGGTGGTCCCATGGCCTCTCGTTTTGCTGCCTAATCTGCCAGATTATTGCCTTTGGCTTCTGAAGAGTTTAATTTCCCATGAGCTTTTACCTTCAGAATAGCCACTTGAATTGGTAGAAAAAGTGCTTCCAGCAGTCGTCCAATGGCTGCTCCATGTCTTATGGACGTACCTGCCGCAGTCATAAATTCTTTTTTTCCTTCCGCCATCTGCCATGCTGTTGTAAGTGCTTGAAGTTCAGCTCCCTGTGCAGATATTGCTGGTGATAGGGCTCTTGCCTGTAGGACTGTGTCTGCAGTAGTGACCGCAAATCCTGTATAATATTTGCCTCCATCATCTGCATATCTGGAACCATCAACAAAAAAGGTGAGGTCTAGGTCCTGCAGTGGTGTTTCACTCACTGTGGGGAGATGGAAGGTTTCCATTTTCATCACTTCAAGACAATAATGAGGCTCAGTGGCTCCATCATCCTCTCCACTTTCTGCATTACCTTCATTACCCCCCTCAGCAATTGGGAGGAGAGTGGCCGGATTCAGGGTTTGGCAACGTAGGAGAGTGACGTTATCAGGAAGTTGGAGGGAACACTGTAGTCTAAGATGCCTCGCTGTGGACAAATGTTTAGGTTGGACTTGGTTTAAAATGGCAGCAATGTCATGCGGCGCCAGAAGAACAAGTTCATGTCCCAGTACGATATCAGAGGTCTTATCCAGCAGAGCTGGAGCAGCGAAAACTGCATGCAGACACGACGGTGCTCCTCTAGCCACTGGGTCTAAACGGCATGAGTAGTAGCCTACGGGTCGTAGGCGGTCGCCATGGGACTGGGCCAATACTCCTGTGGCATGGCCTTGGAGTTCAGACACGAACAGTTTGAAAGGTTTCTCGTAGTCTGGTAGACCTAGGGCTGGGGCTAAAGAAAGTAAGCGTTGTAGAGCCAAAAAGTTGGAGGCGGCCTCTTCGGACAGATGGAAGGGCTCAGACTTGAGAGCATCGTAGAGTGGTTGCATAAACCAAGAAACATCAGGAATCCATGATCTACAGTAGAATATGAGGCCAAGAAAGGCATGGAGTGGCTTCTGGCCTAACGGTAGTGGCAAGTTCTGGATGGCCTTAACTCTTTCCTCCGTAAGATGCCTTGTTCCATGTGAGAGGCAGTGGCCCAAGAACACGACTGTTGTAGAGCACCATTGCAACTTTGGTTTAGAGGCCTTACAGCTTTGGTGTGCCAAGTAACATAGTAAACTCTCTGAGGCTTCTTCAGCCGTGGGCAGGTCATCAGCACAGAGGAGAAAGTCATCCACATATTGAAGAAGGACCACTGCCGAATGTTCCTTTTGTCACGTGCCCAGTATGGTGGTCATGGCTTTGGCAAACTGGCTCGGAGAATTTTGCGCCCCTTGTGGCATAACTGCCCAGGTGTATTGCTTCCCCTCATGGGTAAAAGCGAAGAGGTATCTGCAGGAAGGATGCAAGGGAACGCTGAAGAATGCATTTGCCAGGTCCACCACGGTGAAATACTTTGCTGTTGGAGGTACCCCTATGAGTAAAGTGTGGGGATTTGGAACGATAGGTGTCTCTAAGACAGTGGCTTCATTCACTGCTCGAAGGTCCTGTACCATCCTGTACTTCTCTGGTTCTCCTTTGGGTGTCTTCTTTTTTATCCAGAACAAAAGTGTATTACATGGAGAGGTACAAGGTATGAGTGCACCATTTGCCAAAAGGGACTTGACCTGCTTCGAAATGGCCTTGGATTGCGCTGGTTTCAGTGGGTACTGTGGTTTCCTGGGTAGTGGAGCTCCAGGCTTCAGTTCCACCATAATTGGGGGTACCTTTTAAACGTACAATATCTTCAGGTCCTGTGGACCATAAACAACTTGGGATTCTGCTCAGCACATCCGGTGCTACGTAGAATGTACCATTGACTTGTAAGACCGGACACACTGGGTAGAGGCGGCTCACTCGAGGCGTTGGCCTTCCATTTGTCTAATTTGGTGTACCAATATGGCCGCCTCCAGGAAGTGTACTGGGCTGGGCAGGAAGGGACAAAACAGGTGCAGCAAGATGGCTGCCATCAGGAAGTGTACTGGG
Organism: Staurois parvus; assembly: GCF_062004578.1. Taxonomy (NCBI): domain Eukaryota; kingdom Metazoa; phylum Chordata; class Amphibia; order Anura; family Ranidae; genus Staurois; species Staurois parvus. Next base: position 1,708,211 of record NW_028318847.1, on the reverse strand, counting down.
CTGGGCAGGAAGGGACAAAGCAGGTGTAGCAAGATGGCTGCTAGCAGGAAGAGTACTGGGCAGGGCTGGGGTGGTGGGCATAAAGTGGGCGTTAGATGAAGGGCAGGGCTGTTCCTGGCCTCCTTTGTTCTGAATTCTATCATCATAGGGCGGTGGTTTTAGCACACTTCCATTTTCACTTTTATGCTACACATACATTATACAATCGCCATTTTATTGAATTTCTTCCAACCATCCTTCTTTATGCAACGCTTTTACAGTTTATTTTTTTTTTATTTATTTTTTTTTTTACCAAGCTTCTGTCACGTTCAGTAAACCTTTATCACATAAAATTCCTCTCTGTTCCTATAATAATTTATGCCAGGCAACGCTGACCTTCAGCTTACAAACTTTCGCTACTTTAGATAACTTTTTTAACTGCTCCACTTCCTTCACACCTCTTCACAATATGACATGCCAGTAATCCTTTTCAATATTTAACACATTAATGGTACACAAACAGTTTTTTTTCTTTTTTCCTGTAGCAATACCTGTTCTGTCCACTGCTCTTTGTGGATAACTTTGGCTATATTATACCAAGCTTCTTGCTGTCTTCAGCAAATATTTGTCAACTAAGACATCTTTCTTCTTTTTTTTTTTTTTTTCCCATACCTCCTTATCTTTAATTCCTTTCTTTTCCTCTTCTCTCTCTGCAACCAGGTCACATGCTAACATTCCTTTCTAGGGGTCTTATCAGCTTCTGACCCATCTCCTCCCCCCTTCTCTGTCCTTCCTAACAGGAATCTAAGACACTTCACAGGCTGCTGTCCAAACTTTCCTTAACCCTTAACAAACCCCAACCTTCTGTTATGAATGGCAAACATTAACTCACAGACACACATTTAGGACATAACATAGCAGTCTATCTTGGTGGGCTATGAGTACAGATCACTGAGTAAATCTTCGTAACCCACACAAACACGGTTACGGCACCCCGCTGTCACCCTACGTGACGCGTACCCGACACCTCCTCTCTTGTGGTCAACACACAAGGTTACCACACACCCAAGAGAAATTATGTGTCAAAACCCTCAGTAGGTCCACTCCTCTTCCACCTCAAGACTGATACATAAAAACACACAACAGAGACCCAGGTAACAGATAAGCACATGCAGGTATATTTAAATAAACTCCGGGCAAGCAAGGTTACCTGCCTTTAGTGACCTTTAGCAGCCGTACTAGGCACAGGTATGAATCAACAACAAAGACAGGATAAGCAATGGTAAGATAGCAAAATATATCTTACCATGCTCCAGAGGTGATCAATCTCCGGCCTGTCCAGTTTGACTGACACCGAACGCCTTTTCAGATCGGCTGGCTGCAGGTTAATTACTCAGAGTTCCCGGGTTTCTTGGCACCAGTTGATTTAGTCGAGGACCTAATCGTCTAGTGCTTATCTGTTCCTGTCCTAATTTATGATGCTAGCCAGCTTCTGGAATGTGCGCACATGAAGAAACTCACACTGACACGTTTGGTCTGTGAAAACTTCTCTCTAATTTATTGAAATGAAACCGTGAGTTTATATATGAAAAATGACGCGAACATCACGTGATAACAGCATAAGCATTATATTAGTCTTTGATTGGTCACTTTACACGAAAACAATCTCCGTCATGGTATAGGTGTGATCTTCTTCCTTCTTATCTTAAAGAGAGAAAAACATTCCTTTGTTTCCCAAATCACACAGTGGGAGGGGGTCTGTGTGTGTGAGCAGACATTTCTTAAGCAAGGATTTCTTATAGTACCACAAAGCCCAGCAGGCAGAAAATATTCACACAACATATGTATTAAAGTATAAAAGTAAATATTTATAAAACTTATAGAAATTGATCGATCCTTTATCAGATTGTCTGATTTCCAAAGAGGAGGATCTTATATTACCTTCGATATGCTGCGCGTGCTATTTGATGTTCCTCTTCATGAGTACCTTCGTTATAGACAGATTAGGCACTTTTTTAATGCGCACTTTGGCCTTACCCCGTCTTCTCCGATCTCTTTTTTTGAGCGTGTCAGCCGTGACTCTCCTAGAGGTAGGGGTCTTATTTCAGATCTTTATCACCATTTTTTAATCTGTCTTTTTCATGCTCCTCCTATGTACAGGCAGAGGTGGGAGGAGGATTGTGGTATCACTTTTTCGGATGAGGATTGGGACTCCATGGTGGATAATATATGCAAGAGCTCTAGATCTCTTTCGGTTCGTGAGACGGCTCTTAAAGTTTTAACCAGATGGTATTATACTCCGTCCAGACTACATACAATGTTTCCACAAACATCCCCTTTATGTTTCCGGGGCTGTGGCCGCACAGGTACTTTGGTCCATATGTTTTGGGATTGCCCAAACATATCTTTGATCTGGCGTAAGATATCTGAGGTGGCTACCTCACTATCGGGCAACCCGATACAGTTGTCTATACAGACCTGTTTATTGGGGGTTCATATCCCAGGGGTCTCTGATGCCACTCTGAGATTGCTACATACATTATGTATTGCCACTTTGTGGTCCATTGCCCTGCATTGGCGGTCTAATGCTGTACCCTTGGAATCTGTTTTACACAGAATTGACGCTGTAATGCTTATGGAACGTATTCATTATACACTACTGGATAAGATGCACTTATACGATAAAAAATGGGAGTCATGGAAGGACATTTATTGCATGATTGACAACATCCCCGGTAAAGAATGGCTGACATATATTGTTGATAGCTGTATCACTCAATCTGTTTTATCATTTATGTATCTCATGCACTCATAACTTTCTTTCTTCCTCTATCTTCTTTTTTATGTTAATATACTTTTATGTATTGTACATTTCAAATGTGCCATATTTTTGTTGACAATATCACTTTCATACTGTGCTGTTGTTTTACTGTCTACTTATGTACAATAAAATTGTTTGTAAACAAAAAAAAAACTTATAGAAATAGCGTATATATATATATATATATATATATTCAATAGGAAACGAAATAGGCATTTTACCAAATCCATCACACTTGCACTGCAGAACTAAACTGTCATTGGTTGAAGTAGATGGACTTGTGTCTTTTTCAACCAAACTAACTATGTAACTATGTCATACTGACTGTTCATTCCTGCAGCTAACACAGGACTGTGCGACTATCCCTGTGTAATCAGCAGAGATCCACTGTTACTGACAGCCTCTTGCTCTGCATCAGAATAAACAAATCACACACACAAGGGCCATCATGGTTCTGGTTTCTCCTTCCCATATATCTCATTAAAGTGAATGATAATAGAAATGTGTTCTATGAATAGAAGAGGTGGACTTTTCTTTCATCCTCCTATCCTTCATTCATAGGTCATTTTTCTTTCTTAGAAGCTAAAGTACAGCTTCCATGAATAAAGGAGGTGGGCAGAAAGGACAGGCATAGTTTGCACTTTTGTTGAGTGCATATGGCAGGTCCCTCATCTCTATTAACCCCCGTAATTTTCCAGTGAATCAGAGGCTGGAAAATTTCAGAGAAGGCAGGAGCCAGCAGCACAAGAAGCGCATCAATTGATAGTAAGTAATGCCCCTTGTGCTCATTTTTTTTTTATTAGATATTTTTAATATATTTTGGTAATTTACTACTGGACAGAGATGTTTAAAAAAAGGCTTTAGTTATAATTGATCTGAATCTGTTATCTTCAGCTTCAAATATTTCAGTTATCTGAATTCATTGTTGCACTAGCTATTCACACAAGCACCTTTATAGGAAAATGAAATCCAGCACCTTTCATTTATTTTAACCAATGTTACCCACTAAACTATATATAAAACATACAAAAGTTGTCAAGATTAATCGCTTTTCATATTTATATACATACATACTGTATGCAATAAAAACATGCATGGTACTTTATAAATTAGACATTTTGATTTATACATATTGTATAACAAATAAATGTAAAAATTATTCTACATATGACTTCAAAAATCTCTTTAGTACATTTTTATAGAGGTTTATTCTAAATTCTGGCAAGAATCCCTCATGAGCAAAGATTGCCAGTTAATGGCCAGAACAATGTTTTTTTCTTACCTGATTGTGTACATTTTGTACATTATGTGCTGGCATAATTATGTTATTTGTGGTCTTTCAGTTCAGTTACTAACAATGATGGTTCACATACTTCTGTTAATTTGAGAATGGTGGCTGGTCCTTATACAGAGTGAGAAAGAACAATCATGGGCGTCTCCAGACAATTTTTTTGGGGGGCGCTATGTTGGTGCTGAAAGAATGAGAGAGGGTGCTCATGTGGCACATGTATCGGGCCTCCTGGAGTGCTCCTGTGGCCAAAAATTGGGTGTGGCCAAAGGTGGGCATGGCCAAAAATTGGGTGTTTTTTCATGGTCTATCCCATTATAGTAAAGACAAAATAGGGACTTGGGGCACACTAAAGCGTAGCGATGGGTTGCATGTTCGACTTAAACATGGGCCGTTCGTGTGTACGATGAACACACGAGCGGTACGGGCGTTCAACGGGCTGTTTGCCCGCTGCGCCCCACAATGCACTGCTCCCTGACAGTGTATTTTGATTGGCCAAAGCATCGCACTTGATCACAGGTCAGGTGCAATGCTTTGGCCAATCACAGGGCATGATGACCTGAGGGATCACCCCTGCCCCCGCCCCCTTGAGACATCACCCTATTTAGGACCTGTCATATAGAGCCAGCTTCGAGGGCGGAGCAGAATTTTTTCCTTTTTTCGTGTCGGTGGTGGCATGATTGATGTTGGATCTACTTCAGGGGACATTGTTTTTACTTTTATTTTTATTTTTAATAAAGGACTTGGAAAAGACTGTCTCCTGTCTTTTTTTACACTTTTTTTGTGAATGGGTAGCGGTACCATGTAACGCATAATCATTCACATAGGTGGGAGCTGTGATCTGGGGGCCCCCTTGTTAAAGGGGGCTTCCAGATTCCAATAAGCCCCCTGCCCACAGGCCGCCAAAACCACGGTTGTGGGGAAGAGGCCCTTGTCCCCATCAACAAGATGCTTTGGGGGGAAGCCCTCCTGCCCCAAAGCATCCCCCCTATGTTGAGGGCATGTGGCCTGGTATGGTTCAGGAGGTGGGGGGGGCTCACTCTTTCCCCACTTTTCCTGACCTGCTGGGCTGCATGCATGGATAAGGGTTTGGTATGAATTTTGGGGGGGACCCCCACTTCATTTTCCAAAAAAATTATGGCGTGGGGGGTTCCCCTCAAAATCCATATTAGACTCAAAGGGCTTGGTATGGATGTGAGGGGGGGCACTATGCCGTTTTTTTAAAACTTTTTCCCACAATTCTTTTGACATTCAGCTGTCAGCAGGGAACCCCGCTGACAGCTGAAACATGAATTAAAGTTTCACTACTAAAATACTGCATGACTTAATAATAAAACTCATGCAGTATTTTAGTAACTGAGCGGTATCTTACCGCATACTCAGATGCGGTTAAATTACCGCTCAGTAAATCATCCCTGTTCAAAGTTCACGGCTGAACTTTCAGTAGGTTCGAATGTTCAACCGCAAACCAAATGGGGGGTGTTCAGCCCATCACTACTAAAGACATTTCTGGAGTAAAAAAAAGCCCAAATGGGACCAGCAATGATATCCCCAGCAAGTGTCAGGGTCAGCAATAACCCCAGCAAGTGTTAAGGCCAGAACGGCATAATAATTAACCCCCTGCATTGAACAAAAATAAACAGCCTGGCACAATAATTAGCCCCAATCACATAACAATAATTAACCCCCAGCACGGCACAACAATTAACCTCCAACAATGCGCAATACATAATGTCTTAGCATGGCACAACAATAAATCCCAGCATGGCACAATAAAAAAAAAACAGGGTGGCACAGTAACTCCCAGCACAGCAATAAACCCCCAGGATTGTGCATTAATAACTACAGAATAATTAACCCCCAACATTAAATAATAATTAACCTCCAGGAGTATAGCAGTCAGTGTGTCCCCTTTAGTATGTATTGGGGGAGTGAATAGTATGCAGTGAGGGCAGTGAGCGGTATGTAGTTGGGGCAGTGAGCAGTATGTAGTGGAGCAGTGAGCAGTATGTAGTGGGGCAGTATATTTAAGCAGTATAAACAATATATAAACATTAACAATACTCAGGACAAGTAATCTGCTGGCTTAACGATGAAAAATACCAAGCTGTGGCAAAATGTGAGCATGATCAGGATGATAAAAGATAAGTTCTGCAGCGTGTTGTGATGATCATTATACATTGACAGATTTTAACTAAAAGTGGGAGAGGCTTAAAGGGAAATCATTAAACAGAATCTGGACCTAGTCGCTGTATAAACTGCACACATATAATGGTCCTTGTACCCACAAAATATTCCTAATTACTGTACCACAACTGCCTCACAGACACATAAAACCTCAGGACAAAGGTTCATTTTTTAAAAATTAAACATTTCCATTGCATATGCTTTCATGCACACAGAAAGGACTGACTGAATGAGCCAACCTTAAAGAAGAACTTCAATAAAACCAGCAACTGTTGGGACTATGAACATCTTAGTCTGGACTATGTAATGTACAGCATAATGTATAGAGTGCAGGGGTCAGGAATAAGTAATGTACAAAACAAAAGTTCATCAATCAGGATGAACCCTGTGTTCACATTAGAGTCCCCCAGCATTTCTCTATACATCAGGATTCCATCAGAGCCCCACCTCACATCAAAGTTCCCCTTTACATCAGAGTCCGCAGACTTCCTCCTTACACCAGAGACCCCAGAGTTACCACTTAAATCAGAGTCCACAGAGTTCCCCCTTACATCAGAGTCTACAGGATTCTCTCTTACATCAGAGTCTGGAGGATTAGCCTTTACAGTGCAAGGGGGAACTCTATAGACTCTGATGTAAAAGGGAACACTGTGGCTTCTGATGAAAAGGAGAACTCTGAGGACTCTGAAATAAGGTTGAATGCTGTGGACTCTTGCTAAAAGGAAAACTCTAATATAAGGAGATCTCTGGTCACTAGAGCCTCCTTCGCCTCCTACCCCAGAGTTCTCCTTTATATCCACAAATTTCCCCATTACATCAGAATGCACATAGTTCTTCCCATATCAGAGTCCACAGAGTTCCCTTTTACATACGAGTCTTCAAGCCCCCCTTACAGTGTAAGGGGGAATGCTACAGACTCTGGTGTAAAGGGGTACTCTGATGTAAGGTGGTCTTTGGTTATTCTGGAGTTCTGCACAGTTCCAGCTTACATCAGGGCTGAAGAAACATGGCAAATGGACTCAGCCAACCTGCCAACAAACATCAGGGAGGGTCGGTGTGATCTTGGTGCATACAGAGAGATGTACTCCCCTCTTTGGGAGAAGGATTCATCAGTACCCCCTCCCCAGACAAGGTCACCTGGGAGAAGAATTGACCAGTCAGGATTTCCCACCAAATTGTGACTCCTCGCCATTACCTAGTCACTCCAATCCCCCACTTTACTTACCTCTCCGACACCTACACTTTTCTAGAGTTCCCATGCTCCCACCATGTGTGTACACCACTCAAGGGCTTCCTGCACCATCACCAGGCTTTGTGATGACAATGCAGTGTATACCATGACAGTAATGAGCACTGTGTAAACACTCACCCACACTCTCGCTCGCTTCTAGACTGACTCTCCCACTGCTTGAAAATCTCCCATTGGCTGTCGCAGCTTCCTTTGTATTGTAACTCTCTCGGCGTTGGACAGGCAGAGGGCAGGCCACTCAGTGATTGGGGAACAACATATGGCCTGGGAGCTGGAGGGTTACAAGAGGAGAGTAGGGCGGCATCCCAGTGCAGGGCACAACCCTGAGTCCCATGTCAGCAACCATGGGGGTGCTATGGCGGTTCTAGCAATATCTTTGGAGGTGCTTTAGCACCCCTAAGCACCCTACTGGCATCGCCCCTGAGAACAATGGTACTCTATAAAGTTTGCAAACCTACTCAATGTACTCATTTTAGATCTTAGAAGAACTACCGCCTGCCCCTAGATTTTGCTGCACATTTTTAATTATTAAGCACTTTGTAGACCATTTTCAGGTTTTATTTGGGCTTGTCATCTACAATTGCGAGAAAAAGTTTTTGTGCACTTAATTCCAGGATTTCCATATAAATGGCTCCTAAAATGTGGTCTGATGTTCATCTTATTACAATTATAGGCAAACCCAATCAGCCACCTGGCTGCTTACTTTTCATTTTATTTAAAAGTGTTCAAAAAACATGCAAGTTTGCTGTGTGGCAGCTAGAGGAACGATTAATCATACATGACTCTGCATATGCTGAAATTAACTGCTTCCTGAACGTCCACAGTACATTTACTGCAGGCAGGCGGGCGGAACAAGCAGGCTAAGCAAGTCCAATCTTTAACAAACTCGTGCAGACTCCACCTCCGCAACATCGCCAAAATACGCACGTTCCTAACCCCAGAAACCACTAAACAGCTCATCCACTCCCTCATCATATCACGACTCGACTACTGCAACTCCCTCCTCACTGTCCTGCCTCGCCGCTGGCTATCCCCGCTTCAGTCGATCCTGAATACGGCTGCCAGACTCATTCACCTTTCCAACCGCTCCATTTCCGCCACCCCCCTCTGCCAATCCCTCCACTGGCTTCCGATTGCGCAACGGATCAAATTCAAAATCCTAACACTGACGTACAAAGCCGTCCACCACACTGCCCCAAACTACATCACTGACCTAATATCAAAGTACCGCCCAGCACGCACACTCCGCTCCTCACAAGACCTCCTTCTCTCTAGTTCCCTGGTCTCCTCCTCCCATGCCCGCCTCCAGGACTTCTCCAGGGTGTCACCCATCCTCTGGAACTCCCTGCCCCAACCCATCAGATTATCACCTACTCTCCTCTCCTTTAGGCGCACCCTGAAAACCCATCTCTTCAGGGAAGCCTACCCCACCCCCTGCTAACTTGACCGACCTCCTCCACTCTTCCTACCACTCCATCCCCCACAGCTATCTCCTCCTGTGCCACCATCCCCTCCCTCCTAGATTGTAAGCTTGAAAGAGCAGGGCCCTCAATCCCCTCATGTTTTGCATTGTATTGGTATTGTTCTGTCACATGTTCTGTCCCCCTTTGTAATGTACAGCGCTGAGCGAACTATTGGCGCTTTATAAATACTGTATAATATAATAATACCTGTACATCAGCTGTCAGCTGACATCATTTTGCAAGGAACCTGATATTAATGTCGGGATCCAACAAGATGCCTGAGAGGCAACTGGCCCAACTTCTCAGCATGCTGCTGAAAGTCTGAGCCTGCCACTCCAGTCCCCTCCAAAGCCTGAGACAGCAGTGAGCGCTAGAGGGGCAGAGGAGAGAGCCAGAGACTGACAGTCACCGCTCTCTGCTCACTGAAGACTGAGGACTGAGCAGTCATTGAACAATCTGGTGTGATGAGGATCACTGTAATGTCCTCCTCAAAACTGCAGGCTAGGGGAGGAAGAACCTGGAGGAACAAAAAGGTGTTGATCAAGTTGAACTGATCTTATGAGAGCAAATTGCTCACTGCATAGAGAGGTATTTTTAACCACTTCCTGCCAGAGGTACACATATATGCAGCCTCTAGATAGGTGGGCTTTAACCACAAGCCTACACGGCACTTATACCCCCTTCCTGCCCAGGCCAATTTCCAGCTTTCAGTGCTGTTGCACTTTGAATGACAATTGTGCGGTCATACAACACTGTACCCATATGAAATTTTTATCATTTGTTTTGTGACAGATAGAGCTTTATTTTGGTGGTATTTAATCACCTATGGGCTTTTTCTTAAACAAACCAAAAACCACTGAAAATTTTGAAAAAAAAAAGTTTTTTCTTAGTTTTTGTTATAAAATTTTGTAAATAAGTGATTTTTCTCCTTCACTGATGTGTGCTAATGAGGCTGCAGTGATGGGCACTGATAGGCTGCACTGATAGACACTGATAGGTGGCACTGATGGGCACTGATGAGGAGGCACTGGTAGGTGGCACTGATGGGCATTGACAGGCATCACTGATGGGCACTGAAAGGCAGCACTGATAGGCGGCACTGACTGGCACTGTTAGGCGGCACTGACTGGCACTGATAGGCAGCACTGACAGGCACTGATAGGCGGCACAGATAGGCGGCACTGACTGGCACTGATAGGCGGCACTGACTGGCACTGATTGGCAGCACTAATAGGTGGCACTGACTGGCACTGATGGGTGACACTGAAAGGCAGCTCAGATGGGCACTGATATGTGGCATTGATGTGCACTGGTAGGCACTGATATGTGGCACTGATGGGCACTGGCACGAGGCACTGATGAGCACTGGCACAAGGCACTGATGGACACTGACAGGTGGCACTGCTGGGGCTACACTGATCATCAGGGCACACTGATCATCAGTGCCCTGATGATCAGTGTACATGTCCCCTCTGCGGAAAGCCGATTACCGGCTCTCCTCTCCTCTCGAGGTTTCAGCGTGATAGCTCGAGAGGAGAGAAAGGCCGATAACCGGCATTTCCCTGTTTACATGTGATCAGCTGTGATTGGACACAGCTGATCACATGACCGAGCCGACATCTTCGGCTCTTTCCGGGATCGGTAATCCGCTGTGTCCGAGGGACACAGCGCACTGCCAATCCTGAGCCGCGCATGCACGGTGAGAATGGGAGGACATCATATGATGTCCTCCCAGAACGAGAGAACCGCCTTGCGTCCGTCATATTACTATAGGCTGGCGGGAGGTGGTTAATGCTGAGAGCCCACATATATGTATGTAAATACATTAGTGATCTGAGAAAGCACACCCTGTGTGTGCTCCCAACACAGTTATCTGTGGGGACCAGAAAGCTCCCGACGCACACTTGCAACCAGGAGCTTTCAGATCATGTGACCACTGTGAGAGCTAATCGCAGCAGTAACTTGACTGGAATGCATACCTCTGCCTCCTGGCATTTAGAAGTTCTTAAACAGCTGCAGGAAGGGGTTAATGTGCGTCTCTGCAACAGTGCAGAAATTTAGGTGTCCATACTAGGCAGAAATATTCATCAGCCAAAAATTATATTCAAAATTTCTGCCAATTGACCTATAAACTGTACGGAATTCTTGTTCAAAAATGTATCTAATTATACATAAGTGTTGGGCTGAACACCCCCCTGTTCGGTTCACAGTTGAACATTCGAACATAACGAAAGTTCGATTGCAAACTTCGAGCAGAGGGGACAATTCACTAAGCGATATCTTACTGTCTCTGACTATGCGGTAAGATACTGTGCAGCTCCTAAAAACATTCTTTATTGTTTCAGCTGTCAGTGGGGAATGTAAAAAGAATTGGCGGCATTGCCCAGCAATTAAAAAAAAAATTTTAATCAAATGTGTGGGGGTCCCCCCCATTCATACCAAATTCTTCGGGTCTGGTATGGATTTTGAAGGTATCCCCCGTGCCAACATTTTTTTTTTAAATGGCGTGGCCTTCCCCAAAATCAATACCAGACCCTTATCTGAACATGCAGCTCAGCAGGTCAGGAAAGGGGGGGGGCGAGTGAGCCCCCCCTTCTGAACCATACCAGGCCACATGCCCACAATTCAACATGGGGAGGTGCTTTGTGATGGCGTGGGCTCCCCCCCAAAGCACGTTGTCCCCATGTTGATGGGGACAAGGGCCTCTTCCCCACAACTGTGGCTGGTGGTCTACAGGTGGGGGGCTTATCGGAATCTAATTTAACAAGGGGCCCCCAGATCCTAGCCCCCCCTATGTGATGGAGTATGGGGTACAGGGTACCGCTACCCATTCACAAAAAAAAGTGTAGTGAAAAATGACAGGAGACAGTCTTTGACAAATCCTTTATTAAAAACAAAAAATTTAAAAATGTCCCCTGAAGTAGATCCAACACCAGTCACGATACCTGCTGCCACCACTGTCCCAAGAAACAAAACAAAAGAAATGCTCCGCTCTCAATGCTGGCTCCGGCCATCTGACAGCTGCGCCATTTTAGCCTAAATTTATAAAGAAAAAATATCTATTTGCTAAATTTTATAACAAAATCTAAGCAAATCTAAGCATTTTTTTTTCACAATTTTCGGTACTTTTTAATTTATATGCATAATAAGAATAATTTATATGAATAATAAGAATAGTACAAATAAAAAATCCAGTGGGGATCAAATACCAGCAAAAGAAAGCTCTATCTATCTAAAAATAAGGATAAAATTTTCATATGGGTACAGTGTTGCATGACTCAAAGTGTGATAGTGCTGAAAACTGAAAATTGGCCTGGACTGGAAGGCGGTTAAAGTGTCCGGACTTGAAGTGGTTAATTTATCCATTACTGTACACTACTGTACAACAGTTTTAAACAGGTGTGAAAAAAAGATGTAATTCAGGAATGCTTTCAGAAATACAAGTGTTATGTGTCATTTAATGGGTCTCTTACATACACTATACACATACTAGGATATTTCATGGATATACTTATTGCACAGGTGGCAACTAGAGATGAGCGAATCGAACTCGGCGAAGTGGAATTCGTTTCGAATATTAGGAAAATTTGATTCGCGACGAATCCGAAAATTAGCAGACTTCGGATGCGCGAATCAAAATTTTTCCTAAAATGGCGGCGACATGTGCGGCGACGGAGCGGAGATGTCTGGGAAGGCGTGCAGACAAGGCGCGCTGACCCATAATGCATTCATTCATGACATGTGATCGCATTAGCCAATCAGCAGCCAGCCAGCCAGCACTGTGTAATGGTCGAGCTATAAATGGCGGCCATTTTAGAATTCTCCATTTGCCTCCAGTCATTCAAGAGAGGCAGACCTGGCTGTATTGAGGGAGAGAGTTAGGGACACAGAAACGTTACTTAGGGCCAGAGAAACGTTACTTAGGGACACAGAAACGTTACTTAGGGCCACAGAAACGTTACTTAGGGCCACAGAAACGTTACTTAGGGCCACAGAATCGTTACTTAAGGCCACAGAAACGTTACTTAGGGCCACAGAAACGTTACTTAGGGCCACAGAATCGTTACTTAGGGCCACAGAATCGTTACTTAGGGCCACAGAAACGTTACTTAGGGCCACAGAATCGTTACTTAGGGCCACAGAAACGTTACTTAGGGCCACAGAAACGTTACTTAGGGCCACAGAATCGTTACTTAGGGACACAGAAACGTTACTTAGGGCCACAGAAACGTTACTTAGGGCCACAGAATCGTTACATAGGGACACAGAACCGTTACTTAGGGCCACAGAAACATTACTTAAGGACACAGAATTGTTACTCAGGGACAGACACAGAATTGTTACTGAGGGACACAGAATTGTTACTGAGGGACACAGAATTGTTACTGAGGGACAGACACAGAATTGTTACTCAGGGACAGACACAGAATTGTTACTCAGGGACAGACACAGAATTGTTACTGAGGGACACAGAATTGTTACTGAGGGACACAGAATTGTTACTGAGGGACACAGAATTGTTACTCAGGGACAGACACAGAATTGTTACTCAGGGACAGACACAGAATTGTTACTCAGGGACAGACACAGAATTGTTACTCAGGGACAGACACAGAATTGTTACTGAGGGACACAGAATTGTTACTGAGGGACACAGAATTGTTACTCAGGGACAGACACAGAATTGTTACTCAGCGACAGACACAGAATTGTTACTCAGGGACAGACACAGAATTGTTACTCAGGGACAGACACAGAATTGTTACTGAGGGACACAGAATTGTTACTGAGGGACACAGAATTGTTACTCAGGGACAGACACAGAATTGTTACTGAGGGACACAGAATTGTTACTGAGGGACACAGAATTGTTACTCAGGGACAGACACAAAATTGTTACTCAGGGACAGACACAGAATTGTTACTCAGGGACACAGAATTGTTACTGAGGGACACAGAATTGTTACTGAGGGACACAGAATTGTTACTCAGGGACAGACACAGAATTGTTACTCAGGGACAGACACAGAATTGTTACTCAGGGACAGACACAGAATTGTTACTGAGGGACACAGAATTGTTACTGAGGGACACAGAATTGTTACTCAGGGACAGACACAGAATTGTTACTCAGGGACAGACACAGAATTGTTACTCAGGGACAGACACAGAATTGTTACTCAGGGACAGACACAGAATTGTTACTGAGGGACACAGAATTGTTACTGAGGGACACAGAATTGTTACTGAGGGACACAGAATTGTTACTGAGGGACACAGAATTGTTACTCAGGGACAGACACAGAATTGTTACTCAGGGACAGACACAGAATTGTTACTCAGGGACAGACACAGAATTGTTACTCAGGGACAGACACAGAATTGTTACTCGGGGACAGACACAGAATTGTTACTGAGGGACACAGAATTGTTACTGAGGGACACAGAATTGTTACTCAGGGACAGACACAGAATTGTTACTCAGGGACAGACACAGAATTGTTACTCAGGGACAGACACAGAATTGTTACTGAGGGACACAGAATTGTTACTGAGGGACACAGAATTGTTACTCAGGGACAGACACAGAATTGTTACTCAGGGACAGACACAGAATTGTTACTGAGGGACACAGAATTGTTACTGAGGGACACAGAATTGTTACTGAGGGACACAGAATTGTTACTGAGGGACAGACACAGAATTGTTACTCAGGGACAGACACAGAATTGTTACTCAGGGACAGACACAGAATTGTTACTGAGGGACACAGAATTGTTACTGAGGGACACAGAATTGTTACTCAGGGACAGACACAGAATTGTTACTGAGGGACACAGAATTGTTACTGAGGGACACAGAATTGTTACTCAGGGACACAGAATTGTTACTCAGGGACACAGAATTGTTACTCAGGGACAGACTCAGAATTGTTACTGAGGGACACAGAATTGTTACTCAGGGACACAGAATTATTACTGAGGGACACAGAATTGTTACTCAGGGACAGACACAGAATTGTTACTCAGGGACACAGAATTGTTACTCAGGGACACAGAATCGTTGAATTAAAGAGTATGTCAGACAACATGCAGAGGAGTGGCAGAGGAGGCAATGTTTTAGGAGCGAGCAGACGTGGCAGCAGAGTAAGGGGTCGAGGCAGCACTAGTCGCAGCCAGAGGCCAGTGCTCCCGGTGTCATCCAGCGGTCGTGTCTCCACCGACAACCCTGCCGTCATCGATTGGTTGGCTCGGTCGTCTTCCTCTTCCCAGGTCACCTCTGACACCTACAGCCAACGGTCGGTGGGTACGTCAGACACAACCGTTAGTTGGCATGGCCCGGGAGCAAGCCCACTGAAATCACGTGTCCTCTACCTGCCCCTGTCCTTTGGTGTTCCCTCACCAAGCGAAGTATCGCATGCTGTGGGCTCAGCCCTACTGTACAGTGAGGAAGAGCTAACAGAGGGCGGTCAGGAACGGGGGGAGACATCCGCCTCTTCAGCAGCCAGGCGAAGAAGTACTGGCGAGGAGAGTGGCTCGGTAGCCGGTCTAGAGACAGGTCTGTCTCCGGAACCACACGCAGCCGAGAGGGCTAGTAGTGAGGCGGAGACCCTAATTGATGATGAGGCTGATCGCACTTGGCAGCCTCGTCGTCATCAGGCTATTGCTTCCGCATCATCAGGAGAAGAGGGTGGCAGCTTGACAGCGAGCAAAACAGTCGGTGGGTTGCCCAGGGGGCAGCAGGGTCGCAGCAGTGTCAGTGGAGGCAAACGGCCACGGAGTAGAGCACCAGCTCCACTGCAGCCCACCACCACGGCCAGTAGTGGTGTCGGTGTGCACGGAGGAAGTAGCAGTCAGCCAGTGAGGAGTATCGGGGGCAAAGTTTCCTACTCGGCGGTGTGGCAATTTTTCGTCAAGCCGCCCGAGGAAGTAAACGTAGCCGTATGTCGACTATGTGGCCAGAAAGTCAAGCGTGGCCAGGGGGCCCATGTTGGGACTACAGCGTTGCGGCAGCATATGCAGCGTCGCCATTTGGTGGCCTGGGAAAACCGTGATAAAGATACGGCGGTTCTGCCTGCCCCAGCCCCCGCTCCATCACCTGCTCCGTTACTTGCTCCGTCACCCGACGTCAATCGCCCTCTATCAGCCAGTCAAGGCTCCAACACCTCTGCTGAGGAGAGTTGTCGCTCGTTGGCATCTTCCGCTCGTTCAGATGCTCCTTCTCCTGCTACTCCTCTTCACGGATTCCGTCAGCAGTCTTTCTTGGAATCCGTTTCCAAGAGACAACAGTTTGCGAGCACGCACCCGACGGTGCAGAAGCTGAACGTCCTCCTATCCAAGTTGCTGGTGCTGCAGTCCCTCCTTCCAAGTGGTGGACTCAGCACCTTTCCGAGAAATGATGGCTTGTGCCGCGCCGCGGTGGAGAGTGCCAAGCCGTCATTTCTTCGCCAAAAAGGCAGTGCCAGCCCTGCATTCACATGTAGAAGAGATGGTGGGCCAGTCTTTGAGCATGTCGGTCTCTGCCAAAGTGCATGGCAGTGCCGACGTGTGGAGCTGTAACTACGGTCAGGGACAGTACATGTCATTTACGGCCCACTGGGTGAACGTGGTGCCGGCACAGCCGCACCAGCAACTTGGACAGGTCACGCCGCTTTTGCCTCCACGTTTGCACGTCCTTGGTCCAGAAAAGATGTCCGCCTCTACCACCTCTTCTTCCGCCGTGTCCTCAGCCGCCACCCCCGTGCCAAGTCCCATTACCCGACCGGCATATCACATGTCCAGGGCGCAACGGTGTCACGCTGTGCTGCACCTGGTATGCCTTGGCGAACGTAGTCACACAGGGGAGGAACTTCTGAGTGTAATGAACAGAGAAATCGACAGATGGCTGTCTCCGCGCAAACTGAAAATCGGAACCATGTTGACCGACAACGGAAAGAACATGGTGTCTGCTCTGCGTCAAGGAAGGTTGTGCCATGCGCCATGCATGGCTCACGTGTTCAATCTGGTTGTCAAGCGGTTCCTAAAATCCACCATCCCACTGCAAGACATCCTTAAAATGTCACGTAAACTTTGCATGCATTTCAGCCATTCCTACACCGCAAAGCACACCCTCCTTGAGCTGCAGCGGCAGAACGGAATTCCACAGCATCTGCGACGTTGCAACAAGGTGGAATTCAACCCTACACATGTTAGACCGCCTTTACGAACAGCGAAAGGCCATCACCGATTTCCTGATGTTACAAGCGGATAAAGGTACTCCCCTGTGTAACTTCGATGTCAGCCATTGGCAGCTCATGCGTGACACCTGCCGCTTGCTCAGGCCCTTTGAGGAGGCCACGCTATTCGTGAGTCGGCAGGACTATGGGATGAACGACGTCATTCCTCTGTTGCACGTCCTGGAACAAATGCTGTTAACAATGGCTGGTCAGGGTGCGGTAGACGTGGCGCACAGATCTCAACGCCACATGACCCCTGTGGGGGCAGGACAAGAAGAAGAGGAGGAGGTAGAGGAGGACATTGGTGCTCAGGAATTATTGAGTGAAATGGGTGGTTTTTCCACTCAGCGGACAGGAGTGGAGGAGCAGGAGCATCTGGTAGAGGAGGAGGAGGAGGAGACAGAGGACCCAGACGCACCGTGGCAGTATGCTGTGGAGATGGAGGCAGGGAGTCCCTCGCATTCCTTGGCACAAATGGCCCATAGCATGCTCGGTTGCTTGCGTAGCAACAGCCGAATAATAACCATCAGACAGAGGGATGAATTTTGGCTGTCCACCTTGTTGGACCCTCGCTACCGTTCAAAAATGGTGGCCTTTTTCACACCTGCTGAGAGGGAGGCCAAAATAACGTACTATAAAAACCACCTATGTAGTCAGTTGGTCTCTGCTGTTCTGCGCCAACGTCCATCCTCAGACACTGTGGGCCCTGTGCGCTCGCGTTCCGCTGCCATGGCAGCAGGGGAGGGGTGGGGTGGTAAGAGCAGTGGCAGCTCCACCAGCAGCGGCTGCCTCAGTCTGCAGTCGATGATGAGTAGCTTTCTTCACCAGCGCAGTGAGGAAACTACTAACCAGCCGCAGCAGCAGCAGCAGCATCAGGTGGACCTGGAGCAGGACCTCAAACAACAGGCTTGGGCCTACTTGGACAGCACCCTGCCAACCGAGGTAGACAATCCCCTTGACTACTGGGCAACGAAACTTGACCTTTGGCCCCAGCTAGCTGAATTTGCCCTTGAAAGGCTGTCATGCCCGGCCAGTAGCGTGGCATCGGAGCGCGTGTTTAGTGCGGCAGGAGGTATTGTAACTCCGCGGAGGACACGACTGTCCACCAAAGTGTGGAGAGACTCACGTTTGTGAAAATGAATCAGGCGTGGATTAGTCTGGATTTCAAACCACCAGTTCCTGACACAACTGACTAAATCCGCCATGAATCATGCCCCAAACATGTGCCACTTTCAGATCTCCTCACACTGCTGGTGTGTTCCATTTTTTGTCATAGGGTGCTGGCAGATTACGGGCCTCCCATTGCTGCTGCCAGGCCCGTAATCTGCCATGGGCCCCTGTACCGCCTCCTCATGCTGCTGCCAGGTCCAGAGTCTCTCATGGGTCCCTGTACGGCCTCCCATTGCTGCTGTCTCCATCGCCACACTCTGCCATGTGCCACTTTCAGGTCTCCTCACACTGCTGGTGTTTTCCATTTTTTGTCATAGGGTGCTGGCAGATTACGGGCCTCCCATTGCTGCTGCCAGGCCCGTAATCTGCCATGGGCCCCTGTACCGCCTCTTCATGCTGCTGCCAGGTCCAGAGTCTCTCATGGGTCCCTGTACGGCCTCCCATTGCTGCTGTCTCCATCGCCACACTCTGCCATGTGCCAGTTTCAGGTCTCCTCACACTGCTGGTGTGTTCCATTTTTTGTCATAAGGTGCTGGCAGATTACGGGCCTCCCATTGCTGCTGCCAGGCCCGTAATCTGCCATGGGCCCCCGTACCGCCTCCTCATGCTGCTGCCAGGTCTAGAGTCTCTCATGGGTCCCTGTACGGCCTCCCATTGCTGCTGTCTCCATCGCCACACTCTGCCATGTGCCACTTTCAGGTCTCCTCACACTGCTGGTGTGTTACATTTTTTGTCATAGGGTGCTGGCAGATTACGGGCCTCCCATTGCTGCTGCCAGGCCCGTAATCTGCCATGGGCCCCTGTACCGCCTCCTCATGCTGCTGCCAGGTCCAGAGTCTCTCATGGGTCCCTGTACGGCCTCCCATTGCTGCTGTCTCCATCACCACACTCTGCCATGTGCCACTTTCAGGTCTCCTCACACTGCTGGTGTGTTCCATTTTTTGTCATAGGGTGCTGGCAGATTACGGGCCTCCCATTGCTGCTGCCAGGCCCGTAATCTGCCATGGGCCCCTGTACCGCCTCCCAATGCTGCTGCCAGGTCCAGAGTGTGTCATGGGTCCCTGTACGGCCTCCCATTGCTGCTGTCTCCATCGCCACACTCTGCCATGTGCCACTTTCAGGTCTCCTCACACTGCTGGTGGGTTCCATTTTTGTCATAGGGTGCTGTATGGCCTCCCATTGCTGCTGCCTCCACCGCCGCACTGTGGCTCCACACTCTGGTTTTGGCCCCGTGACTGCCCAAATGAGTGAAGTGTGCGGTGATTCTAAGATCGACGGCACTCATCTGCATGTCATACTGACTGACAGTATTATTTCTCTTCCCCAGCAGACTCCAAGGGCATTTAAATTAAAGGTACAGTGTTCTGCACTAATATAAAGGCTCTCTGAAGCCTAGAAACACCCTTTTATAAGTTAAAATCGCAGCGAATATATTCGCATCGAATCAAATTTATTCCTCGAATTCGCCGAATCAGCCGAATTGAATTTTTGAATACTTCGCTCATCTCTAGTGGCAACCTATCATGGTACCATGCTTGAGTTCACTGAGCTCCTGAGAGCGGCTCATTCTTTCACAAATGTTCATAAAAGCAGTCTGCATGTCTAGGTGCTTGATTTTATACAGATAAAGATATGTGAGCGCTATTGGAAAGTGACAGCAGCTAGGACACCTAAAGGTACCATAAAACCTCTAAAAATGGATTGTATATAGGAAATAGTGCAGCGCTGTTGTATGAATGAGCAAAAGATATAATAAACCAAACAATACCACAATGAAAGTGCAATATTAATAAGGTGCACAAAGTAGTAATCTACCACAGTTAGGTGGTTTGGGAGGTGAGTCAGTGAGAATAAGTCCCAATTGTAGACTTTTAGGTCATAACAGATCTTAATTCTAGGAGTTAAATTCCATATAATCAGGAGTGACCAGTGATGTGATGAAAAATAAGAGAATTGCGCACTCACCAGAAGTGCGCTATCCAAACGTATTTGAGATCATATTCGTCTCATCAGGTCAGCCAGAACAATCACTTCCAGGTATGATCAGGTTCCTGCGCCTGTGCCTTTAAGGACCTCTCAAATGGTACCACTGTCTCAGGACACTTCTAAACCGGCCTCTGTGAATGGTGAGACTCGCAGAGAGCCCAAGAATAATGCCACATAGAGTGATACTGCATTCAATAGGGTATTTATTTCAAAAAAGGTGCAAAGCATACAAGGAAAGAATAAGCAAAAACTGACCATTTGTATAAAGATGACCGCCAGCGACGGCAGTACATCAGGATGCTGCAGCCCCTTAACCTGACACATTTCGTGCGAAGCACTTAGTCATAGGGTGCAGGCGTACAGCACCAGACATCTATTTGGCTCTATTTATAGGCAAAAAATGGCGTGCATCACATCTAGGGGCCGCCATTTTGCCGGTGATCCGGCGCATGCGGATAGACGTCTGGTGCTGTAAGCCTGCACCCTATGACTAAGTGCTTCGCATGAAACGCGTCAGAGTAATGGGCTACAGCATCCTGCATCCTACCGCCGCTGGCGGCCATCTTTATACACATGCTCAGTTTTTGCTTATTCTTTCCTTGTATGCTTTGCACCTTTTTTGGAATAAATACCCTATTGAATGCAGTATCACGCTATGTGGCATTATTCTTGGGCTCTCTGCGAGTCTCACCATTACCAAGCAAACCCATTTGATCACCTTCTCATCCATTCCCCATCAACTCTTCTCTACCTTTAAAGTGTTGCTAAACCCAGGACACTGCATTCACTATATCTGGTCTCCCACAGAACATGGAAATGCAATTATTTTAGTAAACATAAACTGCTAAATACCTTTTCTCATCAGCAGTTAGAGCAGTCTCGAGACTTCTATCAGTGTCCAGCAGAGCACTGGTTTACTTGTAGGAATTTTCTTTCTGCACTAGGAGGATGCAGAACCCCTGTCCTCTGGAGAGTGCTGATTGGCCTGTGCTGATCACATGCAATCTCCCAAGAAAAAATAAAACCTCTGTAGCAATACACACCAAACTCAACATGTGCAGAGTGACTCCAAACTTCTGTTCTATCAGGAGATATTTAGGGGACAGTGGAAGAAGGGGAGGATCAGAGAAGACAGTATCAAACAGTCTTTTTACGCAATGCAGACTTATTTTACTATTGTGGGCAGGGGCGGACTGACGACTCATGGGGCCCCCGGGCAATAGGGGATCATGGGGCCCCTGTGTCCTTGCCCAAAGTCAAAAAAGCCTATGAAAAAGTTACCAGGGGCATCTCATGGGGCACCCTACTGACCCCAGGCCCTTGGGCAGTGCCCAAGTTTCCAAATGGTCAGTCCGCCCCTGGTTGTGGGTTTAGTAACACTTTAACTCTTACCTGTGCATCTCATGCCTGTGTGGGCAAACCCAGACCTCACACAGTTTATGCTTAGGTATGCCCATGTGAACAAGTCTTAACAGTAATGTACAGACATACATATATATATATATATACACATAAATATACTGTACATACAGTTAGGTCCATATATATTTGGACACAGGCACAATTTTAGCCTTTTTCAGGTATAGACCAAAACATATTCAAGCTATAGTTATATATTGGATATGGGCTAAAAGTGCACACTCTAAGGTTTAATTTGAGGGTATGTACATCCAAATTGGAGGAAGGGTTTGGGAATTACAGCTCTTAAGACTAGCCATCCCCCCTTTTTCAAGAGACCAAAAGTAATTGGACAATTGAATCAAAAGCTGTTTCATGGCCAGGTTTGGGCTATTCCTTCGTTATTTCTTCATCAATTAAGCAGGCAAAATGTCTGGAGTTGATTCTAAGTGTGGTATTTGCATTTGGAATCTATTGCTGTGAACCTACATCATGCTTTCAAAGAAGCTGTCCATGCAAGTGAAACAGGCCATTGTAAGGCTTCAAAAATGAAATGAATCCCCCAGAGAGATAGCAGCAACATTAGGAGTGGCCAAATCAACAGTTTGGTACATTCTGAGGAAAGAAGAACGCACTGGTGAGCTCAGCAACATAAAAAGGCATGGACGTTCACGGAAGACAACAGTGGTGGATGATTGCAGGATCCTCTCTATGGTAAGGAAAAACCCATTCACAACATCCAGACAAGTGAAGGACACTCTCCAGGAGGTGGGCGTATCATTGTAAAAGTCCTACAATGAAGAGAAGACATCACGAGAGCAAATACAGAGGGTTCAACACAAGGTGCAAACCATTCATAAGCCTGAAGAATAGAAAAGCCAGATTAGACTTTGCCAAAAAACATCTAAAAAAGCCAGACCAGTTCTGGAAAAGCATTCTTTGGACAGATCAAACTAAGATTAATCTGTACCAGAATGATGGGAAGAAAAAATGTGGAGAGAGGTTGGAACAGCTCATGATCCAAAGCACACAACATCATCTGTAGAACATGGTGGAGGCAGTGTGATGGCATGGGCATGCATGGCTTCCAATGGCACTGGGTCATTAGTGTTTATTGATGTGACAGAAGACAGAAGCAGCCGGATGAATTCTGCAGTGTTTAGAGATATACTGTCAGCCCAGATTCAGCCAAATGCAGTAAAGTTGATTGGATGGAGCTTCACAGTACAGCTGGACAATGATCCAAAATACACTGCAAAAGCAACCCAGGAGCTTTTCGAAGGAAAAGAATATTCTGCAATGGCCAAGTCAATCACCTGTATCTCAACCCAACTGAGCATGCATTTCACTTGCTGAAGGAAAAACTAAAGGCAGAAAGACCCACAAACAAGACAAACTGAAGACAGTTGCAAATAGAGCCTGGCAAAACATCAGAAAGGAGGAAACCCAGTCTTTGGTAATGTCCATGGGTTCCAAACTTCAGGCAGTCATTGCCAGTAAAGGATTCTCAACAAAATATTAAAAAGGAAAGAGAAAGAAAGAGAAGATAGAGAAAGAGAGAAAGAAAGCAAGGAAGGAAGGAAGGAAAAAAAGAGAGAGAGGAAGGAAAGAAAGAAAGAAGATGGAGAGAGAGAAAAAAAGAAATAGAAAAAGGAGAAAGAGAGATAAAGAGAGAGAGAAAGAAAGAAGGAAAGAAAGGGAGAAGACACAAGACTGGTGGGGAGTGTGGGCGGGGCAGACACAGGAGGAGAGGGCGGGAGGAGGAGAGGCAGAACCAGCTTTCTCTCTCCTCTCCCATCTGTGGTGGGCGGAGAACTGTCAGCAGTGGGGACAGTCTATCCTAACAGATGCCCCACAGCAACTGCAGGGAGGGGGGGCCGGCCACAGGGGGAAGCATACAGGAGCCCACGGCTGCAGGAGATGAGGGGGGGCTGGCTGCGGGGGGAGCATACAGAAGCCCAGGGCTGCAGGAGATGATAGGAGGGGTTCGCTGGCAGCACATAGAGATAAATACACGGTCCGAATCCTCTACTGTATGTATCCCCCAGCCGCCCCACCTATCCAGGTGGCCCTGGTCCACCGGGTAAATATTCGGTGTGCCCTATGGCCAGTCCAGGCCTGGGTACACTCATACGTAAACTCACACACAGGGGCATAACTACAGGGGTCATAGCTACCAGGAACCCCTGTACATCTGGACAGGAAGGGCGGCAGGGCAGCATATAGAAGAACCGATCCCCTCTATTTTCCTCCTGCAGCTGCTGAAAGCCTGCTTCTCCTCTTCTCCCTCCCACAGGCATTCAGTGCCTGCAGGAGGAAAATGGAGGGGATCAGTTCTGCTATATTCTGCCCCCACCACCCCTCCTATCCAGCTTCCTCTTCTTTCTGACCCCAGGCCCCTGATTGATCTCCTGCCCCCTCTCCCCGCAGCACTGCTGAGTTCCTCATTGCCCTCTCCCGCTGGCTGCTGCGGGGGATGTGTCAGGATGGCGAGCAGGAAAGCGGCTGATAAATAAGTTATTTACTGGCCCATTCATTTTCTGAACTTTACTGATCACTAACACTGTCCATTAATAACTGTGTTTACTATGCTTCAATTTGTGAATGAGCAGGAAGCACTGTACAGAGTTCTCAATCTTCTTTCTCTGTCTCAAAGGTGAAACATCAGAAACATCAGGAGTCTGTTTAGACGCTGATATCTCACCAAAGCATCCCAATGGAGAGCTTATTAGCCGCTTTCCCGCCGCCCTATAGCAGATATACTGCTACAGGGCAGCAGGGGTGTGCAAAATCCTTATATATACTTGATTTAGCATGTCCGGGTACGGGGCATGCGCGAGCGCCCTACCCGTGCCGCTACTCACATCCTCAGCTGTCAATCACTGGGTCCTAGCCGGTGATCTCTCGCCAGCACCCAGCGATTGAGGAGCATTACCAACGAAGGGAGAAAACTGTAAGTAAACAATACAGTTCGCTACCCTGTCAGCTCCTGCGCACTGCTATGCATGGCTTTGCACAGCAGAGCCATGCATAGCAATGTGCTTACAGTGAAGCACACTCTCACAGTTTACAGTAAAACAGCACACAGTTAATCCTTTGATCGCCCCAGATGTTAACCACTTCCTGCCCAGTGTCATTAGTACAGTGTCAGTGCTTTTTATTAGCAGTATTGGTGTCACTGGGGATGTCAGTGACACCAAGTCAGTTCCCTCCTCAGTGTCAGAATTCCCACCGCAGTCCTGCAGTCCCGCAGTCCCGCTATAAGTTGCTGATCGCTGCCATTACTAGTAAAAAAATTATTAAAAATTAAAAAATCACAGTATATCTACTGCCATTTGTAAACTCTATAACTTTCACGTAAACCAATTAATTTACACATATTGGTTTTTTTCTTAGCAAAGACATGTAGCAGAATACATTTAGGTCTAAATTTATGACGAAATTTAATTTTTAAAATTTTTTTTACTGGACATGTTTAACCATTAGCCACCCGGCTAATGGCCGTTTGGCGGCCGGCAAAATCCTTCAGCGTTCCAGGTGGACGCCATATGGCAGTATGTACAGTTTACGCGCCTGCAGAGCCGCACAGCGGCGCGATCTGTCACCGGCCTTGTACCTCGGACACGGCCGATGACAGATCTGAGTACCAGCCCTGTTGCCGGTACCATGTGACCTGCTGTGACCAATCACAGCAGGTCACATGACAGTTGTATACAATGGATGGCTTCCTTCATGCCATCCATTGTATACTAGTGTGGCTAGCTGTGAATGGTCACAGCAATCACATGCACAAGCTGGGCCAATTTTTTTTTTCATACTGTCATCAGTCAGTGTCCCTGATCACCGCCATGCCAGTTATATGATGACACTGTACTGCACTGGTGACAGTATTTAAAAAAAAAATAGTGAAAATTTTTTTTTAATTTTTTCATTTTCCGAAAAATTATGACAAAAAAATACAACTTCAAAAAACTCGCCATGCCTCTTATGAAGTACGTCGGACTGTCTACTTTGCAAAAAGGGGTCATTTGGTTGATATCTGTACTTTTCTGACATTCTTGGACCTCAAGAAATTATATTGGCTGGCAGTACTTCAGGACTGATCAATGTACAGATCTATACCATAGTTTGTGAACTCTATAACTTTCCTACAAACTAAAAATACATCCTAATTTGGGTTATTTTCACCAAAGACATGTAGCAGAATACATCTTGGCCTAAATTTATGAAGAACAATTATTTATTTCCAAACTTTTATAACAGAAACAAGAAAAACATGGGTTTTTTTCTAAATTTTCGTTTTTTTTTTGTTAATTTAGCAAAAAATAAAAACCCCAGCGGTGATTAAATACCACCAAAAGAAAGCTCTAGTTGTGTGAAGAAAAGTATAAAATTTTAGTTTGGGTACAATGTTGTATGACCGCGCAATTGTCATTCAAAGTGTGAGAGCGCTGAAACCTGAAAAATGGCCTGGGCAGGAAGGGGGTAAAAGTGCCCGGTATGGAAATAGTTAATAGCAAATAGTCAAAAATATTGTTTTTTTCCCAAAATTGTCAATCTTTTTTTTTTAGAGCGCAAAAAATAAAAAACGCACAGGTGATCAAATACCACCGAAATAAAGCTCAATTCATGGAAAAAAAGGCATAAATTTAATTTGGGTTGTGCCATCAATCTTTGCCAATCCCTTTATTGACTACCACTCACCCAACAAATTAAATCAAAAAAAGGCTGTAGCCACTGATCAGTGTATTCTGACAGAAGTCAGAATACAATGGGGAGGATCAATGGGGAGGATCTTCCAATCCATCTTGCTTGTGTGGATAGAGGAATCCATTCATTCTTTTTTAATAAGCCCCTTGGCTGAAAGAATCAATACTTTGTGGCCTGGAGGATATTTGAGCCTCTTGTTGATCTTTGGAGGATGGTAAAAAAAGGGCTGAGCAGAATAGTTTATCATTACAAATTCTTTTTCTGCTTTTTTGATAAGTGTTAACTCTATTAATCATTAATTTGTATGCTTTGTGGTCTTCTTTAGGAGAACCATTATACTCTATTTTTTAAACATAGTACATTATATCAGACAGTATACTATGAGCTTCCTTAAAGCGGTATTAAACCCAAAAGCAAACCTTTATTATATTGCCGCTTACCAATTCATAGATGTGATGGCTGTAATAGTTTTCTTTTTTAGGCTTTCTTTTCTTTATTTTCATCAAATGATCAAGCTGATAAGTCAGCTGTTTTCAACAGAAAAAGTTCTCCTGGAGATGTATCAGTTGAGACATTTACCACTGACAGGGGTGCTTACAATGCTCAGCTTTTATTTATTCATGTAAAACATTTATCTCAAAATGAGAAAAACTGTTTGCTGTAACTGCAGTGTGAGCTCGAGCTTGGCTTCAGTTTGTTAGAGTATCTTACAGTGTGTTAGTTACGCTATTTTTAATCTCTGTGTTTGTACCATTTATGTTTTTACTGTAGAACTTCACCAACGGTAGCACTACACCATGAGTCTAAAGAAAGGGCTTGTATCTACAAAAGGTGTTATTTTTGGTGCCACGTAAATGTATCCTTTCCGTCAATTGATTATCTTTTAGGTCTCATCCATCCAGGGTGACTCTAGGAACAATACATAGAGGGGGCACATAAAACACATAAAACACCACAGTCAAAACTGGGGGGGCCTAATGATTTTCACCACTAAATCATACCACTGAAAAAACTATATATATATATATATATATATATATATATATATATATATATATTTGTATGCATGTAATGACAGTATACCTGTGCTTTTTTGTCCATGTATGTTTTGTCCGTATATGTGCGTGTAATGTCACTGACATGCAGCCTATATTACACACCTCACATCACATACAGTTTGTATTACACATTTATACCTCACATCACACACACACTGCCTATATTACACGTATACACCTCACATCACCTCCATCTCCGCACACTGCTCTCTCCCCACCATCTCTGAGAAGGACTGTCACTCTCCCATCAGACACACTACAGGAGATGATCAGAGACTGCAGACATTTTACAAGAGATGGTCAGAGACTGCAGACATACTACAGGAGATGATCAGAGACTGTAGACATACTACAGGAGATGGTCAGAGACTGCAAACATACTACAGGAGATGATCAGTGACTGCAGACATTTTACAAGAGATGGTCAGAGACTGCAGACATTCTACAGGAGATGATCAGAGACTGCAGAAATTTTACAAGAGATGGTCAGAGACTGCAGACATACTACAGGAGATGATCAGAGACTGCAGACATTTTACAAGGGATGGTCAGAGACTGCAGAAATACTACAGGAGATGACCAGAGATTGCAGACGTAATACAGGAGATGATCAGAGACTGCAGACATACTACAGGAGATGGTCAGAAACTACAGAAATACTACAGGAGATAGTCAGAGACTGCAGACATACCACAGGATGTGGTCAGAGATTGCAAACATACCACAGGAGATGATCAGCGACTGCAGACATAGTACAGGAGATGGTCAGAGACTTCAGATATACTATAGGAGATGGTCAGGGACTGCAGACATACTACAGGAGATGGTCATAGACAGCAGACATACTATAGGAGACAGTCAGTGACTACAGACATACTACAAAAGATGGTCAGAGACTCCAGACATAGTACAGGAGATGGTGAAACACTGCAGACATAGTACAGGAGATGAGGGTACCATATGGGGTACCTTTACTCTGTGCCATTTTTATCAATGCCCTAGGACAAGACTGAGGTTGCCATGGGGGAATAATCAATCTTCAAATGGGCCTCTACTCTTAGAGATAAACATACACCATGCACACTTGCACTACAATTATTCTTCAGTTAACTCTCGGGTCCTTGTGTAAATGTACATCCTTCTACTGTAATATACAATTAGGAGGAACACACTGAGTCTTGTCCACAACCACCTGTCCAGAGTTTTTCACTATCAGTCCCAGTAGCAGAGTAGGCCCCGCGGTGCACCAACTAATTGACCTGATTCTTGAGCTTCTGTACCTCTCAGGATGGGACCTCTGAGATGTGAGTCCTCTTCCTTTGCTGTGGGAGACAGACCATGGCAGAAGGAGTGTTGATAACATCTCCCTCGCTGCTAGAGGCTGTTCCATCTATAACAGGCACTTGCTAACAACAGGCTGTAGAATTCTGTTACCCATGGTAACCACCTGTTGTACTGCAGCAGGGTGACTCTAAAGTGCTATCTCTTCATACCTTAATATGCTAGTGACCCAACAGCTGTAGAAATGGGTTGGTTACTTGCATTGCACTCCTTTAAATGACTTCAGACCGGGCAGAAGGCAAGATTTCAATGCTTCACTTAAGAAAGACTCCAAGCATACAAAGTCCATAATATAAAAAAAACAGTTCTGTCTCTACATCCCTAACCGTAACTATGCACTTCTTAGAGATGACGAGGCAAAAGTAGGCCTCTCTCTCTCTCCCTCCTTCTTCGCATGCTGGATGATCGGGTTACGGGTTTTCCACCAAGGAAAGACCATGGAAACTGGTTAAATCTATTCCTTCTGTCTGGTGCAGCACCCAACTAGCTCAATTGCAACCCGCTTGCACACATGATGTGAAAAACACTGCTGTCTGCTGCTGTATTTTTATCACCCACTCCTAGCCTCTAGATAGGGTTCTCATGGTTCTCCTAGCACCCTTGGCTCTCACACTGTTCTTAGACTTACAGACCTCCTCCATTACCCTGGACTCGCTAATTGCCTCAGTATTCTCAGTCTTTCAGACTCACTCAACAGTCCCAACTCTCCCAGTCCTTCAGGTAAGGTAATCCCTCCAAATTAGAGTCTCGTATCCTGAGTGAATCACCTCTCCTTGCTGGAGCACAACTCTACCTACAAATAAAGGCTCTGAGCTATGGTCAGTTCTCCAGACAGACATGTACACAAGATTTAAGCCTTTTTCCCACCCAAATCTCTTTGAAGCCTTCAAGCTCCAGACCCTGATTTACTGACTACAAAACCTGGAGTATACTGGCAAACCAGTCTTTTCCATTAATAAAATGCTCTGGAGCTTTGTACTCTGCCCTCATGCGAATCCTGCATCATTCCTATACCATTTTCATAGTGGCAGGGCCTCACACTGTCACACCACAAAGAGCCTAAATTCAGCTCCTAAGCAGGTAATTAAAAGGACTGGTGTTTTACTCATGTTGTCTTCAATGTTGCATTAAAAGGAAGATTCTCCCTCTACTGTATGGCATTAATAGGAAAAAACAAAACATTGTTGGATTGCAGTGCCTCATGCCCAATGCCCTTTTTCACAATCTCTTGTCTATTAGCCTTGAAAATAGCCAGAATTGAGTATTAAGGATTTGCTGCACACACCCCTCCCTTCCTCCATAAACTTCAATGGAGATTCAAATTAAAATTTTCAATTTTCAGGCATGGTTCGCAAAAAGAACCCAGGCACATTCGCTCTTCTTTACTGATCAGCACTTGCCTACAAAAGATTCATTCTTCATAGGATCCTATGTTAAAGGACACTACAACAATCACCACTGCAAAGAGGACATTTACACTGACCACTAACACAATGGGGCTTTGACAATGAACACCAATGTACAGCAGCTTTTTATAGGGAAATCTGTTCCTTACATTGACTACCAAGGTACACTGGGCTTTAAATGTAAATGCCAGTGAGCCAGTGGGAGGGTTGCATAGAGCACCATTAAGTAGGCTGTATAAAAAGATGGCACTTTAGACCACTAGCCAACCAATGGTAATCAGATTTGTAATTAGAGATGTAAAGTTCACAAGGTTCCTGTGAATTGTGGGTGTGGAACCATGTGATTTGTACTCCAACACTACTTCCTCTTACTCTGTACCTGATGCTATTCTGTTTATGAGATCTGGCAGGGGCAGACACCTGTATATGATGCTTGTTTAACAGTTAGGTATGGACATGATAGCCATTTGACTGTCAGGCAGAGGGTAATCAGACCGCTGAATGACCAATAGTGTGAGGCTTACTGCAGAGTGCATACCTCAAACATACCTTCTGCACTCTGTAAGTAATGCTATGTGTTACATACTCTTGCTTGCTGTCATTTGTAAGCTGCTACGCAATTCTCACTGTTGCATTCCGTAAGCTGTGCAGTCCATTACATACTCCTGACTGCTCCACTTTTTAAAAAAGAAAGCTTTTTTGGTCATGCTTCTCCTATGAGTCATAGGAGTACACTTACTTGTGCTCTCCTGTGACCCAAAAACATCACAGAGCCACTCAATGCGCTAGAAGGATCCTGACAAAATGTCAGGATCCACCCAGATGCCTGATCAGCAACTGGCTCAGCTTCACAGTCCCCTCTGAGACCTGAGACAGCTGCTTCCACTCCTTCCCCAGCCTGGTGCTCCAGTGAGCACTGGATGAGCAAAGCAGAGATCAGTGACTGGCAGTCTCCTCAGAGTGGACTGATCAGCAGTCATGTGATTGCTTAGTTCTTCAGCTTAGAGCCAGTGGGGGACAGCTGTAGTATCACTCTGATGCTGCAGCCATAGAGCTGAATATGGATGTTTAATTTTTTGCACTCCTACTCTTCTCTTTTAAGGTGTGTTTTCTATTAAATACTCCTGAATTTATAGGCTGTGTTGTACATGACATACTCCTGAACTATTTAATGCTACACATTACATACAGGTGAAACTCGAAAAATTAGAATATCGTGCAAAAGTTCATTTATTTCAGTAATGCAACTTAAAAGGTGAAACTAATATATGAGATAGACTCATTACATGCAAAGCAAGATAGTTCAAGCCGTGATTTGTCATAAGTGTGATGATTATGGCTTACAGCTCATGAAAACCCCAAATCCACAATCTCAGAAAATTAGAATATTACATGCAATCAATAAAAGAAGGATTGTACATAGAACAATATCTGACCTCTGAAAAGTATAAGCATGCATATGTACTCAGTACTTGGTTTGGGCCCCTTTTGCAGCAATTACTGCCTCAATGCGGCATGGCATCGAAGCTATCAGCCTGTGGCACTGCTGAGGTGTTATGGAAGACCAGGATGCTTCAATAGCGGCCTTCAGCTCTTCTGCATTGTTCGGTCTCATGTCTCTCGTCTTTCTCTTGGCAATGCCCCATAGATTCTCTATGGGGTTCAGGTCAGGCGAGTTTGCTGGCCAATCAAGCATAGTAATCCCACGGTCATTGAACCAGGTTTTGGTGCTTTTGGCAGTGTGGACAGGTGCCAAGTCCTGCTGGAAAATGAAGTCAGCATCCCCATAAAGCTCGTCTGCGGAAGGAAGTATGAAGTGCTCCAAAATCTCCTGGTAGATGGCTGCGTTGACCCTGGACTTAATGAAGCACAGTGGACCAACACCAGCAGATGAAATGGCTCCCCAAATCAACACACACTGTGGAAACTTCACACTGGACTTCAAGCATCTTGCAGTGTGTGCCTCTCCATTCTTCCTCCATACTCGGGGTCCTTGGTTTCCAAATGTATTGCAAAAGTTGCTCTCATCAGAAAAGAGGACTTTGGACCACTGAGCAACAGACCAGGTCTGTTTTTCTTTAGCCCAGGTAAGACGCTTCTGACATTGTTTGTTGTTCAGGAGCGGCTTGACGAGAGGAATATAACATTTGAAGCCCATGTCCAGGATCTGTCTGTGTGTGTGTGGTGGCTCTTGATGCACTGACTCCAGCCTCCGTCCACTCCTTGTGAAAGTCCCCAACACTTTTGAATGGACTTTTCCTGACAATCCTCTCCAGGCTGCAGTCATCCCTGCTGCTTGTGCACCTTTTTCTTCCACACTTTTCCCTTCCACATAACTTTCTATTAATGTGCTTTGATACAGCACTTTGGGAACATCCAACTTCTTTTGCAATGACCTTTTGAGGTTTTCCCTCCTTATGGAGGGTGTCAATGATGGTTTTCTGCACAACTGTCAGGTCAGCAGTCTTTCCCATGATTGTGATTCCTACTGAACCAGACTGAGAGACCATATAAAGGCTCAGGAACCCTTTGAAGGTGTTTTGGCTTAATTAGCTGATTAGAGTGGGACACTTTGAGCCGAGAATATTGCACCTTTTCACAATATTCTAATTTTCTGAGATTGTGGATTTGGGGTTTTCATGAGCTGTAAGCCATAATCATCACAATTATGACAAATCATGGCTTGAACTATCTTGCTTTGCATGTAATGTGTCTATCTCATATATTAGTTTCACCTTTTAAGTTGCATTACTAAAATAAATGAACTTTTGCACGATATTCTAATTTTTTGAGTTTCACCTGTACTTCTGACTGCTGTATTCTGTATACTGCACAATACATTCCACACTCTTGGGCAATGTGCATTATAAGTGTTATTGTATGTTACTTAGTCCTGACTACTGAACTTTGTCAGCTGTGCTGCACATAACATATTCCTTACTAAAGTGTCCAATGTCACTTGCTGGTCACTTAGAAGTCCCAAATTTTTTATCATCACCCTATATAGCCAAGAAACTGAGTATGTTATCTAATGTATGTGGGTACTTATCACTTTTGCATTGTAGCCTTAATTACCAAATCTACCATATCAATGACTGAGGAATGTCTCAAATGTGTAAGTATACCAATTTGTGTTTTTATTTTTTTTTTTTATAGTACCCTAGGATGTGCTGAGATGTTTTCTACTTATCAGAGTCTATCAACAGATAAATAATCTGTCATGTTTTCTTACCTGTGAGGTTCGTGTTAGAGGATGCAGAATCAGACATAGTGAGGGTTTCTGAAAAAAAATTAATTTATGATGAAAAAATCAACTTGACTGTTTAAAATAGCAATTTTATTTTGGACTGTATGTTATTCTTTTCTTTAAGTTTCCAGATATGCACTCTTCATCATGACAAAATAATGTTGATACACACAAATTTCAAAGAAATGCAAAAACATTTTTGGATTGAGTGGAAAATAATAAGCTTGCCATGCACCAAAAAACAAAAGAATGAAAAAAATCTACCAGATCCCTGCTGGGCTATGATAGTCTCAAAGCTGCCACCGGAGGCTGCCAGAATTTCCAGACAGAGGCTGCCTTCTGATTGGATGCAGCCACTGTTCAGCTGACAAGTTTCCATCCTTCCTTTGATTTTTAAAATGTTAGGCAGGAGAGGGCTGGCAGGGCCATCCACCAGTTGAGTTTCAGCCAGTTTCTGATGAACTGGCTGAAGTTTGTATGGTGTATGGCCAGCTTTAAACTTTCTGCAAATAAAAAAGACTGCTGTTGCCAAGGGAAACTGTTAGAAATTCTGTATATAACCCAACATAACAGAAAGTGCATAGTTCACATGTACTTTTCTTTTTGCTTCACTGCAACCAGGAAAAAGAAAACAGTTCCTCTCCAGAATACAATAGCTTAATGGGAGAAATCCCTGCATCACGCACTGTTTGATTGAAAAGGGAAACTGTTAGAAATTCTGTATATAACCCAACAGAACAGATAGTGCATAGTTCACATGTACTTTTCTTTTTGCTTCACTGCAACCAGGAAAAAGAAAACAGGGCCTCTCCAGAATACAGTAGCTTAATGGGAGAAATCCCTGCATCACGCACTGTTTGATTGAAAAAAAAGAAAACTGATTATGTATACCCTGGTTTAGACTGCCGGAGTTCTGGTTCTGGAGCCTGCAGGCAAATCTAGTTGTGCAGAGGAGCCTGCAGGAGCAGAAGACTGATTAAGTAAAACTGTTTTTCTCCATTCCTTAGGCATAAATGAGCAGTTAACCCTTACAGTGCAGGTACAGCCCCACTGCAAAGGAGGACTTTCCTGGGGTTCAGCTTTAATAAAACATTCTATGACGAAAACATTAGAATTAGCTAGATTAGGTGTGTGGGATAAGGAATGAATCACAGAGGCAAAGATGGTCATCAAAGTCAAAGATTTTTTAAAAGCCTAAAGACAACACGGAATCCTTTATCACTGCACACTATTGCATTGTATAATATGTTTGTGCATGTCATTGCAAGAGAAACTCGTTTTTTGAAAAGAAAAACAACTACAAAGCTATACAATACAGGTTCCATTATGATTTGTCAGATTGCTGTAGCTTGTTTTGATTTATTAGAATACATTTATCATTATATATCTTTTGTATAATATACAGTATTTTTCTGTCTGCTCTCCCTCTCTTTCTGTGGGGGTTAGCATTTTTTTTAGAAATGCATTCTGATTTTAATTCTCACTTATTACCAACACCATTTCACTAAATGCTTTCATTTTCATGTTCCAATTTTGCTTATTTTAAACAACAGAATTTAAAGTGAAAACATATAGTGTGATTCATATATGAATAATACAGTAAATGTCGTGATGCTGTCTGTGTAGTGGATTGTTTCTCTGGCTTCTGATTTTGTGAACAGTTATAGATGTCTTTGCTACTTACTTTTTATGAGTAGTTTCCTTGCTTCATCAGTTATTCACATCCACTTTCGTTGTTCTGTCATTATATATAGCTTTGGCACATCCCAGAGACCTCCTTCTAACTTCAACAAACTGAAAACAAAAGTGAAAGTACATCTAAAGCCACACCATTTTTATATAGAAAAGTACAGGGTTAGAACCACTGTCAGTTTTTTTTTTAACTTTATTAACTGATTAGCAAGCATGCTAATCCTGTACCTACAACATGAGAAAACAGAGTCAGTAAACGACACGTGGCACAGATCAATGTTTCCTTCGTCAAGAACAGCCTCTGATGCAGCCAGTGTGATTCGGCAAAACAGGTCAGGCGGCTATTTGACCTGATGACTTACTGTGTGCCTGATGCCCTTACAGTCTCACTATGTCCTGGAGTGCTAAGTATATGATTTCGTCTTCTTTTTTTGCATTGGAATGGACTTTGGATGGAATTACCATATTACCATTGCTTGTGTGATATTAGCAGGGCCTTTTTTCAGCAGGAACGTGGGGGAACACAATTCCGGCACCTCAGCACCTCCAGCACTGAATGTATGTAATAGCAAGGGGTGCTTGGGTGTGCTGGAGGGTCTACTGATACTAACTGCTGGGGGGGTCTATTGTTGCTGAAGGAGATCTATTTTAGCAGGGGGGTCTATTGTTGCTGGTGGGGATCTCTTTTTACTTGGGGTGGGTCTTATGTTACTGGGTGGTACGTTGTAGCTGGGAGGGATCTACTGTTGAGGGAGGGGGTCTATTGATGTTGGCTTCTGGGGGATCAGTTGTTGCTGTTATGTTGCAGTCTATTGTTGCTCTGGTGGATCTATTGTTGCTGGAAGGATAGTTTTGTTGTGGGGGTCCATTGTTGCTGGTCTACTGTTGCTGGGGGATATATCATTGCTGGCTGCAGGTAATCTATTTTACTATTTTTCTTGTTACCATAACCACATTCCAAACAAATTATTTGTCACCACAAAATTATGCTTTGTTCTGTATTCTCTAAAAGGGGTGGTAATGGGAGGTGGGTAGGGGGTGGAACCAAGGGTTAGTGCTCAGAGGTGGGTAGGGGGAGGAGACAAGGGGTGAATCAGAAGGGGGGAGTTCCTGCACCTATTCTCTGAGGAAAAAAAGCCCTGGATGTTAGTATATGATAAGTGAACAGAACATTTGGGAGTTCTTACAAAAGACTGTGGATTACAGAATACACCCATTTATGCAGTGTGATGTGTACATGTGCAGCCACTATAGCTTACATCTGTGGATCTACCGTCTATGTGGACTCACTCTCTTGAATTGAAATTTGTACCACACATTTGCACATTTGAGTTTATTAAACAACTGCAAGTTTCAGCCCAAGTTTTTATAAGCCATGTGGGATATGCTGGGACTGTCTAGCATTTGATGCCCTCTATATGAGTGTTTCAAGCACAGACTTAGTATATGCAATGATCCAAATCTTATATTCTGCGCTCCTGATGGGATCCCCTATAACAGGCATCACTAAATGGCGGTCCATGGTCCAGATGCGGACCTAGCCACTGTTTCATCCGCACCCGATCACGCCATTTAGGAGCCGCTTATTTCCCAGCATCCTCCACCGCTGTTATAACAGCAGAGCGGACAGCAGGAGACTAAACATTTCTGGAGCGAGTGTGGAATACCAGTACAGTGTGCGGGAGTGGGAGCTGTCATAACATTTCTTGATCGGATGCGGGACGCACAATACAGCATTGAATAGAGTGCGAGAGCTGCCAGGGTTACTTTTTTAAGTTAATCAGCAGCTGATTGGAAGCAGGGCAGTGCTAGCAGCCAATCGCTTGCTGGTTAATACAAAAAGGAGGGACAGGGCTGAGGACACTGAAGTATAGGGATTGTGATATACAGTAGGAGAGGGCTGAAAAAAAAATGTGGTTCAGACCTCTGTTGGAAGAAAATTTTACTGGTCGGACCTCCATGAGTTTTGATTTACTACCCCTGCCCTATAATAATAGGGAAATGGTACTTACTGTGAATATAGTTATTTGATTTACACTTTATTATTGTGATTCTACAAAGGCTTGTAGCCTGTTAACCACTTGCTGCCCTGCCTATGGTCAAATGATGGCGGACACTTTGTCCCTCCTGGAGGGTGTCATATGACGTCCTTCCCAGAACGCGCATTGCACGTGCCGGCAGGTCACATGGCAGTTGTGTACAATGGATTGCTTCCTCTCATGCCATCCATTGTATACAACTGTGTCTAGCTGTGAATGGTCACAGCGATCACATGCACAGGCTGGGCCAATCACAGCCCATCTGTGTCATGTGATTAGCCGTGGCCAATCACAGCTAATCACAAAAAAAAAAGTTGAATTAATCGATTTAATTCAGTTAAATACTTGCTTATAGCAAAGAAATACTTTGCTATATGCAAACAAATTGTGTAAAAAAAAAAAATAATCACCTCCCCAAAGTAGTACAATGTTACTATGTTACTACTTTGGTCATAGTGCAATATGAAAAAAAAAAAAAAAATAAAAAAATAAAATAACATTTTTTAAAAATGATCTTTTTTTTTTATACTGTCACCAGTCAGGGTCCCTGATCATCACCACACCAGTTATATGATGATGCTGTACTGCACTGGTGACAGTACGTAAAAAACAAAAATTGTGAAAATATTTTTTTTAATTTCTTAATTTTCCGAAAAATTATGACAAAAAAATTACAACTTCAAAAAACTTGCCATGCCTCTTATGAAATATATTGGACTGTCTACTGCAAAAAGGGGTCATTTGAAGGATATCTGTACTGTTCTGACATTTTTGGGCCTCAAGAAATTAGATTGGCTGTTAGTACTCCAGGAAATGTGGGTTTTTTTTGTTAATTTAGCAAAAAATAAAAACCGCAGTGGTGAATTAATACCACCAAAAGAAAGCTCTAGTAGTGTGAACAAAATGATACAATTTTAGTTTGGGTACAGTGTTGTATGACCACGCAATTGTCATTCAAAGTGTGAGAGCGCTGAAACCTGAAAATTGGCCTGGGCAGGAAGGGGGTAAAAGTGCCCGGTATTGAAGTGGTTAACATACCCTGTTGACAGATTAACCCTCAACCTTTGGCAAAAAAATGTGTTTAATTTTATCCTATGCATTTTGTGTGTGTTCTATTTTGGAATAAATGTTAGATTTTCTTTATAAATGGGGTGTATTTGTTCTAGGATTACCATTTGATATTTTAAAACATTTTTTAATTCTTTTAATCACATTTCTTCATAAATTTAGGCCAAAATTGATTCTGCTACTTGTCTTGGGTAAAAAAAAAATCCCAGAAAGTGTATATAATTGGTTTGACTATTGAACTAAGCCCTAATTGAAAATCATAATTTTTGGAAAATAACAAATCTACTGAACGAGGGTGCGTTTCCCTACTCACCATCTGGCCAATTGATGAATCTAAAATATAACCTTTATTCAAATATATAAAAAATGTATGCTCAGCTGTAATTAATTCCTATTGGAGTGGAATGTACTGCGCACAACAATATAACTGAATACCATTGCCATTGTTTACCTTACATCCAAATGGTTAACACCAGACCAAAATCAAATACCTTAAGCCCATGAATGAGTGTACTCTTACTACATATCTGTAGCAAGATAGATTATAATATTCAATTAGTCTGTCCATGGGGTAACTCCATTTGCTTAACAGAGATTACATATTCAAGCTGATAGGTTTATGATCAAACTACAGTACCTCCTTAATTACAGCTGAGCATACATTTTGTTTATATTTGAATAAAGGTTATATTTTATATAACTGGTTTGCATGAAAGTTATAGTGTCTACAAACTATGTTATATATACCAAAAATTTTTTTTAGACTACTAATTGCAGAGATCAGCGACTTATACTGTGGGACTGTGATGCTGAGTGCAGTTGGCAATCTTACACTAACACTGGCTGGGAACTAACTCTCACTGACATCTCCTGTGACACTAATACAGTGATCAGTGATTATACTATACATTGTCAGGGTGCTACTGACACTGTGATGGGGTTAACATCTTGGGTAATCAAGGGGTTTTGTGCATGTGCCTAACAAGTGTTAATTTGTATTGTGTGCTGCTTTCTACTAAATATCTCTTTGTTTTGATTTGCAGGAAGAAGAAACAGAGAGATCTGTCCCTCTGTACAGAGTCCTGTGTTTGTCAACATAGGGCTCTGGGCTGTGATTGGACACAGAAGATCAGCAGGTCCCAGCCATGAATCATTGGCTAGGACCTACTGACAGATTCGTGTTGTGTACAATCACAGTGGGAGTCAGCAGGCGGTGGTGGCCAGTGATGTACAGGCATGTCACTGTGTCTGAATGGGCTGCTCGTCCACAGTACATTTTGGGCAGGCGGTCCAGAAGTGGTTAAAGTATTTGGTGCCATTTCAATTCTTTTTTCTTGTATTTATCATACATTGTTACAATAAATATACACCCTTCATCCCTGGTGTGTTGGAGAGTGTGCTGCTGCTTGGAGAGTCATGGGCACTGGGAACAGGGAGCTCGAGAAAACAGCAGCTGTTTGAGTGTAAGCACTATGTAGGCAAAACCTAGCTCATGATGGCTCTTTTGTGATGCTGCCGACAATTGTTTTTTCATACATCAGTGGATACATCTGATTTATGATCATCAGATACATTTAGATACATCAGTGGTAATTTTTTTCAGGAAAGATGCTGCTGACAGTTAAAATAATGCGAGTAAATTAATACATTTATTAAACACTTGTATCTATACTGTTGGGTTGATTATATGTGTTTCCAGAGTTGCTGCCAGATGACTTCCTAGGTGCACCTAGGTGCACACACAGATTCAGCATGTTTCGAGTTTCAAGTGGAAATAATGTTTGATCTTACATCATGCGGCATGCTTTAGAACACCTACCTGTCTCCTTTACATGGAAGATACTATCGGGGGGTAAGAAGTTATAGACTATAAAGCAAATAGTGGAAACACTTGCTATATAGTAAAGGATCGCAATCTTCACTGAAACACTTTGGTATGGCATCTACTGACCATATGGGTGAGTCATTTTCACCCACTACATATAATGAATAGTATGGTTTGTGACTAGTATAACACCAAATATAATCGGAGGTGTAATTAGCAAAGCTTATGACACAATTTTTGCCTATTTGTTTTTAAGTGTTCCACTTCAAATTTTGCTTTATACAATTTTGACATACTGCCAGCGATATTTGGTGCACACTATTTGAAGTGTAACTGCACCATTATTGAGTCAGAGCAGGTACATTCAGTACATTGCAAAAACTTAGCAAACCTCATTGTGAAGTTATGGTTACTTCCTTTTATTTCTTCTATCTGAAGGTCATGATAGTTTCCTTTCACTTCCTCCTTGCCATTTGCTTACTGGAAAAGTCTCTGTGGTACAGTCGCATGATCAGTAAACCAGTTACACAAGCACTAAAAGACATTTTGTGGAAGAGTTATGTACACATACAATGTATAGAACAACCCCAACTTACTTGTTGACAAGAAAGAAACATTTTAATTTCTTCACTTTTAGACTGTTAATCGTGGTAAAATGTGAGTACATGAAAGAATATCAGAGAGGAAAAAAATGAGAGAGTAGGTAGGAGAAACCTACTAGAATCAGTAAATATATAGAGATAAATTATTTTTAAGATTAAATAGGTGCAGAATGGGATAACACTCATCTGGTAAGGTAGTGGAAGACCACAAGAGTGGTGTATGCAATCTAGGTGCATGGCATGTGACTAGTGATAAGCTGAAAGTACCCAAGTTCAGTGAACATTATCAAAGTTCAGATTTGGAGGCCAGAGCTTAAACTCAAATGATTGACAAAAAAAGGGCATGGAGGCAAGAAATTGACTAAAGAAAAAAAATTAAAAACAATCGTTTACCAAGGAGAGACCATTTTAGAGCAGCTCAAAGGGCAACATAAAAATATGCAATTCCTTTAAACTGCATACTTGGGAGATATTTTAATGCTTCCCATCCGCCATATGTACATATACGTCCTGGACAGGAAGCAGTGATACCAGGATCATGACTGCAGCTACAGCCATGATCCTCATATCACACTTTTGAGCTGGCTATGGACATTTTTTTTATAAAAGTGATCCAAGTGGCTATACAGCCACCTGATCCATTTTACAAGGAGTGGAAGCACCCCCCCCCCTTCCCCGTTCAACTGCTGCACACCACAGTTTCCAGGTTCTCCCATCCCACTGCTGAGCCCAGGAACACTGTGGGTTGACCATAGAGATAAATAATGTTGATTTTCACATGTATGTGAGAAATGTCAGAATCATCCCAGAAGGCAAGTGGTTAATTATAGAACCTTCTGACTCTTGGGGACAGCATCAGTGACACCATATTATTGCATCATATAAATTGCATGTCTAATCATTTCCTTTACTTTTACATAATTGTTTGGTTTACATACAGCAGCAGCAGCAACCCAGCACAATTGATTTCCAATCCAAGATGTTTGTAGTAATTAGTTTTTTGAAATTGAATTGAATAATGGAAGCAGTAGAGGCAATACAGCAAAAAATTATTGTTTAAAGTATATGTGAACCCTTACCTTGTAAAACAACCCATTCAGTTTAAAATAGAAATGAAAGGCAAACATTTGTATATATATATATATATATATATATATATATAAATATTTATAGACAGGGTATTGCGCTATCCCCTAAAAGAACCAGGTATATAATATTGTGCCTACTAAATAACAAGTGACACAAAAAACACTATTCATAAAAATGTAAAACAAGTGCTCAAACAAGTGAAGTAAAGTCAACTCCACGGGTGAAGGCAGTGATCTTCACATCCAATGTGTTTACTCCTTTCACAACACAAGTGCTACAAAGTAGCTTACCACAAAATCAGACCCCAATGACAAGAGGGATGAATGTACTGAATGCAACCCCACAATGGTAAGCAATGGAGAGAGAAACATAGAGGAAACTCAGTAATATAGTACTAAAATACTTAGAAGCTTCTGTGCATGCAGGTGGGATGTGACGTCATTATGATGTATGCTGATGCTGAAAGTGATGCAGCCACCTACCAGAAGTCAGGTGGAGGATGCCATAGGAGTGAGGACTTCCTTCTGTCCCCTAGCAGAGACAATTTGTGCATTGTTTTCCTTGTTTTTGGTTTTGGCATCATTTGGCCTTCCTCGTTTTGGGAAATACTTGTTATCTATTGGGCATCTACCTATATATGGATACCATAAATAAGGCTGCCCCATCAGCATTTTGTGGTTGGCTTTCAGACTGGATGGTCACGTACCTGAGCAGGCCCATGTGTTTTGTTAATTTTAGAAAGTTTTCTTTTTTTTATATTTATAGCTAAATAGATTCCCTTGGTCTTTTCACCCCTATTCTGTGTCTTCTTTTTCATCCACCTAATTTTTTTATTTTTATAGCTGAGGATATTTTTCCTTCTGTATATCTGCATTTTGGTTGCCACCAATCCATCTTTTTCAGCTGAACACAAGCACAATCAAACATCTGTGTATCTATCCTGAGTGGCCCTGTATATTCAGCATTGTCTGTGGATTCCTACTATATCAGGGATATGTTGTTCCTCCCTATGTATTATTTTGGTTGAGTTTTTATTTTCTCAGTGATGTCTTTATTTTTATTTTTCATTTTTATTTATAGTTTGCATTTGTCTCTGCCCCAGTGGGATACTCCATGGCAACCTTTGTGTTCCAGATATCGGAGTCTTTTTATGGGGGTTCCCCCCCTCTTGGGAAATTTAATGATTTTGTATATCTTGGTCCTGTAAGTTTCCAGTCTTCATTATTTTATATATATACAGTGGGGATCGAAAGTTTGGGCACCCCAGCTAAAAATTTGTATTAATGTGTATAAAGAAGCCAAGGAAAGATGGAAAAATCTCCAAAAGGCAACAAATTACAGATTAGACATTCTTATAATATGTCAACAAAAGTTAGATTTTATTTCCATCATTTACACTTTCAAAATAACAGAAAACAAAAAAATGGCGTCTGCAAAAGTTTGGGCACCCTGCAGAGTTAATATCTTGTACTGCCCCCTTTGGCAAGTATCACAGCTTGTAAACGCTTTTTGTAGCCAGCCAAGAGTCTTTCAATTCTTGTTTGAGGTATCTTTGCCCATTCTTCCTTACAAAAGTCTTACAGTTCTTTGAGATTTCTGGGCTGTCTGTCACGCACGGCTCTTTTAAGGTCTATCCATAGATTTTCAATTATGTTGAGGTCAGGAGATTGTGAAGGCCATGGCAAAACCTTCAGCTTACTCCTCTTGATGTAATCCCCCGTGGATTTCGAGGTGTGTTTAGGATCATTATCCATTTGTAGAAGCCATCTTCTCTTTAACTTCAGCTTTTTCACAGATGGCATCAAGTTACCATCCAAAATTTGCTGAAATTTTATTGAATCCATTTTCCTTCTGCTCGTGAGATGTTCCCTGTGCCACTGGCTGCAACACAACCCCAAAGCATGATTGATCCAACCCCATGCTTAACAGTTGGACAGAGGTTCTTTTCATTAAATTTTGTGCCCCTTCTTCTCCAAACGTACCTTTGCTCATTCCGGCCAAAAAGTTGAAATTTTAACCTCATCGGTCCACAGAACTTGTTTCCAAAATGCATCAGGCTTGTCTATATGTTCATTTGCAAAGTTCAAACGATGATTTTTGTGGTGAGGACGTAGAAGAGGTTTTCTTCTGATGACTCTTCCACGAAGACCATATTTGTGCAAGTATCTCTTTATAGTGGAATAGTGTACCACAACTCCAGTGTCTGCCAGATCTTTCTGGAGGGATCGTGCAGTCAACGTGGGTTTTGAATTGTTTTTCTCACAATCCTGCGAGCTGTTCTGTCTGATATTTTTCTTGGTCTTCCAGATCTTGCTTTAACTTCCACTGTTCCTGATGACTGCCATTTCTTAATTACATTCCGAACAGAGGATATTGACATCTGAA
Organism: Staurois parvus; assembly: GCF_062004578.1. Lineage (NCBI taxonomy): Eukaryota > Metazoa > Chordata > Amphibia > Anura > Ranidae > Staurois > Staurois parvus. Next base: position 1,663,993 of record NW_028318847.1, on the reverse strand, counting down.
AACGCTTTGCTATCTTCTTATAGCCTTCTCCAGCTTTGTGAGCGTCAACTATTTTCAGTTTCAGTTTTCTAGACAACTGCTTAGAAGAACCCATGGTGCTGATTGTTGGGGCAAGGTCAGATGAGTCTGGGCATTTAAAACCTTTGAGATTGACATCACCTGGTCTTCCCAGACGATGATTGAGAACAATCCATGACACTGGCAGGTCTCAGCTTTGCAAAGGGGGCAGTGCATGCTATAAATTCTGCAGGGTGCCCAAACTTTTGCAGATGCCATTTTTTTGTTTTCTGTTATTTTGAAAGTGTAAATGATGGAAATAAAATCTAACTTTTGTTGACATATTATAAGAATGTCTAATCTGTAATTTGTTGCCTTTTGGAGATTTTTCCATCTTTCCTTGGCTTCTTTATGCACATTAATTCAAATTTTTAGCTGGGGTGCCCAAACTTTCGACCCCCACTGTATATATATATATATATATATATATATATATATATATACAGGTGAAACTCGAAAAATTAGAATATCGTGCAAAAGTTCATTTATTTCAGTAATAAATGAAGCAATAAATGAATATAGCATGCACTGCCCCCTTTTCAAAGCTGAGACCTGCCAGTGTCATGGATTGTTCTCAATCATCGTCTGGGAAGACCAGGTGATGTCAATCTCAAAGGTTTTAAATGCCCAGACTCATCTGACCTTGCCCCAACAATCAGTCCAAGATGGCGACGGAGCAACATGCCATCAGAGAGCTCCGTCGCCCCACTGCCTTATCCGCTGCCATCCGGGCGGCGACGGACACTACGAGGGCCCCGACACACCTGTGGCCCCTAGTGAAGCATCCGGGAGGGGTCCTGAGCAGTTTTGGCCCCCTCCGAAATCGCGGCCTACTACAACCGGCGAAGCCGCGGCCTCGATTAATTTGCGGGCCGACTTGCGACTTGGCCGAATCGCCGCCGCTCCGTCCCTCGGCTCCTGCCCTCTGACACACAGCGGGGTGGTCCTCCCCAGGCGGCCCCTGACCCTCTCCACCGTCTCCAGGGCCACAGCAGCCTGACGCAAGGCGACAACAACCACCCCACCAAAGATCAGCCTAGCAAGGACCACCAAGCTGACAGCAGCCCAGGACCACCCCAGGATACCTGCACGGCAGCACCACCAGAACGGGTAAGCTGCCACCACCGATCCCCACCGACCTGCCAGCCTCCGCAGGGCCCTCCTCACTAGCCCTGTGTCCATCCCTGACCACCAGGAACCAGCTCAGGCCCACTGATCGCTGCTCCGCTGCCCAGCCCATACATCGGTTCTGGGCCCATCCCTGGACACCCTGCACCCAGCTACCTGGCACCCAGCTACCACCCCTGGACACCCAGCAGCCTGCTACCGGCACCCAGCTACCGGGCACCCAGCTACCACCCCTGGACACCCACCACCCTGCTACCGGGCACCCAGCTACCACCCCTGGACACCCAGCAGCCTGCTACCGGGCACCCAGCTACCGGGCACCCAGCTACCACTCCTGGATACCCAGCACCCTGCTACCGGGCACCCAGCTACCACCCCTGGACACCCAGCACCCTGCTACCGGGCACCCAGCTACCGGGCACCCAGCTACCACCCCTGGACACCCAGCACCCTTCTACCTGGCACCCAGCTACCGGGCACCCAGCTACCACCCCTGGACACCCAGCACCCAGCTACCGGGCACCCAGCTACCGGGCACCCAGCTACCACCCCTGGACACCCAGCACCCAGCTACCGGGCACCCAGCTACCACCTCTGGACACCCAACACCCGGACCACCCAGCGAATCGAGACGTCGCCCAGCGAATCTCCCGGACCCGGACCGCCCAGCGAATCTCCCGGACCACCCAGCGAATCTCCAGTCACCGAGCCGTCAGCATCACCAGACGCCGTGCCTACCAACACCCCCAGACATCGCACCCTACGACCCCTCCACTCGCCGATCCACCGTACCCACTGAAGACCCCTCGGACGCCAGCATACTGCACCCACAGATTGCAGCCAGCCAGCTGCTGCCCTTTACTCCCACTCTCCCCCTACAGAAGGACTCTAGTGGACTCCTCCACGGTGATACAGACTCTCCACATCAGCTCGCCCTGACCTGTATCCCTTCACCTCCCCTGACCCGAACAGCTCTGCACTCACCCCAGCATGCCACCTGCACTTCTCCTCCTCGTTTTCCTCTCCTCCATCCCAAAAATCGCCTCCCTCTACCCGCCCACCCCCCCAAAACAGCTCTACATTGCCCCTTCACTTCTGCCCTCTCCCCACTATGGCACTCACCACCTCCTCCTGGTACTCCACTCCCCGGTCGACCCATGTGCTACCACTACCAGACCCACACGCTCCTGCACCTCCCATTCCCATGCCACCCTCCTCACCCTTCTCCTATCCGCTGGGGACATCTCCCCGAACCCTGGCCCCTCACCACCTCACCCCCCCTCCAGGAACCCCCCCTCCAGGGACCCCCCTGCTTCCGCCAGCCGCCGCAACCCCCTCAACCTCATACCTGTGCACCTCCTCCCCACATCCATCCCCCCTCTCTCGGTTGCACTTCTGAACGCCCGTTCGGTCTGCAACAAACTAACTGCCATCCATGACCTCTTTATCTCCCGCTCCCTCAACCTCCTAGCCATCACCGAAACCTGGGTACAGGCCATTGACTCTACCTCCCCTGCGGCACTCTCCCGTGGAGGTCTCGTCTGGTCCCATTCACCAAGACTGAGCGGTCACAAAGGTGGTGGTGTCGGCCTGCTCCTATCACTGCTGAGCACCTTCCAGGTCCTCCCTAACCCCCCCTCCCTAACCTTCTCCTCCTTTGAGGCTCACTGCATCCGGCTCTTCTCACCCACCCCCCTAAGGATCGCAGTGATCTACAGGCCCCCCGGATCCATAGCTCGCTTCCTGGATGACTTCGCCACCTGGCTTCCCTTCTTCCTCTCCTCTGAGCTACCGACCATCATCCTCGGGGACTTCAACATCCCCATCAACGACAACACCCCAGCTACCTCTCAACTCCTCCACCTAACCTCCCCCTTTGCGCTCACACAATACACTCAATCCTCCACCCACATCAATGGGAACACCCTGGACCTCGTCTTCTCCCACCTCTGTACCCTTAACCACTTCACTAACACCCCCTTCCCTCTCTCCGACCACCACCTCCTCACGTTCTCCATCTCCCCTTCCCCTAACTCCCCCCCCCCAGTGCGCCAAACCATCACCAGCCGCAACCTCCGCAACCTGCACCCGGCCCCCCTCCACTCGGCTGCCGACCGCTTACACAACAGCATCCTTCCACTGTCATGTCCTGACCTAGCCACCACCGCGTACAACGACTCACTATCAGCTACCCTAGACTCTCTGGCACCCCTAACCACACGCAACATCAAACCCAGACCGCTCCAACCATGGCAGAACGACCATACTAAATGCCTCAAACGTCGCAGTCGTGCGCTGGAGAGACTATGGCGCAAAACCAGGTCCCCTCATGCATTCTCCCTCTACAAATCTGCCTTCCTCACTTACACCTCCTCCCTCCACGCTGCCAAGCAGGCCTACTTCGTTAACCTGATCAACACCCTCTCCACCTGCCCTCGCCGACTCTTCTCCACCTTCAACTCCCTGCTCTCCCCCCCCCCTCCTCCACTCAGTACCTCACTTACCGCCCACGAGATTGCCACTCATCTCCACAACAAGATTGACGCAATCCGCAAGGACATAGTCAACTTGCAATCTACCTCCCCATCTAGCCTCCCCCCTTCCATCACCCCCTCATCTCTCCCCTCCTCTGACCTCGCAACGGCACTGCCCCCCACGACACCCAAGGCCCTGCCTACCGTAACCCCCCCATCACTGCACTCCTTCAGCCCTACTACCACTGAGGAAGTCACCAGAGTCTTCTCAGAAGCCCGCCTCACTACCTGCCCCCTGGACCCTATCCCCTCTCAACTCCTCCGGTCACCCCCCTCTTCCCTCATCCGCTCCCTTACCCACATCTTCAATCTCTCCCTCTCTACTGACGTCTTCCCCTCCCCCCTAAAACATGAGCACATCACCACCATACTCAAAAAGCCCTCCCTGGACCCCACTGACCTCAACAACCTCAGACCAATTTCCCTGCTGCCACTCACTTCCAAGCTCCTTGAGCGCTTGGTCTACGATCGCCTAAGCGCCCACCTAACTGACAGCAACCTCCTTGACCCACTACAGTCCGGCTTCCGTCCCCTACACTCCACCGAAACTGCCCTCCTCAAAATCACCAATGATCTACTAACCGCCAAAGCCAAAGGCGACTACTCTGTCCTCCTTCTCCTAGACCTCTCCGCGGCCTTTGACACAGTCGACCACCCCCTCCTCCTTAATAAACTACTCTCCCTTGGCATCAGAGACACCGCTCTCTCTTGGTTCTCGTCCTATCTATCCCAACGCTCCTTCAGCGTTTCCTACAACGGTGCCACCTCCCCTTCCCTCCCCCTCTCTGTTGGGGTCCCCCAGGGCTCTGTCCTTGGACCCCTTCTCTTCTCCATCTACACCTCCTCCCTTGGCAAACTCATACACTCCCACGGCTTCAATTACCACCTCTACGCTGATGATACTCAAATCTACCTATCCACCCCTCCCCTCACCCCCACATTCTCCGCCCGCATCACTCACCTCCTAAACGACATCTCTGACTGGATGTCGCTCCATTTCCTCAAGCTCAACCTCTCCAAAACCGAGCTTCTCGTCTTTCCCCCTTCCCGCGCCCCCCCCCCCCCATCCTTTCCATCACTACCAACAACACCACCATCAATCCCGCCCAGCAAGCCAAGGTCCTTAGCGTCATTCTGGACTCAAACCTTTCCTTTCAACCTCATGTCAAATCACTTACAAACACATGCAGGCTCCACCTCCGGAACATCGCCAAGATACGCTCCTTCCTTACCCCAGACACCACTAAACTACTCGTACACTCCCTGATTATCTCACGCCTCGACTACTGCAACTCCCTCCTCACCGGCCTACCCCAGTGCAAACTCTCCCCGCTTCAGACCATCCTGAACTCAGCGGCCAGACTCATCCACCTCACCAGCCGCTCCACCTCTGCCACCCCCCTCTGTCATTCCCTCCACTGGCTCCCCATTGCCCAACGCATTAAATTCAAACTGCTTGCTCTGACCTATAAGGCCATTCACAACACTGCCCCTAACTACCTCACCGACCTGATTCCCAGGTACCAGCCTACCCGTACCCTTCGCTCTTCACAGGACCTCCTTCTATCTTGCTCCCTGGTCTCCTCCTCCCACGCACGACTGCACGACTTCTCCAGGTCCTCCCCCATCCTCTGGAACTCACTACCCCAATCCATCAGACTGTCACCTTCCCTCCTCACCTTCAGGCGCTCCCTGAAAACCCACCTCTTCAGGGAAGCCTACCCCACCCTCACCTAACAGTCGCTGCCCTTCCCTCCTCCTATCACTCCATCCCCCACAGCCATTTCCTCCTGTACCTCTACCCCCTCCCTCCTAGATTGTAAGCTCGAAAGAGTAGGGCCCTCTTACCCCTTGTGTGCTGTTTGTTGTTACTGTACTGTTTCATGTATTGTCCCGCCCTCTATTGTACAGCGCTGAGCAAACCCTTTGACGCTATATAAACTCGATAAATAAATAAATGCAACTTAAAAGGTGAAACTAATATATGAGATAGACTCATTACATGCAAAGCAAGATAGTTCAAGCCATGATTTGTCATAAGTGTGATGATTATGGCTTACAGCTCATGAAAACCCCAAATCCACAATCTCAGAAAATTAGAATATTACATGCAATCAATAAAAGAAGGATTGTACATAGAACAATATCTGACCTCTGAAAAGTATAAGCATGCATATGTACTCAGTACTTGGTTTGGGCCCCTTTTGCAGCAATTACTGCCTCAATGCGGCATGGCATGGAAGCTATCAGCCTATGGCACTGCTGAGGTGTTATGGAAGACCAGGATGCTTCAAAAGCGGCCATCAGCTCTTCTGCATTGTTCGGTCTCATGTCTCTCATCTTTCTCTTGGCAATGCCCCATAGATTTTCTATGGGGTTCAGGTCAGGCGAGTTTGCTGGCCAATCAAGCATAGTAATTCCACCGTTATTGAACCAGGTTTTGGTGCTTTTGGCAGTGTGGACAGGTGCCAAGTCCTGCTGGAAAATGAAGTCAGCATCCCCATAAAACTCGTCTGCGGAAGGAAGTATGAAGTGCTCCAAAATCTCCTGATAGACGGCTGCGTTGACCCTGGACTTAATGAAGCACAGTGGACCAACACCAGCAGATGACATGGTTCCCCAAATCAACACAGACTGTGGAAACTTCACACTGGACTTCAAGCATCTTGCAGTGTGTGCCTCTCCATTCTTCCTGCATACTCTGAGTCCTTGGTTTCCAAATGCGATGCAAAAGTTGCTCTCATCAGAAAAGAGGACTTTGGACCACTGAGCAACAGACCAGGTCTGTTTTTCTTTAGCCCAGGTTAGACACTTCTGACATTGTTGTTCAGGAGCGGCTTGACAAGAGGAATATAACATTTGAAGCCCATGTCCAGGATCTGTCTGTGTGTGTGGTGGCTCTTGATGTACTGACTCTAGCCTCCGTCCACTCCTTGTGAAAATCCCCAACACTTTTGAATGGCCTTTTCCTGACAATCCTCTCCAGGCTGCAGTCATCCCTGCTGCTTGTGCACCTTTTTCTTCCACACTTTTCCCTTCCACATAACTTTCTATTAATGTGCTTTGATACAGCACTTTGGGAACATCCAACTTTTTTTGCAATGACCTTTTGAGGGTTTCCCTCCTTATGGAGGGTGTCAATGATGGTTTTCTGCACAACTGTCAGGTCAGCAGTCTTTCCCATGATTGTGATTCCTACTGAACCAGACTGAGAGACCATTTAAAGGCTCAGGAACCCTTTGCAGGTGTTATGGCTTAATTAGCTGATTAGAGTGGGACACTTTGAGCGGAGAATATTGCACCTTTTCACAATATTCTAATTTTCTGAGATTGTGGATTTGGGGTTTTCATGAGCAGTAAGCCATAATCATCACAATTATGACAAATCACGACTTGAACTATCTTGCTTTGCATGTAATGAGTCTATCTCATACTGTATATTAGTTTCACCTTTTAAGTTGCATTACTGAAATAAATGAACTTTTGCACGATATTCTAATTTTTTGAGTTTCACCTGTGTATATATATATATATATATATATATATATACATATATTCCTTTTTGATATTATGTGTATATTGTATATGTGATTTGTATGTTTATATTGTAGATCTAACCACTGTGACACACTCTCCTTGATGAAGATTTGTGCCAAGAATTGAAACGTAAAAGGTTTATACATGTGGTGTTCATGTGTTACACTGTGGCCTTGATATTTGACCAGTGACCTTTTTGTTGCCATGTTTTATATGTGCAATGTTTTAATTAATATTCATACATTTTGTACTTTTATTTTTGCCTGACAATAATTTTCTTTTTGGTGCCTTAAAAATCCTGGTCTTTGCTATTCCTTTATCTATTCATAATTGGGATGTAGCACTTATTATGACCAGGTTGGGTTACCTATAGTCACTAAAATACTCACATTTATTGCATCAAATAGAAATGTACTCACAAGAAGCAAAAGCAAACAGAACTAAAGAGAACTGGATACTTTTTAACACAAGTACATGGTACAACAGGCATATATCAGGAATATGAAATTTTGAGGTAACATATTCTTTAAAGTATATACTTAAAAAAAAAATCTATCAACGTCATATAAACTGCCAAACAGGGCAAAACAAGTCAAGGATCATGGCTTGTTGTGATTTTTTTATTCAGTAACATAATTATTACATATTGTATTGATTTGCTGCCCATTAAGAAAGCATTTGTACTTGGCCATTATGCTTGAGGAAGATATGAGGCATATTTTATTTAGAACCCAGATTAGTATGTCACAGTCAAGACCAAGAAATATTTTGCAGACCTGCAGTACACCATGTAAGTGTTTTTACCAGGGCACAATGCAAGATGGAGTGACTAGGCAAGTTTGATCCTCCTATAATATAAATTAGAGTGTGCTGTTTCAGAGCCACAAGCCAGAAAAACTGAAATGAATAGCTGAACAGTATGTACTCCTTATCTGCTAACATTCTATGACAGAAGATCCTAGATAAACAATGTCTTTTTAGCTCAGAATGTAGTGTCAGGATCTGATACACCTGCTGGAGGCTATGGGGTTCCCAGAGAGGAATGGTGTAGTTCTGGTGGCCGCCAGTGGGTATCTCCCAGTAGCCAGCTGATCCCAGTAATAAGTCTCACCTGGGGCTGGCTGGTGGAAAGATATATAACTTTTTGCTAGACTTCTTTCATGAGCTTATTGTTTTGCCAGTGTGCTTTCACTGCACCAGTAACCCCTGCTGTTGCTGGATGCCTGAACTCGGTATCCCTTACATAACAATGAGCTCCACTAAGGACCAGATTAGCTTCACTTGGTAACTGGGAGGTATCTATCCAGGTGGCAGGGCACCCAGCCAGTTGCCAGACCCCGGTGGCTGGTTTTTTGCAAACACGGGTCTCTCATATGGACTAATATGATCAAGGCTATGTAGAGCATCCAGAGGCCACTACTTGGGGGGGAGGGGTGGGATGTGCTGTTCGACCTGAATCACCTGCTGGTGGTAATGTGGTTCCCAGAGTGGAAGGGTATAGTTCCAGTGGTCACCGGAGGCTGGCTGCTGGGAAGGTTTATAAAGCTTTCCCTAACTTCCTTCACGGGCTCAGTGTTTTGCCTGTGTGACTTCTACCTGGTTATTGATGCACTGCTCCTGACTTTCTTCTGTGATTCTGTTCCAGGACCTACATTCTGTGCCCTGCTGCTTCATAACTGCTCCCCTTATTCCTAATCCCAGCGCTGGCCTCAGGAGCAGTCTGGCAACTCACGGGGCCCCCAGGCAATAGGGGAAGATGGGGCCCCTGTGTCCTCAACCACACTCAAACCACACCCAAAAAAGCCTATGAAAGGTACCAGGGGCATCTCATGGGGCCCCCTACTGACCCTGGGCCCTCGGGCATTGCCCGAGTGCCAGAATGGTCAGTCCGCCCCTGTCTGGCCTCCTTCCCTATTCATACACAGTCTGGTATCAGTTTCTTAAGTGCAACCACAATAAACTGGTCACCCTTGCTGTTTCTAAATGCCTGCACTCGGTATCCTTTACATGTAGACTTAAGCAATTGTAAACAATTGATGTACATTTCTTGAAGCTTCTTTGCTATTCCACTATTTCAAAGGGAGCGTGCAGGCATATTACTTGTAAAAAAAAATAAATAAATAAATGTAGAGCTGCTTTCTTAGTTTGGAGAGTTAAAAATGAAGTCGTTTTGAAGAACACCTTTTAAGAATTTATTGGATAGGCCACAATTTTTGGAAGGAGAGAAAGAAATCAGATTACACCTTGAAATCTAAAATTTGTAGACTAGAGATTGATAAAATGTGACCAATTTATGACCAACTGAACAAGCATTTAGCATCTATTAAAAATAATTTCTTTCCTTGGACACTGATAATGGAAATAATGCATAGGTTTGCACCATAGCTAAAAAAAGAGTTTGGACAGGCCTTAATATCTGAGCAATTGAGCAGGCATTCGGCATCTGCCAACAAAAAAAAGAAAATTATATATATATACATATATACTCCAAATCATTCGATTCGGGTGCTCCAATCACCTCCATGGCCACAGGTGTATAAAATCAAGCACTTAGGCATGCATACTGCTTCTACAAACATTTGTAAAAGAATGGGTCGCTCTCAGGAGCTCAGTGAATTCAAGCATGGTACCGTGATAGGTTTCCACATGTGCAATAAGTCCATCTGTGAAATTTCCTTGCTACTAAATATTCCACGGTCAACTGTCAGTGGTATTATAACAAAGTGGAAGCAACTGGGAACTACAGCAGAACGGGTAGACCACGTAAAATGACAGAGCAGGGGCAGCACATGCTGAAGCGCACAGTGCGCAGAAGTCGCCATCTGTCTTCACAGTCAATAGCTAAAACCTCCAAACTTTGTGTGGCCTTCAGATTAGCACAACAACAGTGCATACAAAGCTTAATGGAATGAGTTTCCATGGCCTATCAGCTGCATCCAAGCTTTACATCACCAAGTGCAATGCTAAGCTTTGGATGCAGTGGTGTAAAGCATGCCGCCACTTGACTCTAGAGCAGTGGAGACATGTTCTCTGGAGTGACAAATCACACTTCTCTGTCTGGTAATGAGAGAGAGAAGGTTGCACCCTACAGTTGTTGTTTTATCGCACAGAAGATGAAAAAATGAAAATACTTGCTAGCTTAGGCAATATACCCTTTTTGGTGGGAAGGCTATTTCAGAAGGACAGGGTGGGCAGATTTGACTTGATATTTGTGGAGATATAAAATAAATATTGTACAGTTTTTAGCCAGGGAATCTAATCTTTATTAATGGGAGGCCAGCAGGGAGAGAATCAATTTATTTCTTCCTGAAATTGTAAAGAAAACTGTATTTAGGTGAACACCAATAATGGAAATTGAACACATTTTTAGAACATAATCTAGAGCTGCTGCTGATTCAGTGAGTAGTTAACCGTTTTTGTTGACGGACACACTCTTTTGTCTGTCATAAAGTCCTCTGAAGCACTGAATGCACATTTAGAGAGAATGCTGACTGCAAGCAGCCCAGCAGCTCAGTTGTATATTGGGCAAGCTCTAGCAAGTTGTCAATCCTCACCCAGTAGATGAGGGGTCATCTGCGTGGTGAGTCTCTACATTCACTCTTGCCCCCAGGTAATCAGCCACTATGTGATGCAGTTGCTGCTGATAGATGCTGGCAGCACACAGCCATGGAGGCCAGAGACTGAAAATGTTTTAAAAGGCATTGCTCAGGCAGAAAAACCACCTAACCACTGTTCCTCTTTTCACCAATTAAAACTCAGAGCCACCTTGTCTGGAAGATGTTATCCTGTCAGCCTCTGGAAATGAGTGACACAAGTTCCCCCATAGCACATCCTCCAGATGTTTCATACGCTGCTTCTACTGTGACAGCAGGGTGGGCTCTACGACTTTCTTTATGAAAGTTATTTAAGAAAGATCGCCAACCAGTGTTGGGACCTCTCCTTGATGCCCTTTGAAATCCTTTGGTCCTTTCCAGGCTCTGAAGCATGAGAGAAATCCATGTACTGCAGATTACTGGAGGTGTAGGAAGTCATTGTGGTTGCTGAGGACAGCATTGTTCTGAGCTACCTCTCCACAGCCTCGTTCTAATCGTGGGGTTTGGAAATCAACTCCTTGAAGACTGCCCCAGATAATCTTCAGCCTCAGTGCCCCAACAACACGATGTCTGGATAGAGGGGGCCCTGAGATGCAAAGAAGTCCTCATATTCCTCCTTCTGCTCTATCTTCAGTGCCTTACCCATGATGTCATGCAGTGTGTGTGCCACGTACCTGATAGGAGACTGAAATGACAAGGTCGGCCTCACTTGTGTCACTAGCCCTTACCGCACTGTGGAACAGAGGGTGTCTAGGTACCAGGGGGACAAGAGTGCCAGCAGATGTTGCCTGAAGAACTTGCAGCTGGAGTCCTTAAAAGACTGGTGAACCACCTATTCAGGAACAGTAGCGATATGCAGAGCTGGTATGGTAGACCGCCAGGCGTGAACCAGAGCAAGGCAGGAAGCTGGGATGGGAGACAGGAGCAATGTCATAGACTGCTGGGAAAAGGTATGTATGAACATTTTTTCTAATTAAAGGCGGAAGGGCAGAAAACATTAAAGTGTGGGGGGGGGGGGGGGGGGGCCTGCCTGAAGTAGGCCTTTATTGTATAATAAATATCACATAACTACATCCAGTGGTATTTTTATACATACAGTATTGGCCTGAAGCTCAGTTATAATGCATATAAATGTACACAGACATATATGTTTTTATGAGACAGAGCATCTTCCATTTTATTAGACTTTGTAAGTCACAGCACATCATTTAGTTAGTACAAGCTATTCTAAAATTCCCAACAATTAAAAAAGATGCAAAAAAAATACAGTACAAACTTACTGTATATAAAAGGTTATATAGTACTGGTAAGTGACAATAGCATACATTACAATACATGCATAACTCTGACTGCACAAATTTAGGATTCTTTCACCAGGGGACAATATCTCCTTCCCAGTTCACAAGAATTCCATCATGTTTCTCTGAAAGTTTGTCCAACACCTTGTTTATTCCTTTTACACTTTGATCAACTGTAAGATGGGCCTGGAAAAAATAAGTATGTATAAATAAAACAGCATTGTTTAAACTGTGATTTGCCAAAATATTCATTAGCAATAGTTTAGCCTTTTTCTACATTATTTTTCATTTTCATTGTACAATCTCTGCACCATAGTGGCTATATACACTATGATTTTATTTTCTGACTGATGTTTGATTCAATCAAAATGATCAAATCTGCAAACAATCAAATAGCCATAACTTCAGTTCTGATTTAGTTTGGATTTGATCAAATTGAGTCAGTAAGCGAGGGCTGAAAATTATCAGTCGTTTTGCATCGATCAGCAGCACTGAGATTCATTGTTCATGAATACAATTCTACATTGCTCAAAAAAATTAAAGGAACACTTTGAAAACACATCAGATCTCAATGAGGAAAAGTATCATGCTGGATCACTGTTCAACAGGTAAAAAGTTTTGGGCATAAAATTAGCTAATCTTACATAATTTTGGGGTGCTGAAAATGAAAATGACCCTAAAAAATGTTGATTGGCTCTAGTTTCCATGATATATTCACCCATCTAATGACGTAAGCCATTCAAAATTATGATGCAACTTCAGCTGCATATTGCGCAATTGATACTGGTGACCAATAGAAAATTGCATGTATACTGAGATGATGCAATATTAGCCTTTAATTGCATCACTTCACTGCATAAAAGCTGCAGTATCTGTAGCTGATTGTAGTTGGACAGCGTCTTTACATTTCGTTTTATGCTTATATAGGCTACTCAGTAATGCCTCGAACTTGTGTGAATAAAGCAGATAATTTCTGCTATATCTGCGGTGAAATAACTTTTATCTCACAAAAAAGGAGGATAACAGGAATGATTAAGAAAGCCTACAACTTGTATTTTGGCTGCAAGATAGGAGACCAGGACAAGAGCTGGGCACCACATATATGCTGCAATTCTTGTGGGACGGCACTGGAGCAATGGTTGAATGGAAAAAAGGCATCTATGCCTTTCGCTGTGCCAATGATTTGGAGAGAGCCAAGAGATCATGTTAGTAATTGTTACTTTTGTATGGTGCCTCCAATTGTAAAAGGGCTAAATAAGAAGAAAAAGTTATCTGTGCACTATCCAAATATTCCATCGGCAATACGTCCAGTTCCTCATGGAGAGGGGCTACCAATTCCTAAAGTACCAGAATCCTTCGTGGTTGAGTCAAGTGAGGAAGAACCTGAAGCATGTAGTCACGTGCAGTTGTAAGAGATAGCCCTTTCCTCGAATACAAGAGAAAAGCCAAGAGAAGCAAAACCGACACAAACTGAAGACAAAACTAGTGAGAATCCTAAGTGTTAAAATGATTCAACTTAGCTTATGGCTATAATTTTTCTTGGTAATCCTATGCAATATATTATGCCATTTAGGCTTTGTTATGTAGTCAATATCACTTGCTTTATATTTGTGGAAAGACATCTATCTATATAATTATTGTGCATTATGTAGTCATTACGCCTATAGTAGAAAACTTTCCGTTTACAGAAAAACTAGAGCCAATTGACAAATTTCATTGTTATATTTGAACTCAGAATGTGAAATTCATTAAGAAATGGATCCTTTTGTTTCCAAAACTGGCAAAAAATAAAAATTTGTTGAACAGTGATCTATACTGATATGGACTGGGTGATGTGTTAGGAACATAAGGATGCCCCATCATTTGATGGAAATAAAAATGATCAACCTACAGAATTCAAAGACACTCTGAAAATCAAAGTGAAAAAATGATGCAGCAGGCTAGTCCATTTTGCTGAAATTTCATTGGAGCAACTAAAAATGGTACTCCATTTTTTGTGTGGTCCCCATGTGCTTGTATGCATGCTTGACAACATGGGGGCATGCTCGTAATGAAATGATGGATGCTGTCCTGGGGTATTTCTTCCCAGATCTGGACCAGGGCATCACTGAGCTCCTGGACAGTCTGAGGTGCAACCTGGCAGCATCGGATGGACCGAAACATGATATCCCAGAGGTGTTTGATTGGATTTAGGTCAGGAGAGTGTGGGGGCCATTCGATGGTATCAATTCATTCATCCACCAGGAACTGCCTGCATACTCTCACCACATGAGGTCGGGCATTGTTGTGCACCAGGAGAAATCCAGGACCCACTGCACCAGCGTGCATGTGGTCAATGTAAACCTGCTCTCATCTGTGAAAAGCACAGTGGAGGTCCTGCCAATTCTGATGTTCAATGGCAAATGCCAATCGAGCTCTATGGGGCAGTGAGCACAGGGCCCACTAGAGAACGTCAGGCCCTCAGGCCACCCTCATGGAGTCTGTTTTTGATTGTTTGGTCAGAGACATTCACACCAGTGGCCTGCTGGAGGTAATTCTGTAAGGCTCTGGCAATGCTCATCCTGTTCCTCTTTGCACAAAGCAGCAGATACCGGCCCTGCAAATGCAATAGCCAGGGTCATCAATGGGCGGACAGCGAGGTACCAAATCATAAGTAAGCCAAAGTCAGGAGCAGAGCCGAGGTCAGGAACGAGTATCAAGCAGGAGAGGAATCAAGAGTCAGGTCAGGAACAAGCCAGGTCAGCACCAAGGGAATCACACAGGAACCAGCAGGACATGTGGGACAGCTGAAGACCAGTCAGCACTAAGCACAGGCAGAGTCACCCTTTAAATAGTCCACCTGGTGCCAAGATTCGCTGTGCGTATGCACGTGCGTGTGCGCAATCGCGCATGCGCACGTCTGGTCACTATTCTCCAGATATTTCCGTGCGCATGCACATTTCTATGCACCAGCCGTCTCACAGGAATTCCCTTACAGTGTGCTCCAGAAGAAACACAAGTGGTACAGTGTCACTGATGCATGTATTGTCCAAATGGTGATAATACAGTGCATGTGTCCTGTATCAGCAGCCACTGGCATGTTGAAAAGATGCCCAGCTTCCCTGAGCCTGTCCTTGCGCCATACTTGATGGCCCTCTACTGCATGTACAGCCACTGTAGCATGGCTAAAGTTGAGTTCTGTCTGATGTGCATGTCACAGACCATACTATTTGTGGACAGATGAATTCCTGCTGAATTCCATTCAACTGAACACTGGCTGGGTAAGACTGCCTCAAATGGCTACAAACTCCTCTGGCCTTACACAGAAGATCTTGTAACCCAGGGAAGGTACCTATCCAGGAACCGCTGCACCACCAGATAGAGGACATGTGCCAGGCAAAACACATGGCAACTTTCCCTGCCAAAGAACAGATAGCAGGTTGGTGTCACACACCACCATGCCTGTCACAAGTTGACACACACTGAACCACCTCTGAGCCTGCCGCTGCAGAGCTGAAAGAACCTCTGCCACAGTGTGGCTCCTGTTCCCTAGGCATACCAGCTGCAGCACTGCATTGCATCCTTTTGCCTCAGTCACGCAGCCTCTTGAACACTTAATGGGAGCATGTGTATCAGAGGACAATGAAGCAGAGGAGCTCATTGAGGAAAATGATTTGAAGGTGGAAGGGACAGCTCTAACATCATCACCACCAGCTGTAAGGATGTGCGGGCTTAACAAACTCCAGCGGTGTGTCCTCTCCTGCCTCCTTCCCAGCTGCCAGCAGCATCAAAGTGTGGGCCGTGATTGATATAGCGCCCCTGCCCACATTTGACAGACCAGGTGCTTGTGGTAATATGGACCTTGCTGTTGACTGTGTGGTTCACATGATGGTGAAGGACAAAGATGGCCTGGGAAACTGCCCCTGTGGTACAGCACAGGTTGCAAATTCCTGAAAGGGGGCAGAATCCACCTGCTGGAAAGAAAGGAGTTCAAAAGCTAGCAATGTGGCTAAGTTGGCATTTAAGCACTGAGCATGAGATGTTTTTTTCACTCTGGAAGCAGGGGCAATGAAACCTGCTTGCTCAATGCTACACCTGGTAGGATAGGGTGAGGTGGCGTCGGCAAAATTGGAGTAAGTTTGCAGCCTGTGCTTGCCCCTATGGTGTGGTAGACCTCTCAAACCACCTTGATATACCATCACCCCTATTATTGGAAGCTGATGAGAGGGGATTGTATATAGCTTGGGTACAAGAGCAGTAAGGAGGAGGAGAACATTCTTTTCCCAATCACTAGCATCCTGGTGCTGCTCCCAAAAATGTGGTGAGGTCGGATGTCTCTTCATACATGTGGTACCCAAATGGCCAATGGTACTGCCATGCTATATAAGAAGGCAGAGGCTGCAAATAACAACTATGCAGTCTGCTGCACATGCTCTGAAAAAAGACCCACACAGGTGATCTCTGGGGAGTGGCCTAGGAGACAACAGTTACCTGCACCTTTGGAGCTCTGTCATCAAATCTCTGCAAGCTGCCCCTGGATGACATCCTGCCTTGCTAGGGTTGTGCCACTCCTCCACTTTCCTCCCCTGTTCTTCCCAGGTTCTGTGAGAGACCTCATGCCCTTCCTCCTCATCGCTGGAGGCAACTTGGCAGTATGCTGTAGCTGCCGCAAGATCACTGCCAATTGGTTCTCCCTGCCTGGCATCTCCTCCTTCTAGACTTCGATTACTCTCCTTTTCAACCTC
This sequence comes from Staurois parvus, assembly GCF_062004578.1. NCBI lineage: Eukaryota > Metazoa > Chordata > Amphibia > Anura > Ranidae > Staurois > Staurois parvus. The sequence goes on along the minus strand of NW_028318847.1, from coordinate 1,647,122 downwards.
AAAGTCTATTAAATTTTGCTCATCCTCTTGCAGCAAGTGGCTCATGTGGTGCTCATATAATTCAGCGATTACTCCATGACAGTTAGTAGGGCAATAGAAAGAGTAGCTGTGGATGAGGAGATAGAATAGGGTGCTTTGCTAGCTGCGGTGGACAGCAAGGTAGTCTGCAACTGGGTGACACAGGAGGAGGTTCCTGAAGACTTGATTAGCCACTCTACCCCTCCTGTATGCACTCTGACTGTATAGCATGCCCAGCACCTGAAAAAACATCAAATGTGCCCTGCGTGCAGACGATGCACCATGTCCATCACCATGGCTTTGGTCCGTGAACACAGAGGCTGCTCACCCCCTCATAGCTGACAAGAACCTCTGTCTCTCCCTGTAGGCCTGGCAGACATGATGCTGATAACGTGAGGCTTATTCCCTACTTTTTTTTGCAATTATTGAAAGAGCTGTATGGAAAATAATTGGTTCTTGGGTGCACCTTAAACTGTGGTGCTTGGGTGCACTGTAAACTGTGATGCTTGGCTGCACCTTAACTGTTTTGTTTGGGTGCACTGTAAATTGTCTTGTTTGGTTGACTAAATAGCATATCAATGTTCGGTGTTGCTCAACTAAAAATAAAGGGCATCTGTTTTGGTGACACCAGCAGATTCATGTGGCTGTTGCTGCTACTTAAAGAGAAATAAATACATAAAAAATGTCCCTAAAAAACACAATAAAAACAAAATTAGGCTCAGAAACAAAAAAACACCCACCCAAAACATTTTTGGTCAAGAAAACAAAAAAGAACTGACTACTATTAAACGTCTCCTGCCCGCCATATAGTACAATGATGGCGCAAGGCGGTTCTCTCGTTCTGGGAGGACATCATGTGACGTCCTCCCATTCTAACCGCGCATGCGCGGCTCCGGTCATGTGATCAGCTGTGTCCAATCTCAGCTGATCACATGTAAACAAGGAAATGCCGGTTATCGGCATTTCTCTCCTCACAAGCTGTCATGCTGACAGCTCGTGAAGAGAGGAAAGCCGGTAATCGGCATTCCTCTGAGGGGACATGTACACTGATCATCAGAGCACTGATGATCAGTGTGCCCTGATGATCTGTGTAGCCCCAGCAGTGCCACCTGTCAGTGTCCATCAGTGCCAGCTGTCAGTGCACATCCATGCCACCTGCCAGTGCCCATCAGTGCCACATTTCAGTGCCACATATCAGTGCCCATCTGAGCTGCCTTTCAGTACCCATCAGTGCCAGTCAGTGCCACCTATCAATGCCAGTCAGTGCCACCTATCAGTGCTGCCGATCAGTGCCGCCGATCAGTGCCAGTCAGTGCCGCCTATCAGTGCCAGTCAGTGCTGCCTACCAGTGTGCATCAGTGCCGCCTATCAGTGCCCGTCAGTGCTGCACATCAGCGCTGCCTAACAGTGCCAGTCAGTGCCAAATAACAGTGCCAGTCAGTGCCAAATAACAGTGCCAGTCAGTGCCACCTATCAGTGCCATATATGAGTGCTGCCTTTCAGTGCCCATCAGTGATGCCTGTCAAATGCCCATCAGTGCCACCTACCAGTGCCTCCTCATCAGTGCCCATCAATGCCACCTATCAGTGTCCATCAGTGCAGCCTATCAGTGCCCATCACTACAGTCTCATTAGCGCATATCAGTGAAGGAGAAAAATCACTTATTTACAAAATTTTATAACAAAAACTAAGAAAAAACATTTTATTCTCAAAATTTTCAGTGGTTTGAAAGATTTTGCTATAGCGTCAGGTCTTACTGTTAATTTTACCAAATTGGTGATTATGCCTGTTAATGTTCCTGATTCCCTAAGTGCATCTCTCCGTAATTCGTTTCCATTTCGTTGGGTCACGGATCGGATTTACTATTTGGGTATTAATATCACTCCTAGATACTCGAATATGTTAGCTGCTAATTTTCCACCATGTGTATCACGTCTCTACTCTATTGAAGATTTGGCATGGTTACCATATTTCCTTTCTGAATCACGGCAGTTAAAATGAATATTTTCCCTAAACTACTTTATCTTTTTAGAGGACTTCCAGTTCCAGTCTCGAAAACATTTTTGGATCACTTTCAGCGGACTATTAATAACTTTATCTGGGGTAATAAACGTCCACATTTTACTTCATCTGTTTTGTACCGCTCACAACGGACGGGAGGTCTCGGCCTTCCCAATTTTTGGCTATATTATCTTTCAGCTCGTTTTGCGCAGGTATCACAATGGGCAACTGTTAACTCTCAGATCCCGTGGATCAAGTTTGAATCTCAGTCTATACGCCCATTTTATTTACCGGGTATTTTGTGGTCCAAAATCTCCCCTCGATCTCTTACTTTTCATAACTCCATAGTGACCCATTCACTGACACTTTGATCCAAATATAGATTTAAATTAAATCTGGTCTCTTCTATTCCCCCAGGTGTTTCATTTTTTGGTGATCCTACTTTTATTGCAGCTTTTTCCTTCCCTCAAACATTTCCCTGGTGGTATGATCAATCTTTTATTAGATTATCTGACTTTCAAAGAGGAGGATCTTATATTACTTTTGATTTGCTGCATGTGTTTTTTGATGTTCTTCTTCATGAGTACCATCGTTACCGACAGATTAGACATTTTTTTAATTCACATTTTGGCCTTATACCCTCTTCTCCAATTTCATTTTTTGAACGTATCAGCCGTGACTGTCCTAGGGGTAGGGGTCTTATATCTTATCTTTATCACCAATTTTTGATCTGTCTTTCTCCTACGCCCCTTTATATAGACAAAAATGGGAAGAGGATAGTGGTATCCTTTTTTCAGATGAGGACTGGGATTCCATGGTGGATAACATATGTAAGTGTTCTAGATCTCTTTCTGTTCGTGAGACTGCCCTTAAAGTTTTAACCAGATGGTATTATACCCCATCAAGACTACATGTATTGTTCCCACAAACATCCCCTTTATGTTTCCGGGGCTGTGGCCTCACAGGTACTTTGGTTCATATATTTTGGGATTGCCCGACCATATCTTTGATTTGGTGCAAGTTATCTGAGGTGGCTACCTCATTGGCGGGTATCCCAGTACGATTGTCTATACAGACCTGTTTATTGGGGGCTCATATCCCAGGGGTCTCTGATGCCATTATGAGATTGATACATACTATTTGTATTGCTGCTTTGTGGGCTGTTGCCTCACATTGGAAGTCCAATACTGTACCCTTAACCTCTGTTTTGCACATAGTTGATGCTGTAATGCTCGTGGAGCGTATTCATTATACCTTACTGGAGAAGATGCACTTATTTGATAAAAAAATGGGAATCATGGAAGGAATATAGACATTTATTGCATGATTAACAACATCCCAAGTGAAGGTTGTCTGGCATATACTGTTGACAGATGTATCATTCACCTTACTTTACCGTCTACATTTTTCATGTACTTGCAATCTACTCTTTTCTATTTCCTCTCTTTCTTATATTAATATACTTTTCTGTATTGTACTTTTCAAAAGTGCCTTGTTTTTGCTGTAAGTGTCACTTGAAACTGTACTGTTGTTTTACAGTCTACAAAAAAACCCAAAACATTTCAGTGGGTTTTGGTTTGTTTAAGAAAAAATAAAAAACCCATAGGTGATTAAACACCACCAAAATAAAGCTCTATCTGTCACAAAAAAATGATAACAATTTTATATGGGTACAGTGTTGCATGACCACGCAATTGTCATTCAAAGTGTGACAGTGCTGAAAGCTGGAAATTGGCCTGGGCAGGAAGGTTGTATAAGTGCCCAGTAGGCTAGTGGTTAAAGAAAGGAAAGAAACACTCCAAAATAACAAAATTAAGGGGGAACAGCTGCAACACAACCAAGGGTGGACTGACCATTTGGAAATTCGGCACTGCCCGAGGTCCCGGGGTCAGAAGGGGGCCCCATGAGATGCCCCTGATACCTTTTTCATAGGCTTTTTTGAGTTTGGGCAAGGACACAGGGGCCCCATGATCCCCTATTGCCCGGGGGCCCCATGAGTTGTCAGTCCGCCCCTGAACACAACAGAACCTGCCCCTCTCACACATACACACACACACAAAATGTAGTCCTAAAAAACACTGTTGAGCATACTTCCCAACTTTCAGACTTGAGAATGAGGGACACTAGAGCAAAAAAAGGACCTGCAGCACAAGACGTGCGCTGCAGCGATATGTGGGCGTGGCTAAATTACATTCAGTTATGGGGTGTGGCTTAGGAGATTCTGAGCCTGCGTGCAGTAAACACCAAACCTGTATGCTGCAATCCCACACAATACTCGTTAAGTACAGTGGCACAAATGAGAGTTGTACTGACATACATCCTTTATAACTACTTTTAATATGTAATGTACAGCACAGCTTAAAGAGTGCAGCCATCAGGGCTATATAACGTAAAATACAGTACAGCAGTCAGTAGGATGTAATGTACAACATAGTTTACAAAGAGCACTGATTAAAGCAACACTTCTCTGTTCACTTAAAAGGAAGTGTAAAGCTGCTGTAACTGAAAGTAGAACTTGTCTTCTGAGGAGGTTAAAGGATAAATTCAACTTTTGTAACATGTTAGCTTGTAGTTCTCACTGAAGTACCACGGTGCTGTTGAGTGCTGTGGTAGTTTGTTGATTCTTCCTGTCAATGTGTATCTGCTTGTGTGTACAAGCACACAGATGCACTGAAAGGTCTGCTGATTGCTGGTGCAATGCTTTCCAGGCTCTCAAAACTAAAAATTGTAAATGCACATTTTTTACCTGCAAAAAAATGTGCATTTATTATATTTTGTTAAATAATGAACTTATCCTTTAAAGCTGAACTTTGTGAAAACCTAAAGTCCTCCCTTGCAATGGGGCTGTGCCTGAACTGCAAGGGTTAACTACTCATTTATGTCTAGGGAAGCAGGTACAGTACTTCTACTGATCTGAAACTATGAGCTGCTAGATCTGTCCCTGCATCCTTGTCTCCCCTACAGTTCTGCAGTTTAAAGTCCTGATGCAGGGACCATAGCCCCGCATTGTATGTAAGGACACTGAGGAACTGTCAACTGTCAGAGTGAAGGGGAGCACCATTTGAGCAGGTAAGTAAATGTGGTTCTGCCATCCCCTGGACTAAATGAGCAGTTAACCCTTGCAGTGGGGCTGTGGTCAGACTTTGTTTTCCCAGAGTTCCATTTTAAAACTGACAAAATGACACAGACAACATTAACAGCAATTTATTTTGTGCATTTAGTGGTTTGCTTGAAGTTCAACTTTTGGCTTCATTCACATGGACACTGAGGCCCATACAGCATGCACAGCTGAGTTTGACAGGCATCGGCCCAAAACACAGTGTGCATTCAGAATCATGCACTCCCTCCTACATGCCTGCTAAACTCAGCTGTACAGTTGTTTCTGTAAGGACAACAAATAATTTTGGCGCTCAGAGAGACCAAAAAGAGTACTATACAGAGGGCTGCCAAACGTCCAATGAGAATAATTAGTCCACAGTCTTTTTATAAGGTTAAAAAATGTTTCCAATGAGAAAGCAGACGGCTTGTCAGATGAAGCTGATCTGTCATAGGATGTAGAAGAAGGAGAAACAGCAGCGCTTTCTGAGCGTAGTAATAGTATAAAATCTCATTTATTGAAGAATAATAGTAACAACTCACAAGTGGAGACTTGTGTAAGGCACATCACTAATGAAGCCGACTCCCCCTGTATGGTCCGGAACGCTGGTGGCGATGTGTATCCCCAGAAGGTCACGCTGGATGGAGAGGTGGACCAAATGTGCTGTGCTTCAGTCACTGGTAGTGGTTACGTCACCGGATCTGAAAGCAGAGGAGTTGCTTCTGGGTGGCGTGCATTTGGAGCATGCGTGCTCCTTCCTCAGGCCGTGATGCGGCCATATTGGCTACATACATACATACATGACTAGCAGCACTATTAAGAAACAGATTAATATTAATCAGAACATACCTAATTGCAAAATAATATTAGTAAAAGGATTCATTAAAAGTAATAACAAAAATTATTTGGAATAAAACATTAAAATATAAAATATATAATATATACAGTGGGGATCGAAAGTTTGGGCACCCCAGCTAAAAATTTGTATTAACGTGCATAAAGAAGCCAAGGAAAGATGGAAAAATCTCCAAAAGGCATCAAATTACAGATTAGACATTCTTATAATATGTCAACAAAAGTTAGATTTTATTTCCATCATTTACACTTTCAAAATAACAGAAAACAAAAAAATGGCGTCTGCAAAGGTTTGGGCACCCTGCAGAGTTAATATCTTGTACTGCCCCCTTTGGCAAGTATCACAGCTTGTAAACGCTTTTTGTAGCCAGCCAAGAGTCTTTCAATTCTTGTTTGAGGTATCTTTGCCCATTCTTCCTTACAAAAGTCTTCCAGTTCTTTGAGATTTCTGGGCTGTCTGTCACGCACTGCTCTTTTAAGGTCTATCCATAGATTTTCAATTATGTTGAGGTTAAGAGATTGTGAAGGCCATGGCAAAACCTTCAGTTTACATCTCTTGATGTAATCCCCAGTGGATTTCGAGGTGTGTTTAGGATCATTATCCATTTGTAGAAGCCATCCTCTCTTTAACTTCAGCTTTTTCACAGATGGCATCAAGTTACCATCCAAAATTTGCTGAAATTTTATTGAATCCATTTTTCCTTCTACTCGTGAGATGTTCCCTGTGCCACTGGCTGCAACACAACCCCAAAGCATGATTGATCCAACCCCATGCTTAACAGTTGGACAGAGGTTCTTTTCATTAAATTCTGTGCCCCTTCTTCTCCAAACGTACCTTTGCTCATTCCGGCCAAAAAGTTCAATTTTAACCTCATCGGTCCACAGAACTTGTTTCCAACATGCATCAAGCTTGTCTATATGTTCATTTGCAAAGTTCAAACTATGATTTTTGTGGTGAGGACGTAGAAGAGGTTTTCTTCTGATGACTCTTCCATGAAGACCATATTTGTACAAGTATCTCTTTATAGTGGAATAGTGTAACACAACTCCAGTGTCTGCCAGATCTTTCTGGAGGGATCGTGCAGTCAAACGTGGGTTTTGAATTGTTTTTCTCACAATCCTGCGAGCTGTTCTGTCTGATATTTTTCTTGGTCTTCCAGATCTTGCTTTAACTTCCACTGTTCCTGATGACTGCCATTTCCTAATTACATTCCGAACAGAGGATATTGACATCTGAAAACGCTTTGCTATCTTCTTATAGCCTTCTCCAGCTTTGTGAGCGTCAACTATTTTCAGTTTCAGTTTTCTAGACAACTGCTTAGAAGAACCCATGGTGCTGATTGTTGGGGCAAGGTCAGATGAGTCTGGGCATTTAAAACCTTTGAGCTTGACATCACCTGGTCTTCCCAGATGATGATTGAGAACAATCCATGACACTGGCAGGTCTCAGCTTTGCAAAGGGGGCAGTGCATGCTATAAATTCTGCAGGGTGCCCAAACTTTTGCAGACGCCATTTTTTTGTTTTCTGTTATTTTGAAAGTGTAAATGATGGAAATAAAATCTAACTTTTGTTGACATATTATACGAATGTCTAATCTGTAATTTGATGCCTTTTAGAGATTTTTCCATCTTTCCTTGGCTTCTTTATGCACATTAATAAAAATTTTTAGCTGGGGTGCCCAAACTTTCGATCTCCACTGTATATAATATATATAATAGAGGCAGAACTAGAACTACATTGCACATTATACTTACACGGACCAATGGCATTGATAGAGACCATAAGGGTCCTGGGGAACAATAATAATATATTATGTTACATATCTTAGCCATAATTATAGGCATATGTATATATAGATGAGCATTATACAAAAAAGAGGACCACTCACAGGGAATATATCAAGAAATGTCATAAATGGGAAATAAGATTAATATGTAATCTGGGACAATGTATGTATTTTTAGAAAGCTTATTAGAAAGTAATTGGACAGGGCTATTCCTGAATAAGAATGGGCCCTGAATTTACAAGATGGAATGAACTACATGATCCTCATTCAGACCCCCCGGGGCCATGGTATCCAAGGTATAAAACCAATAGTTTTCCCTACTGTATCCGTTCTTCCCTTGGGTAACCCTTGGATATGGCCTCTACCATCCACACCTGGAGGTCATCAGAAGATTTATGATGATACTCAGAAAAATGTTTAGGCACACTCAATTTATCAATACCTTCCTCCACTGACCGTCTATGTTCTCCACCTTTTACTCAAAGTCCTGATTGTTCTGCCTACATACAACAGGCCACAGGGACAGGAAAGACAATAGATAACAAACTCAGTGGAGCAACTGTAGAAATCTTCTAATGTATGTTTTCCCCTTAGTGGAAAATTGTTTCAGGCCATGTTGTACGTGTTTGCATGTGAGACATTTGGGTTTGCGACATTGGTATCTCTTTAATAGATAGAAAAGCGGGTAAAGAACCTATGGGTTTGGTGGAAGTTTTTAATTTGCTCAGTGCAATTTTACTTTTAATGTTTTGGGCCTTTCTATAAGAAATTTTGGGTACATGAGGTATGAATGATTGCAGATGTGGCTCTTCTATTCCCCAATGATGATGGAAGATCTGTGCCATCTTTTCATGCTGGGTGTGAAAGCAAGTAGTTTATCTCAATGGTTTACACCCTGGTCCCATCAAACACTACTTTGAAATCAGGCGACTTACAGTGAAGTCGCACGATTTCAAAGTCGGATGATATGCCAATTTCAAGTGCGATTTGCAAGACATCTAATACACATGTCTATGCAAATTGCACCAAAAATATTGCATGTACTACTTTTAGAAATCGGTGCGGCTCCGACCAAGTCCGACCGATCTAATTGCGGACAATAGGCTGTGATTTGGCATCGATTTTCAAGTCGCATTGTATGCAAATCATATGCCAATTCGCATCTAGTGTGACCAGGGTATTAGGTTGGGAATTATTCTGCATGGTGTTTTTATTCTTGGTTGGGTTATGTCCATGTTGGTATAGAGTATAGGCCTCCTGGACCAGTTCTGTGGGATATTGTTTCTCTTTGAACTTTTGCTTAAGGAACTCACCTTGAAGGGCATAATCTTCATCTCGGGTACAGTTATGGCGAAGAACTGACTTTTAGGGATATTCGCCATCCACCTAGGGTGGTGGCAACTGTGAAAATGAAGGTAAGAATTACCAGCTGTGGGTTTGGTGAATATTTTTGCAAAAATGGCTGTGTCAGAATGACATAATTCTGACCAAATAACCAAATGTCATTGACAAAGTGCTGGAAGTGGCCGGTGCATTACATAGCCCAAAAGGCATGACAAGACATTCAAAATGTCCAAACCGAGTGCAAAACGCCGTTTTCCACTCGTCCCCCTCACGTATCCGAACCAAGTTATAGGCGCCCCTGAGGTCCAGCTTGGAGAAGATGGATGCCGTCCCCAACCTCTGAAACAATTCTGGGACCAAAGGAAGGGGGTAGCGGTTTTTGACCGTAATTTTATTGAGGTCCCTGTAATCAACACACGGTCTCAGGGATCCGTCCTTCTTTTCAACAAAGAAAATTCCTGCCCCGGCCGGGGATGTGGAAGGGCGGATAAATCCCTTCCGGAGGCTCTCGTCTATATATTCTCTTAAGGCCCCTAGTTCCCGCTCAGATAACGGGAAAATGCGGCCGAAAGGAATCTCGGAGCCCGGGAGCAGATCGATGGGGCAATCATAGGCCTGATGTGGGGGAAGAACCTCTGCCCCCCGTGGACTAAACACGTCCAGGAATTGGAGGTAAGCTGCAGGTACCATTTGAGCTAACTCGGCATCAGGACTTACAGTTAACAAGGCCGTGATATCTAGTGATGCCCTAGGTAGACAATGTTCTCGACAGTATCGTGAGTGGAACTGGACCGACCCGGTCTTCCAGTCAATTTGGGGGTCGTGAGCTCATAGCCAAAGGAGCCCCAAAATAACTGGAAATAGGGGGGATGCGATGGCGTCCAAGCGGAGAAACTCCTGGTGATAACCCGCTACCGTGGTGTGTATAGGAGGGGTCTCCCGGTCTACCGTTCCTGATTTTATCCGAGACCCATCCGGCACAAAAATATTCACCATATGTTCTTTGGTGAGCAATGGTATCTGGTGCTGGGTAGCGAAACTAAGGTCAACAAAGCAACTACAGGCCCCTGAATCAATGATAGCCATCACCTGTGTGCTTCCTCCGGGAGCTGAAAAGACACAGGTACAGCCAAGTGAGTGGGGTTGTCTGCACACACAGCAGATATATTTGAAGAAAAAGCAGAGAACTTACAGTCTTTCTCCGGACAGGAACGCACCATATAATCCGCTGCTCCGCAGTAAAGACACAGGTTATTAGCTCGACGCCTCTGTCATTCCTCAGTAGAGAGAGTAGGCCACATCAGGCCGAGTTGCATCGGCTCGGCCCCCTCAGACGGCTCTGGGCTCCAACTGCCGACACTGTCCCTTGGCATGACAGGTACTCTAGGCATCATCCATGAAGTTCTTTTCTAGGGAAAATCTGGGTCACTAGTTGAATATTTGAGATCTTCAACGGTGTTTTGAAAAGAGACCAGAAGATATGAATAACAAAAGTGTAAAAGGAAGTGGGGCCAAGGGAGCCCAGACTGGCTCAATTAAAAAGTATATGTCTCAGGGAAACCCCAGAAAGACCCATGGGAACAAGTGAAAAGAGCAAATGGGATGCTAGCTTGGAAAAAAGTCCTAGATTATCACTAGGAATCAACAACAGTAGTCAACATATGTCAGGAAATATGGAAGAGAGAGAACTGGAAAGGGAACTACAAGTGCCGAATAAGAAAGAAATGGGAGAAATGTTTAAAAGCCTGGAAAATTCAATAAAGCATGAAATAGCAGCAATAAAGAATGATCTTGGGCAATTATTGTGCAGAGTGGAAGAAACAAAGGGGAAACTTAAAAATCATGCCCAGGATATCATAGATCTTAAGAAACGGACATTGGAAATCAAAAAAGATAAAAAAAAAACTGCTTTATAAAATAGAGGCTCAAGAAAATAGAGATAGAAGGAAAAATCTCAGGTTACGAGGAATCCCAGAGAGTTCACAGGGGGAGGACTTGAAAGGGTTAATGAGTAAAATCCTAAATTCCATAATGGACAGACTTATGTCAGAAATATATAAACTGGACAGGGTATTTAGAGTAGGAAAAGTTCAGCAAAAAAACAGCGGAGAAAGACCGAGAGATTTAATCGTTAAATTCCATAGGCTGAGCGATAAAGAAGAGATATGGAAGAAAATAAAGGGAAGAATAAGTATTAAATATGAAGAGATGAGTGTTCAGATTTTTGCGGATTTAGCACCAGAGACATTATGGAGAAAAAGAACTTTAAAACCCCTGACAGAACAGATGAGAAAACAGAATGTGCGTTACAGATGGGGAGCTCAGGCGAGCCTAATGGGATGGATAAATGGACTCACAGCCATGCTGAGATTCCCTGAGGATTTAAGGGATTTTTGTGATAGACTTGAAATACAAAGAATAAAGATTCCAGGGTGGGATGAGGAGGAAGGAGATATAGGGGACATGGGGAGAGAGGAATGGCAGTTGGTGGGAGGGAGAGAGTAGGGGGTGAGTGGAGGAGAGAGGTGGGGTGTCTTTTATTTTCTCTCCTCTCTCTCTCTCTCTTTCTCCTCCCTTGCTCCTCTTTGTCCTCTTGTTTTTCTCTACGTCGTTTTCTTTACGGTTGTTTTTTATGAACACAGTTTTGGCTACCAGGGGCATTTAGAGAAGTTACTGAACTAGACGCATAGAGGGAGGGGGTGGGTGGGCAAAGGGGAGCCGTACGTAGACAGAGCTCAACCCCAAGGTATTAAATCAAAGGTGGGTCTTTCTCCACAAATGATTAGTAGGCAAATCTTAAGCCTAAAAAAAGGGGGGGGGGATGGGGGGGGGAGGTAAGGGGGTTAATACTCTGCGGGTGGAGAGAAGGTAGGAGAGAGGTGCGAGAGGGGAGAGAGGGTGGTAGGAGAAGAAAATTATGGAAGAAGTGTAGTTTGTAACTTATAATGTAAAGGGGTTGCATTGTCCGAGGAAAGAGATTCAGGTAGTTTAGAGAACTGCAACATAGATCGTCCTCAGTGGTTTTTCTACAAGAGACACATTTAGAAATTGAGTCAAACATCAGTTTAAACACTAGGCATTTTCCGCTATGGTACCATGCAGACACTCCAATTAAAAGAGCAAAAGGAGTAGCTATAGGGTTTGCAAAAAATATAAGGTTCGAGATGGAGAATAGAGTAACGGATCCGGAGAGAAGATTTTTGTTTCTGAAGGGTAAACTACAAGAAATTGAGTGTACAATAGCTAATATATATTGTCCAAATAAGAATGCGGAGATATTTCTGAAGGGAGTATTGAAAAAAATTGATGGATTTTAAGAAAGGTCGTTTGATAGTGGCAGGAGATTTTAATGTATGTATGGACCCGCGGATGGATACAACATATACTGTGCTGAGGGAAGAGAGTAGGTCTCTGAGATTAATAAAAAAGATGATACAAGAGTGCCAAATGGTGGATATATGGAGAATTAGGCACATGAAAGACAGGGATTATACCTTCTTCTCACATGCACATGAGATATACTCTAGATTGGACTATTTTAATAGAACATCGATGTATAGAGTCTGTGGTGGAAGTAAAAATAGAAGCAAGGACCTTATCAGATCATGCCCCTGTTATATTGAAAACAAGATGGGGAAGGGAGACAAAGGGAGGTTTATTATGGAGGATGAATGAGGCACTTCTCCTGGATCCTGAAATTGATCGAAGGATCGAGATGGAAATTAAACGATTTTTTGAGGAGAATGATACAGGAGAAGTGCCGGTGGCTACAGTGTGGGAGGCTCATAAGGCTTACATCAGAGGACTATTAATTGCAATGGGGGCAAAAAAGAAAAAAGAAAGAAGGGAAATAATGAGTGGACTTTTAAAGTTAATATTTGATCTTGAACAGATACATAAAAGTAAAACATCTAAAGAGATAGAGCAGAAGATAAAAAAAAAGAAAGAAGAGCTTGAGACCTTGATGGAGGAAGAAAAAAGGAGAGTCTTCAACAAAGTAATAAGTGAAAGATATAGATGGGGTGATAGGCTGGGAAAATATTTAATGAGAGCCTTGAGAAAGAAGAAAAATAGGAATTATATAGAAAAAATAAGGAATTTTAAAGGGGAGTTGGTTTATTCGACGAAAGAAATCATGGATATATTTAAGGAATATTGTAATAAGCTGTATAACATTGCCCCACAAGACATTGTAAATAACGATGAATTGGTAAATAGTGAAAAAACAAGAAGGTTATACTTAGAAAATGCAGGTTTGCCAAAATTGAGTAAAGAACAATTAGAATCCCTAGAATCAGAGATCACACAAGAAGAAATAGAAATAGCATTGAGAAGTACCATGGGGAGGGGGGAAATCCAGGGCCAGATGGGTATACGGTCAGGTATTACAAAAAATACAGAGAAGTGTTAATACCCAAACTAAAGACATATATGAATGCCTTGGGGGGTGAGATGGAAATGAGGTGAGAATCTCTGCAGGCTAATGTAGTTTTAATCCACAAGGAGGATAAGGATGCCACCCTGTGCTCAAGTTATAGACCAATTTCACTATTGAACGTGGACACTAAATTGTACGCAAAGGTGTTGGCGAGTAGGTTAAAGGATTTGATGCCCGATTGGATACATGAGGATCAAGTGGGGTTTGTTCAAGGGAGAGAAGGCAGAGACAACGGGGTGAGATCACTGTTGCTCATACAGAAAAGTAGAAAAGAGAAAACCCTGGTGGTGTTGGTGTCAGTGGATGCTGAAAAAGCATTCGATAGAGTGAGTTGGGGATTTATGATGAACACCTTAGAAGCGCTGGGGGTGGGAGTTAAAATGAGAGAGTGGATAGAAAAATTATATAGAGGACCATCAACAGCTATTATGGTTAACGGAGAACAGTCTGAGTTTTTTGGAATGACAAATGGAACAAGACAGGGATGTCCATTGTCACCTTTGCTGTATGTTCTGTCTTTGGAGCCTTTGCTGTCTACAATAAGGAAGAGCATAGACATAAAGGGAATATGGATTGGAGGTAGAGAACATAAGGTAGCGGCCTAAGCGGACGATTTATTGTTCTACGTGGGAAATCCTAGGATAACACTCCCAAATCTAATGAGGTTAATGAAGGAATATGGGGAGTTATCAAACTTGAAAATTAACCCGACAAAAACCGAGATCCTAAATATAAATCTTACAAACAAGGAAAGAGAAAAGATACAAGAAGAATTCCCCTTCATATGGAGAGAGAATTAAAATATCTAGGGGTAAAACTTTCAGTTTCGTATAAGAATCTGTATGAATCAAATTACATTTCACTTCTAAATGAGATTAAACAAGAATTGAGGAGATTGGGGGGTGGAAACCCGTCTTGGATAGGTCGTGTCAGGAATGGACTCAGCACTGGTGGTGGGACTCACCTGCCGTGTGGGCTGCAGTACCAGGGCTGACCAGCGGGTGCTCTCAGCAGCCAGAAGCTCACTCCTGTAGTAAGCCATCACCTGGGCTGATTGCAGGAGGTGTATTTAAGGAATGACCAGGCCTGTGATCTGGGCCTTGGTGTATGTTTCCCATGACCCCCTGTACCTGGTATCCTGTGTTCCTGCCTCGTTGCTGACCCTGCTTGATCCTGACCTCTGTTGACCATCTCCTGTTGAACCCCTGGCTTGCCTGACCATCCTTCTGCCTGATCCTCGGTACCGCGCTGCCCGCTACCTGCTGAACCTGGCTTTTGACCCCGACCATTCTCTGCTTGCTCCTCCTGTACCACGCTGCCCGCACGATACCGACCCGGCCTGTCTGACTATGCTTACTTCACCCGACGATCCATCCATCCCACACAGATCACCTTTAGTAAGTCTGCCTGCCTCTTCCCATCAGACTCCGTTCCTGCACTCCCCTGCCAGTACTCTCTACCGGCACTCAGGGGTCACGACCTGGTTCCAGTCTGCACCAAGTCCATCCCCACCATCAGGGGCCCTGGTGAATAGCAGGCTGGGACTTAGACCCCGCGCCCTGAGGAAATCCGTGCTGTGGGCTGCTAGAGACACTGCCAGGCAGCACCTGACAGTACCTTACGGCCTGCCTGACCATTCCACCTCTCCAGCCTGACTACGCCTGTGCTCCTGAAGCCTGCTACTTCCCTGTGTCAGTCCACACATTTCTGGTCATACCCGGATCCCTAACAGGTCGCATAAATCTGATAAAAATGATAATTGTGCCCAAAGTATTATATAAATTTCAAATGGTCCCAATCAAATTGCCAGAGGTATATTTTAAAGAACTAAAAAAAATGATAACAAGATATATCTGGAAGAATAAAAAACCTAGAATATGTTACGAAACACTGAGCAGAAATAAAGAGAGGGGAGGATTGGGAGTACCAGATTTTAAGAGGTATTATAAATCTGTGATAATGGCGAGAATTTTTGACTGGATGCACAATCCAGAGAAAAGCTGGGTCAAAATAGAAAATACGTTGAGTGGGACGAATCTAAGTAGAATTATATGGGTGCCCACACAATATAGGGGTTTGGATAATGACACAAGTTTGTACACTTTAAATGTTTTGAAAGCTTAGGATATAAAGCACAGACAGAAGGGGTGGGTTTTTAATTCACTATTGATGGCATTAAGGAACACCGTTTTTTTTGCACCGGGTAGGGAGGATATCACAGGGAAATGGATTATAAAAGAGGATGCACGATTAAGAGATATAATGGTGGGGGAGGAATTGGGATCACTAAAGGAGTTGGTAAAGAAAAAAGGGGAGATTTTTAATAGGATGGATGAATGGATGAATGGCGATATCACCAATTGAAGCACTTTGTAGGAGGACTTCCAAGACCTTTTAGAAATAGGAAAGATTGGAATCCATTTGAAAGATTGTTAGATGAAAGGGGGGATGGGAAACATGGAATTGCAAAAATATACAGAATTCTCACGGATATAGATATTAGCACTAAACCAAGGTATATAGAGAAATGGGAAAGAGATTTGGAGATGGAAATAGATGAAGAGATGCAGAAAAAAATATATAGATTAACCCATGAAAATATCAGTATGCGAGAAGTTGAAGTAAATTATAAGTGTTTGATAGAATGGCACATTACACCGAAAGTTGAGAATAAGATGAATGGAGAGATTTCACCGTTGTGTTGGAGAGGGTGTGGAGAAATAGGCACGTGGTATCATATATGGTGGGGGTGTTCAGAGATACAAATATTTTAGAAGAAAATAGTTCACGTAGTGGGGAAGATTACTGAAGTTAATATTAGATTAGACCCAGGGGTTTGTCTTTGCCATAATACAGAGGTACCAGTGAAAACATAAAAATTTGGGTACATTGTATTTACTAAGTGCCACAAAGAGTCTGATTCCCAGGTATTGGAGAAAAAGAGAGGTGCCGACAGAAGAGGATTGGGTGGTCAGAGTGAATCAGATTTATGAGATGGAGAAACTTTACTATATGCATGTAGATAAGATGGGGATATTTCATGCAAAATGGGAAAAATGGGAGAGATTTAAAGGAAAGGTGAAATAAACGAAGATATAAAACTTTACTAGACAGGTTATGAGCACTCTCTATAGGGGGTAGGGAGAAAACGCAGAGTAATGGGCTGGGAAGAGTCGATGGGGAGGGGGAGGGGTATGGAGTTATTTTAGGGAGATAACTATTTGTAAGATTTTATTGTTCTGTTTGTTTTCTTCTATCCCTTTAAGTAGGGAAAAGGATTGTAATATGAATTATTTTGTAAAATTAATAAATATTTATAAAAAAAAAAAAATACCCCAGGACTGGTCTTTCAGGGAGAGCGATGTCATTTAGAGAGTTCTGAGTCTTTAAACAAAACCATCTTGTCCAGGTAGAGAAGTATGAGTACATGGTTTATTTGCTTGTGTGCACCACCTCTTCCATCTGTAACACCCTGTAGCAATCTCCTTAGCTAGGGGGAGCTAGACTCCAATTATTAGCTAGGGCTGAGTAGCAGCCTGGGTGTGATAGCTAGCAGGGGTCAAAATTTGGTCACAGCTGAGGAGCTCTGCAGACCAGTAATCTGGAATTTCTGCCTGCTCTAGAACTTTGGAAAAAGTACTAGAAGCAGTGGGTGGATCTGAGGAGTGGCTGAATTGTATGCTTAGAGGATCCTAGCCAATCCCAATGGGAGGCTTGGCAAGGGGCCAGGACAACCTTTAAGAGTAACTGAGCCTGCTCGGCAGGAGGAGAGTTGGAGTGTGGGAGCAGGAGAGAGAGAAGGATGTGAGGCTGGAGGCAGGAGCCTGGGGGAGCCCAGATCTAAAGGGGCTCACCTGCAGGCAGGGGACCTTGGAAGGCTGAAAGCTTGGGACTTCACTGCTTCCCTGAGAGAGGACCACCTGTGTGGCAGGAAAGGAACTGCTCAGCTATAAGGCTTGGTAGCAGCCACCGACCCACTCACAGCACAGAAGAGGGACAAAGTGAGTAGATCTGCATCCTTTGGCCACATAGGGGAAGGAGCACTCTGGTGGGAAACTAGATTAGCTGCTACCCAGGACTGTTTCATTATTTAATGGGACAGGCCCTGGATCCCCTGCCCAGTGATTCACCTAGAGCTGCTGGATTAAGGAGAGTTTGGGGTCTGGGGTGGTTCATCAGGAGAGGCTGGATAGCTCTCCAGAAGAGGATTCTTTGCTGTAAAGACTTGCAAATAGTTTTAGGCAGTTTGTCCTGAGTTCCATTTCCATTGGGTATCTCATATACCCCTTACCCCATCCAAGTTTATAATCCCCTAATAAAGCATCAAAACAAGCTCAATGACTGGTTACTGTCTCCTGGATGCAAGTCTGAATGGAAAATGCATGGTGCCTGGCTATGCAGGAGTATAGGGGGACCCAAATCTTCAGCAACTCCTAAGGGGGTAATGCTACACATCTCTCCCACCGGATCAATGCGATGGAACCATTCAGAGAGTCAAGAGATCTTAGTGGATCTCCAGCATCTGGAAATAAGGATTTTTTGCTGCTTCAGTGGGTGAATTGTAAGGGATCATTCATATTTAGAGGGATACATGTTTGTAAGAGGCAGGAGGAGAGTGGCTGGTTTTAGATGCAGGTTTCAATCTGTTAATTGCTTGATTGCTGAATGCACGGCCTCCTAGAATGGTTGTAACTGGGGCAGGACCACAAAATTTGTAAGCTCACCCCTGTGTCTGATTGGTATCGCCAACAAGTGTCTGATACATCAGGATATATGACATAGAGATGTGTAGGAGTATGGTACCACTGCCTTCGTAGTTTATCATTGGTTTCTTGAATGTTAACATTAAGAGATCCTATTAGGAGATTGATGTTCATATGGGACAAGTATTCTCCTAATAAGTCAGTCTCTAAGTCCCTGTGCCAGGCCACCATAACAATCTCTCCTTCTGGGTGAAAGGTAGAAAACAGATCCTGAATACGAGATGAGTCTGTGGGGACTCTGGGTAGCATAGGCGCTCGAAGGGTGTCAGGGTTCTAGTAAAGTAGTCACATTTATGAGCATCAGAAAGTGATGAACCTGGAAGTGGGTTCACCTAGGGAAGGGGCCCGGTCTGTCCAATTCTTGAAAGGTTTGGAACGAGCGGAAAGTATATTGGGTAAGCAGGGTGGCCTTAAGGGTAAAATGAGTATTAGAGATGAGCGAATTATTAAAAAATTTGATTCGGCTGATTCGCCGAATTTGCGGGAGAAATTCGATTCGATGCAAATTTATTTGCCGCGAATTTAACTTATTAAAAGGGTTTCTAGGCTTCAGAGAGCCTTTATATTAGTGCAGAACACTGTACCTTTAATTTAAATGCCCTTGGAGTCTGCTGGGGAAGAGAAATAATACTGTCAGTCAGTATGACATGCAGATGAGTGCCGTCGATCTTAGAATCACCGCACACTTCACTCATTTGGGCAGTCACGGGGCACGACGAAGAAGAAGAAGAAGAAGAAGAAGAAGAATGAAAAGAAGAATGAAAAGAAGAAGAAGAAGAATGAAAAGAAGAAGAATGAAAAGAAGAATGAGAAGAAGAATGAAAAGAAGAATGAAAAGAAGAATGAGAAGAATGAAAAGAAGAATGAAAAGAAGAAGAAGAAGAATGAAAAGAAGAATGAAAAGAAGAAGAAGAAGAATGAAAAGAAGAAGAAGAAGAATGAAAAGAAGAATGAAAAGAAGAAGAAGAATGAAAAGAAGAAGAAGAATGAAAAGAAGAAGAAGAAGAATGAAAAGAAGAATGAGAAGAAGAATGAAAAGAAGAATGAAAAGAAGAATGAGAAGAATGAAAAGAAGAATGAAAAGAAGCGGAAGAAGAATGAAAAGAAGAATGAGAAGAAGAATGAAAAGAAGAATGAAAAGAAGAATGAGAAGAATGAAAAGAAGAATGAAAAGAAGAAGAAGAATGAAAAGAAGAATGAAAAGAAGAAGCATGAAAAGAAGAGGAAGAAGAATGAAAAGAAGAAGAAGAATGAAAAGAAGAAGAAGAATGAAAAGAAGAAGAAGAAGAATGAAAAGAAGAATGAAAAGAAGAAGAAGAAGAATGAAAAGAAGAAGAAGAAGAATGAAAAGAATAATGAAAAGAAGAAGAAGAATGAAAAGAAGAAGAAGAATGAAAAGAAGAATGAGAAGAATGAAAAGAAGAATGAAAAGAAGAATTAAAAGAAGAATGAAAAGAATGAAAAGAAGAATGAAAAGAAGAAGAAGAAGAATGAAAAGAAGAAGAAGAATGAAAAGAAGAAGAAGAAGAATGAAAAGAAGAATGAAAAGAAGAAGAAGAAGAATGAAAAGAAGAAGAAGAAGAATGAAAAGAATAATGAAAAGAAGAAGAAGAAGAATGAAAAGAAGAAGAAGAATGAAAAGAAGAATGAGAAGAAGAATGAAAAGAAGAATGAAAAGAAGAATTAAAAGAAGAATGAAAAGAATGAAAAGAAGAATGAAAAGAAGAAGAAGAATGAAAAGAAGAATGAGAAGAATGAAAAGAAGAATGAAAAGAAGAAGAAGAAGAATGAAAAGCAGAAGAAGAAGAAGAATGAAAAGAAGAATGAAAAGAAGAAGAAGAAGAATGAAAAGAAGAAGAAGAAGAATGAAAAGAGGAATGAAAAGAAGAAGAAGAATGAAAAGAAGAAGAAGAAGAAGAAGAATGAAAAGAAGAATGAAAAGAAGAAGAAGAAGAATGAAAAGAAGAAGAAGAAGAATGAAAAGAAGAAGAATGAAAAGAAGAATGAAAAGAAGAATGAAAAGAAGAATGAAAAGAAGAAGAAGAAGAATGAAAAGAAGAAGAAGAAGAATGAAAAGAAGAAGAATGAAAAGAAGAATGAAAAGAAGAAGAAGAAGAATGAAAAGAAGAAGAATGAAAAGAAGAATGAAAAGAAGAAGAAGAATGAAAAGAAGAAGAAGAATGAAAAGAAGAATGAAAAGAAGAAGAAGAAGAATGAAAAGAAGAAGAAGAAGAATGAAAAGAAGAATGAAAAGAAGAAGAAGAAGAATGAAAAGAAGAAGAAGAAGAATGAAAAGAAGAATGAAAAGAGGAAGAATGAAAAGAAGAAGAAGAATGAAAAGAAGAAGAATGAAAAGAAGAATGAAAAGAAGAAGAAGAAGAATGAAAAGAAGAAGAAGAAGAATGAAAAGAAGAAGAAGAAGAATGAAAAGAAGAATGAAAAGAAGAAGAAGAATGAAAAGAAGAAGAAGAAGAATGAAAAGAAGAATGAAAAGAAGAAGAAGAAGAATGAAAAGAAGAAGAAGAAGAAGAATGAAAAGAAGAATGAAAAGAAGAAGAAGAATGAAAAAAAGAAGAAGAAGAATGAAAAGAAGAAGAAGAAGAATGAAAAGAAGAATGAAAAGAAGAAGAAGAAGAATGAAAAGAAGAATAATGAAAAGAAGAAGAAGAAGAATGAAAAGAAGAATGAAAAGAAGAAGAAGAAGAATGAAAAGAAGAATGAAAAGAAGAAGAAGAAGAATGAAAAGAAGAAGAAGAAGAATGAAAAGAAGAAGAAGAATGAAAAGAAGAATGAAAAGAAGAAGAAGAAGAATGAAAAGAAGAAGAAGAAGAATAATGAAAAGAAGAATGAAAAGAAGAAGAAGAAGAATGAAAAGAAGAAGAAGAAGAATGAAAAGAAGAATGAAAAGAAGAAGAAGAAGAATGAAAAGAAGAAGAAGAAGAATGAAAAGAAGAAGAAGAAGAAGAATGAAAAGAAGAATGAAAAGAAGAAGAATGAAAAGAAGAAGAAGAAGAATGAAAAGAAGAATGAAAAGAAGAAGAAGAAGAATGAAAAGAAGAAGAAGAAGAATGAAAAGAAGAAGAATGAAAAGAAGAAGAAGAAGAAGAATGAAAAGAAGAAGAATGAAAAGAAGAATGAAAAGAAGAAGAAGAAGAAGAATGAAAAGAAGAAGAAGAAGAATGAAAAGAAGAAGAAGAATGAAAAGAAGAAGAAGAAGAATGAAAAGAAGAAGAAGAAGAATGAAAAGAAGAATGAAAAGAAGAAGAAGAAGAATGAAAAGAAGAAGAAGAAGAATGAAAAGAAGAATGAAAAGAAGAAGAGGAAGAATGAAAAGAAGAAGAATGAAAAGAAAAAGAAGAAGAATGAAAAGAAGAATGAAAAGAAGAAGAAGAAGAATGAATGAAAAGAAGAATGAAAAGAAGAAGAATGAAAAGAAGAAGAAGAAGAATGAAAAGAAGAATGAAAAGAAGAAGAAGAAGAATGAAAAGAAGAAGAAGAAGAATGAAAAGAAGAATGAAAAGAAGAAGAAGAAGAATGAAAAGAAGAAGAAGAAGAATGAAAAGAAGAATGAAAAGAAGAAGAAGAATGAAAAGAAGAATGAAAAGAAGAATGAAAAGAAGAAGAAGAAGAATGAAAAGAAGAAGAGGAATGAAAAGAAGAAGAATTCCATTCCAGCAAAAAGTGTATCTGCAGAGAGCTCCGCTATTTCTGACAGTTCTCTGACAGTTCCTTCACATTTACAGCGGTTGAAACATTGTATCTATTTATTTCCGAATAAAAACATCTGTATCCTAAATGGAAACAAATAGATACAATGTTTCAACCGCTGTAAATGAACTGTCAGAACTGTCAGAGAACTGTCAGAAATAGCGGAGCTCTCTGCAGTGACACTTTTGCCGGCTGATCGGGAAAAATTTGATTCGTGCACCCGAAGTTTGCTAAAATTCGGATTCGATGCGAATCGAATTTTTCCTAATATTCGAAACGAATTCCACTTCGCCAAGTTCGATTCGCTCATCTCTAATGAGTATCTACAAGACGAGGGATAGAGGGGTTGCAAAGCCAAGGCCAGACATGCAGAGGACAAGTTATAAAGGACTGTTCCAGCACTACTCAAAATTTTGATGAGTCAAGCATTGACCAGTCCACTACACGCATCAAGTGGCAGGCCAAGTAGTATTTGAGGATGTCAGGAAAACTGATGCCCCTGGTGATTTTAGGCAGTTTGAGCATAGTGTATTTCACTCTGGGGATTTTATTATTCCAAAGAAAGGATTGCATTCTCTGTTGAAGATTGGCTAAAATGTAGCAGGGCAGTAAAATTGGAATGGTTTGAAAAATATATATAATAGGCAGGGTAATATGTTCTGGTACAATGATTTTTATTGGTTTTCTGTTTTGTTTTGTTTTTTTGCTTTAAATAACAAAATGCAAGCAAATAATACGGTCCCTCGCAGGGTACCAAGGTGAAATTGAACAACACATGAACAAATACATAGACAAGTGAAGCCCTCAACAAGGGGTGCCACAAAATAGGGTCTGATCAGCAGACTGAAAACACCAAAAAGTAGTAAAACAAGGAGGAGGGCTGTGGTAAAAACAAAAAATAATTATTGGGGGGGCAGGGTAATATGTTAATTTTGATTATGGCTGCACGTCCAAACTAGTAGAAGTGAGCTTTATCCCAGTGTAAATCAGTGTGAATGGTAGTCTCTAGTTTTGCAAAGTTGAGAGGATGTAGGTCATAGAGGGCAGGTAGCAGGTGTATCCCCAGGTATTTAAGAGAGTGTGGTGACCATTGGAAGGGAAAGTTGCTTTTGCATTGGGCAATGATATCTGGAATAGACTGTTCTTTAGGGCAGAGAATTTAGAGTAATTAATTTTTTTTTGCTTGTGATAGTCTGAAAATCTTCAAGAGCTTCAAAGGAACTGGGAAGGGAGGTTAAAGGTTGAGTCAGTGAAAAAATTAGGTAGTCTGTGTATGCTCATACCTTAAATTCCTTGTGAGTGGTCACAAGGCCCCTAAAATTGGGGTCCTGCTGGGGAAGGCACTTTTTGACCTATTGGATTATTTGGGTCAAATCCAGAGGTGAGAGCATGGTGAGAACAGTGTGGCTTATCACTGGAGCTCAATTATTGAACTGTTTATTTATAAAAATAATTAATAATTTTACATAATTTGATAACACACTCTATTCGTTTTGGTGGTAGGTTTATGAAGCACATTTGTATTATAATACAAAAGTGTGAAATAAATAGCACATATATTTCAGCACACTGGATAATTATACACTTTTCCATGGTATTAATTTATTTTCATAGTTTATTGTTTTTTGTTGAAGTCAGGCAGCGCTGCACTATATTTGATTGTATTGTTGCTGTGTGGCAACACATAACTGTGTCAGCAAGCTACAAATTGTATGAATATTTATGGATTGTAGCACAAGAGCCCATTATACCTATTGAATATTATCATGTCAGTATATAGTCATACGTACTGTATATCCATGAGGTTACAAGTGCATACATGGCGACACAGTGCACCAGCAGTCCCATATCCCAGCGTATGATCTTGCAACCTCATGAATACACATATGGTTATATGCTGATGTGATATCTCCTTATTTGAGTGTAATTCTTAATTGGATATTAAATTCTTTTTACAGTACTTGACTATTGCAAGGGGAGCATTTCCACATCCCTAGCCAAGTAAGTGCAGGGGGGCAAAATCCAACATCAAACATGGTGTCCTGTGATCATGATAAACGGTGCCCCACCAACATGGCAAGCCATGTCACAGTAGTCCTCTCCTGCAGATACTCCCCTGGGAAATGATAGTAATCTGAGAACCTAGGTGACATCATACTCCAAATGTGACAAGGCCATATACAGTCAATGATGTCTCCCCGGTTCCTGGCACTGTGTTTACATTCCAGTAGCATCAGGGGGCTGTCATTTGTGATGAGAGCATCACTGGGAGAGGATCGACATGGTGCAACTTATTACGTCAGTGGGTCTTCGTGGCACCATCCATTGTGAATGACATTCGATCTGCAACACTGAACAATGTGAGTACCGTTGGATTTTCATCTCCGTGAAATGGAGCATTGCTGCAGAGTGGGTGTTTTCATTTACTATCTTATTAGTTTTTTTTTGAGAATGAGTAACAAGAAGTAGTATGTACTTCCTACTTGTTTGTGTGGTGGGGAGGTATGGATATCTTTCCAGATAATTCCCCCTGGAAACCCCCACATTTACCAGACCAAGGACAAGGTGCCTTGTGTGTGTGTGTGTGTGGGGGGGGATTTGCATCTCCCCAACCCACAAGGTACCTACCCATTACCCTTCAATGGGGGGTGCGTGCGCCTCTCCTGCCTGGATTTTGAGGAGGACTCCACAACATTTTTATATTCTTAAGTTAAAAGTACACTTTTTTTCTAAATAATGTGTATTGTCCTTTTTGTTACAAAAAAAAAACACAGCATGAGGATCCCTCAAAAGCCATAGCAGACCCTTATCCATAAGGTAAAGACCTATATGGCTATAAAGTGGGACCCTAGGCCAAGAACATCTTAAAAGCATCATGGGCTCCTGGACAAAGTAATGCACTGGAGCCCCTACCACGGAGATGGCGGCCTGTGGTACATGGCAAGAAATGGCTGTGGCTTAATTATGTAAATTTTGTGGTTTTGTGTGGTTTTTTAGTCTGATTAGAAACATAGATAAACATAACCAAGGAATTATGCCAAAATAAATTCACCACCTGTACACACAGTCCTGCCCTCTCTACAGACTGCCCCACTCGATACACTGGGACGTAATGGCTGCATGGACAAAGCCACTGCTCCTAATCTGACATCTGTGTGGGTACAGGTAGCCGAATGCACATGGTCTGTGATTGGGGACCCACACCTACAGGGATGTCAAATTGGGAGCTTTGGATCCATCCGTGCAGCAGTTGCATCTCAATTAACATGAATGGGACTGTCTGCACAGGGGTTCAAACAACACATGTGCATCTCATACCTGTGCAGGCAAGCATGGCCCTCACATGGGTGTACGGCTTAAACATGAGATGTGGACAAGGCCTGACAGCAACATACAGACCTGCAGATAGGAAACTTGATTCACACAGCAAGCAGTATCTAGATAACCAAGGCCTGGAAGGTGAAAAAGACAAATAGCCTACCAACTCCTGACACAGGTAAAAAGAAATAAATTAAGTTTGTGGCTGGAAGAGCCACAAACAGACACAGCGAAATGTAGTGATTTACACTATGCTGGAATTTGAGAAAAACCTGTAAAAAAATTGAAAGGGGTTTCCTCAAAGATAACCTGAAAAAAAAAACAGTTAAAGAAGAACTCCGGGATAGGCAAACAAAATCTCCCATTAGTACACCCCCCAACACAGAACACTAATCTGTTAATACAATTTTGAAAATCCTTACCATTTAGGGGAAAAGTCTAATTGAATTTTCATGACCTCATCTCTGTAACTCAAAAGATAACAGCATCTGCTCTGCCAGGTAGGAGCTTGACCTCACCAGAGAGAGGACCACCTGTAGAGCCAGAAAAGGAGCTAGTCTAGCAGAAGGCCTGAAGGTGGCTAGCAACCCAAATCAGTCTGCAGGTGAGGAACAGTGAGTAATCCTACACCTCTTGGGCCAGATAACGGGAAAGGGCATTCTGGTGGGAAACCTCACTAGCGACAGATTCTGGGACCCCTTGCTCAAGGATTCCCTCAGTTCAGCTGGATGAGAAGAGGATTCATCTTCTGGGGTGGGACACCAGGAGAGGCTGGAAAGCTCTGCAAGCAAAGGTCTACTGTATAGAGACTTGTACATAGTTGGTAAGGAGTTGCCCTCAGTTTACTGTTCCTTGGGCATTGTGTGTTGCCTGGGTGTGTAGGACTATAGGGGGACCCAAATCTTCAGCGACTCTTAAGGGGGTAGTGCTACACACGACAGAATTTTTCAACTTGTTTGACAACACAATAATGCTAAAGTTCATCAGTGGACTGTATAATTAGTGATTCTAAATCACCATTTCTGTCACTGATGATACTGCACCTGACATCTGCAAAACAGTCTTGACTTACCCTTAACACATCCCTCTTTTTGCAAGTTGAAAACAGAGTCTCCTAGAGCTGTCAATAGTTTTCTTTAACCAGCTAGAAACACTATCTTGCTTTCATCCACTTTATCCTTGGAAAAGCGACCCAACATCTTCATTGACTGTCTCAGGGGGTCGAGTGCAGGACAACAAGGATACATTTGGAACTTTGCCTTCTCCTATGGAATTGTAAAGGTTACCAGTCTCTACTCAACTAGACAATGGATCACCTGTTCTTCTAACCTTTAAATTACTTTTGAGTCAGCTGAGGTTTAATATGCTGTGATCTCTCTGACTTGCAGATGGGTTCTTCAAGATTCATCCAGACCTCACCTTTCCTTATGAATTTATGCTTTTTATTATATGCCTTCACTTCTTTTTTCCTTGGACTTACAGTATGTTATGCTATTTTATAGTGAAATCATAGGATTTCAGGTGGGAGTGTTGTGTCCCACCTATATGTGTTCCATTGCTGTCCTATTTTGGGTTGCCACCTCAACATACTGTTTACACAGGTTCTGTGGCTGATTAAGGTGCTAATTAAACTCACCTAGTGCCTTATCTGCATTAAATTAGCCTCAGAAACTATGTAATTAATGTGTTCAGTTTTAAGGGGTGATTGTTTTATGTTATTACTGTCATGTCTACTGACACCTAGCAGTAGCATGATGTCTCCACAACTTGTTTATCTTTTGCATTTGGTATTTTTTTCCCTTTGTTTTGTGCTGGTTAGTGAAATCCTATCTGGACCCTCCCTGTTTCTCTCATGTTCCTCAGTTACTAGACTGGGAAAGCCATTGTCTTCTTACAGTTTAAATGACTAGAAAAACAGTACTGTTCTTTTTTGAGTAAGCTTGTGTTTAATATTCATTTAATAAACATTGGTGTCTTATTGAAGAGTCAAGCTGTCTGTAAATGCTGCTGAAGAAAGTGGCCATATTGTCTGGACAGGTCGAAAGTTATGAAGGTATGTCAGTGCACAAAGCAGAAATTGAGACAAAACAAATAGGTAATAAATGTATGTTAAAGGGGACTTTGAAAAATGAATACTATTGTATTATTGCTTATGACAAATTGCATCATACTGTAAATTTCATTTTCATTATGCCCATAGTTTCATTTCAACTTTGGTGTGTGGCTGAGGGCAGCAATCATTTTTTCTTCCTGTTTCATCCATAGCTTTTTTTCTGCTGCAATAGCTTGTTTCCTGGGGGTAGGGGGTGGTTTTTGAGTATTCATAATTACATAGTTAGTCTGGCTGAAATAAGACAAAAGTCCATCCAGTTCAACCATGAAAAAAAAATTATGATCCTACACCCACAGTTGATCCAGATTAAGGCAAAAAAACAGCAAAGCATGATCCAATTTGCTCCTGCAGGGGAACAAATTCCTTCCTGGTCCCCCGAGAGGCAATTGGATATTCCCTGGATCAACTTTACCTAAAAATGTTAGTATCCAGTTATATTGTTTGTATCTAGGAAAGAATCCAGGCCTTTTTTAAAGCAATCCACTGAGCTGGACAGAACCAACTTTTGAGGGAGTCTATTCCACATTTTCACAGCTCTTAATGTGTAGAAACCTTTCCATATTTGGAGATTAAATCTCTTTTCCTCCAGACGTAAAAAGTGTCCCCTTGTCCTCTGTGATGACCTCAGGGTGAATAACTCACTAAGTTCACTATATGATCCACTGATGTATTTATACATGTTGATCATATCCCCCCCTTAATCTTCTCTTCTCAAGAGAGAATAAATTCAGTTCCTCTAATCTTTCCTCATATAGTGGGGCAAAAAAGTATTTAGTCAGCCACCAATTATGCAAGTTCTCCCACTTAAAAAGATGAGAGAGGCCTGTAATTGGCATCATAGGTAGACCTCAACTATGAGAGACAAAATGAGAAAAAAAATCCAGACAATCGCATTGGCTGATTTGGAAAGAATTTATTTTCAAATTATGGTGGATAATAAGTATTTGGTCAATATCAAACGTTCATCTCAATACTTTGTT
Source organism: Staurois parvus (assembly GCF_062004578.1). NCBI lineage: Eukaryota > Metazoa > Chordata > Amphibia > Anura > Ranidae > Staurois > Staurois parvus. The sequence goes on along the minus strand of NW_028318847.1, from coordinate 1,618,700 downwards.
ATATATCCTTTGTTGGCAATGACAGAGGTCAAACGTTTCCTGTAAGTCTTAACAAGGTTGGCACACACTGTTGCTTGTATGTTGGCCCATTCCTCCATGCAGATCTCCTCTAGAGCAGTGATATTTTACTGGAAAATAAGTATTTGGTCATCTACAAACAAGCAAGATTTCTGGCTCTCACAGACCTGTACCTTCTTCTTTAAGAGGCTCCTCTGTCCTGCACTCATTACCTGTATCAATGGCACCTGTTTTAACTTATTATCAGTATAAAAGACACCTGTCCACAACCTCAAACATGGTGAAGACCAAAGAGCTGTCAAAGGACACCAGAAATAAAATTGTAGACCTGCACCAGGCTGGGAAGACTGAATCTGCAATAGGCAAGCAGCTTGGTATGAACAAATCAACTGTGGGAGCAATAATTAGAAAATGGAAGACATACAAGACCACTGATAATTTCCCTCGATCTGGGGCTCCATGCAAGATTCCACCCCATGGGGTCAAAATGATCACAAGAACAGTAAGCAAAAATCCCAGGACCACACGGGGGACCTAGTGAATGACCTGCAGAGAGCTGGGACCAACGTAACAAAGGCTACCATCAGTAACACACTACGCCACCAGGGACTCAGATCCTGCAGTGCCAGACATGTCCCCCTGCTTAAGCCAGTACATGTCTGGGCCCATCTGAAGTTTGCTAGAGACCATTTGGATGATCCAGAAGAGGATTGGGAGAATGTCATATGGTCAGATGAAACCAAAATAGAACTGTTTGGTAGAAACACAACTCGTCGTGTTTGGAGGAGAGAGAATGCTGAGTTGCATCCAAAGAACACCATGCCTACTGTGAAGCATGGGGGCGGCAACATCATGCTTTGGGGCTGTTTCTCCACAAAGGGACCAGGACGACTGATCCATGTACAGGACAGAATGAATGGGGCCATGTATCGTGAGATTTTGAGTGCAAACCTCCTTCCATCAGCAAGGGCATTGAAGATGAAACGTGGCTGCGTCTTCCAACATGACAATGATACCAAACATACCGCCCGGGCAACGAAGGAGTGGCTTCGTAAGAAGCATTTCAAGGTCCTGGAGTGGCCTAGCCAGTCTCCAGATCTCAACCCCATAGAAAACCTTTGGAGGGAGTTGAAAGTCCGTGTTCCCCAGCGACAGCCCCAAAATATCACTGCTCTAGAGGAGATCTGCATGGAGGAATGGGCCAACATACAAGCAACAGTGTGTGCCAACCTTGTGAAGACTTACAGGAAACGTTTGACCTCTGTCATTGCCAACAAAGGATATATAGCAAAGTATTGAGATGAACGTTTGATATTGACCAAATACTTATTTTCCACCATAATTTGCAAATAAATTCTTTCCAAATCAGCCAATGTAATTGTCTGGATTTTTTTTCTCATTTTGTCTCTCATAGTTGAGTTCTAACTATGATGCCCATTACAGGGCTCTCATTTTTTTAAGTGGGAGAACGTGCACAATTGGTGGCTGACTAAATACTTTTTTGCCCCACTGTAGCTGAGCTCCTCCATGCCTCTTATCAGTTTGGTTGCCCTTCTCTGCACTTTCTCCAGTTCCCCAATGTTCTTTTTGTGAAATGGTACCCAAAGTTGAACTGAATATTCCAGATAAGGTCTTAATAATGATTTATACAGGGGTAAAATGATCTCTCTCTCTCTCTGGAGTCTATACCTCTTTTAATACAAGAGAGGATTTTGCTCGCTTTAGAAACCGCAGCTTGGCATTGTATGACATTATTAAGCTTATGATCTACCAGAACTCCCAGTTCCTTCTCCACCATTGATTCACCCAATTGTACGCCTCCTAGTATCTATGATGCTTGCATATTCTTAGCCCCCAAGTGCATAACCTTACATTTATCAACATTAAACCTCATTTGCCACATAGTTGCCCAATTAAACAATGCTTTGAGGTCAGCTTGTAAACATCCTGTAAGGGCGTTATTCCACTGCACTGCATCTGCAAAGGCTGAAATGGTATTTTTAATCCCAGACCCTATATCAATTATAAATGCTGTATAGTAAATGTAAGGGTCCCAACACTGAACCTTGGGGTACACCACTGACAACCCTAGACCATTCAGAGTATGAATCATTAACCACTACTCTCTGAATATGATATTTTAACCAGTTTTCTATCCTTTAGTAATATATTGGTTTGGGGTGTTCAAAGAGCATTCACTTTTTGCTAATGAAAGAAAGGATCACAGCCCACTGACTCCTTCTGATCCTCCAGCAAGATGTTTGGAAAAGCATGTTAACGGGTGAAATATGGTCCTTTGTTTTGATCAGCAACAAGTAAATCATATGCAAAAATGTGTGCATCTAAACCACTTCACATACATCACACCCCTCTATTTCTACAGTAAAAATAAAAGTTAGGCATACACTAGTTAGGCCAATTATCTGCATTTAAAACTGCCCATCTGCTGGACAATTTCACACCGATTTATCATCTGTAATCCCTGCATTTTCCAGTGAAAGGACCTGTATGTCTCTATTACATTTTAGCCTAGTCTTGTTCAATAAAACTGTCGTAGCATCTGGTATCTATTCATTCTTAACTTATAAATTTACCTTATCACAAAAAATGAAAAGGTGAACTGACACACATCATCCACATAGGTACAGTAAATTCAGCATGGAGGTAGGGGGTGGGGATATCGTACTGGGGGGGATTTACTAAAACTGGTGCACTCAAAATCTGGTGCAAGCAGGTAGCCAATCAGCTTCTTTTTTTGTAATTATATCTTTATTGTTTTTTAAAATTACAAACCCATTTCTTACCAACGTCATACAATACATAAATCTTTACTTAATTTCTTCCCTTATCCCTCTGCTTAAGACCCCCACCCCCCTTCCCACCCCCCTCATCTCGTCATCCAAGTTCTTCCATTTACTTCTTCGTTTTGTTAATTTTTCTTACCAATACCCCACCTTGTCTTTTCTTCTTTCTTTTCTATCTTTTCCAGGTTCATGTTTCTTTTCCTTTACATTTATTCCCCAATACTCCAACCACTTCTAAAAATCTTTTTGTTTTTTTGAAAATATACCATCCTTCCCCAGTCATCTTAAATTTTTCCGTTTTGTCCTCATCAATATGGTATAATTCTTCCATCCTATGTATATACTCAACTCTGTCCATCCAGTCTTTTATTTTTGGTTCTGCTGCTTGCCAATATTAGGAATAAGGCTTTTGGCCGCATTTAAGAGATGGAACAATATCATATTTTTATATTGCTTCGCTGAAAGCTCCAATTTATAAAATAGGCAAACCCATGGGTCCAACTGCACACTTATTTTCTGAATCTCTTGCATGTATCTCTCTCCAAAACTCCTGTATTTTGGGTCACTCCCACCAAATATGTGCCATTGTGCCCTTACTCCCGCATCCCCTCCAACACTGGGGTGAGGTATGTGGCCTTAGTTTATGCATCACATTAGGTGTAATATACCATCTTACCAAACATTTATAGTTCATTTCAACTATATTCATATTCACCACCTATGTGTCAAACTAAACATTTTACTTTTTTGCTGCTCATTAACTTTTGTTCCAAGCTCTATTTCCCATTCTCCAAAAACTTTAAGAGTACCAATCCCTCTATTTCAGTAAAAGTTCTGTATATCTTGGAGGTGATATGTTTTTGTGTTCTGTTTATACTCAACAGTTGTTCCATAGGATGCTTTTCTTCCTCTGTTCTTAGTGGTTGTGGGAGCTTTGCAACAAAATTTCTTATTTGACCATATCTCCACTCATCTAGTGTAGAAAATATTCCCTTCTTACTCTTCAACTCTTGTAATGAACATAAAACCCCTTTATCCACAATATCTTTTAAACGTGAATTTGTATCAATTACCTATAAGATAGCCAATCAGCTTCTAACTTCAAATGTTACTAAACCCAGGACTCTGCATTCACTATATCTGGTCTTCCACAGGACACAGAAAATGGAAATGCAATTATTTTAATAAATATAAACTTCAAAATACCTTTTCTCATCAGCACTTAGAGCAGACTTGTGACTTCTATCAGTGTCCAGCTGAGCATTGGTTAAAGGTTGTAAGAGGAGTTTTCATTCTCCTCTCACTACCCTATGAGATAGAAGTACACACCAAACTGAGCATGTGCAGAGAGTCCCCAAGGCAGTATTCTATCAGAAGATTATTATTATTATTATTATACAGTATTTATATAGCGCCAGAAGGTTTGCTCAGCGCTGTACATTATAGTGGGAGACAGTACATGAGACAATACAGTAACAATACAATACACGAGGGGTTTGAGGGCCCTGCTCCTTGGAGCTTACAATCTAGGAGGGAGGGGATAGTGGTACAGGAGGAAATGGCTGTGGGGGATGGAGTAGTAGGAGGAGTGGAGGAAATCAGCTGTTAGTTGAGGGCGGGGTAGGCTTCCCTGAAGAGATGGGTTTTCAGAGTGCGCCTAAAGGTGAGGAGGGTAGGTGATAGTCTGATGGATTAGGGTAGTGAGTTCCAGAGCATGGGGAAGACCTGGAGAAGTCCTGGAGTCGGGCATGGGAGGAGGAGACCAGGGAGCTAGAGAGTAGGAGGTCTTGTGAGGAGCGAAGAGTACGTGTTGGGTGGTATTTGGATATCAGGTCGGTGAGGTAGTTTGGGGCAGTATTATGAATAGCTTTGTACGTCAAAGTTAGTAGTTTGAATTTTATGCGTTGGGCAATCGGAAGCCAGTGGAAGGAATGACAGAGGGGGGTGGCGGATACGGAGCGGTTGGTAAGGTGGATGAGTCTGGCCACTGCGTTCAGGATAGACTGAAGCAGGGATAGTCTGTGATGAGTTAGGCCTTTGAGGAGGGAGTTACAGTAGTCGAGTCGTGAGATAATAAGGGAGTGAATGAGTTATTTAGTAGTGTCTGGGGTTAGGAACCAATGTATTTTGGAGATGTTGCGGAGGTGGAGCCTGCATGAATTTGCCAGCGATTGGACATGGGGCTGGAAGGACAGATTGGAGTCTAGAGTGACGTCTAGAACTTTGGCTTGCGGGGTGGGACTGATGGTGGCTTTATTGGTCGTGATGGAGAGGATAGGGGGGGGCGCCGGCTGGGGGGAAAACTAGGAGCTCGGTTTTGGAAAGGTTTAATTTGAGAAAGTGGAGTGACATTCAGTCTGATATGTTGTTTAGTAGGCAGGTGATTCGGGCGGAGACTGAAGGGGTGAGGCGAGGGGTAGAGAGGTAGATTTGTGTGTCATCGGCATTGAGGTGGTAGTTGAAGCCGTGGGAGTTTATCAGTTGGCCAAGGGAGGAGGTGTAGATGGAGAAGAGAAGGGGCCCGAGGACAGAACCTTGGGGGACCCCAACAGAGAGGGGGAGAGAGGGGGAGGTGGCAGCGTTATAGGTAACACTGAAGGAGCGCTGGGATAGATAGGAGGAGCCAGGAGAGAGCGGAGTCTCTGATGCCAAAGGAGTATAGTTTTTTAAGGAGGAAGGGGTGGTCAACTGTGTCAAAGGCCGCGGAGAGGTCGAGGAGTAGGAGGACTGAGTAGTGGCCATTAGCTTTGGCGGTTAGCAGGTCATTGGTGAGTTTGAGAAGGGCGGTTTTGGTGGAGTGTAGGGGATGGAAGCCAGACTGCAGGGGATCAAGGAGGTTGTTGTCGTTGAGGTGGGAGCTTAGGCGATTATAGACTAAGCGCTCGAGGGGTTTGGATGTAAATGGCAGCAGGGAGATGGGTCTAAGGAAGATGAAATGGAATGTGGAAGGGGAGGATCAGAGAACATTAGATCAAACATTGTTTTTACACAATGCAGAGCATTAACCCCTTAGGTTCTAAAGTGATTATAACAAGCATGCTTTATTGCATATACAGACTGATTTTACTGTTGTGGGTTGAATAACACTTTCAGCTTGTTCAATTAAACAAAACTAAAGACTTACATTTTAAAAAAAATTTAAAAACATGTCTACCATTACCTGCTGTGTGTAGTGGTTTTGCAGCCCAGATCCTCCTCTTCTTGGGTCCCCTGCAGGCTCTCCTGGCCCCTCCATCCTGTCGGGTGCCCCCACAACAAGCAGCTTCCTATGGGGGCACCTGCTGCTCCATGTGTCCATTTGCACACGGAGCCGCAGCTTGGCATCACCCCCTCTCTTTTTCTCATTGGCTCACTGGCTGTGCACGAAAACAGCGGGAGCCAATGGCTCCCGCTGCTGTCTCAGCCAATGAGGAGAGGGAGTCCCGGGGTAGCCGAGACTCCAGTGAACATCGCTGGATCAAAGGGGGGCTTAGGTGAGTATTAGGGGGGCTGGGGGCACTGCTGCACAGAGAAGGTATTTTACCTTCATGCATAGACTTTACAACCACTTTAAGCTTTGACAAAAACAACCTGGAAGCTGATTGGTTACACCAAGATTTTGAATGCCCCAGTTTTAGTAAATCTCCCCCCGTGTCTCAGTTCACCTTTTAATTTTTTTGTGAAAAGATAAAATTGCACTTTAATAACAGGTTAATAGAAATTGTCCAGCAGCAGGATAGTTTTACTGCAATTAATCAAATCGGGGTGCTGCTGCTGTATATAACCCAAGCTAAATGTAAAAGAATAAAAAACAGATCCATGGCCAAATGTGCTACCAGACTATGCTCTCATTGAATTTATGTGTACTTTCCACAGTAACATCACACAGAGCTTTATGACATTCCCCAAGCATATACTGCAATTTAAAGGATTTGTGTCAGAGTCAATGTGTTGAAACCACATAAAAAGGACTCTCTGTACGTTTTATTTCTTTTGTGTTGGTACATGGTACATTACCGTGGCATTGACTAGATGCCTTTCTGACAATAGCTTACCTATTAGCCCAATATAAACTTTAATAGGATTTGCCAATAAGTTTGGGCTCACCGAATTTCAGACAGGATTTGCTGAACCCTTGTCAAATCAAACCTGGGCAGATTCGCTTATCTTCACTTAACACTTAACAATCGCCTCGTCTGATCTACGAAAAATTAACCAAACCCCTAAATCAACAGTTAATATTTAAGTACTCTCTTAGAATTGAACCCCTTCTAAACTAAGGCTACGTTTGCACTAGCCTTGTTAGCAAGCGGCAGACAGGCATTTGGGAAATGTTTTTACCGTTTCCCAAACGCCTGGGAAAATTCTGCACATTGCAGCACATGGTGCTGTTCAAACGGGAGCGTTAGCGTCACGTTGCGTCGCAGGAAAACAGACTCCTCTGGTCGAGTCAGAAGGAATTGAAGCCTCCTATTCAAGTCTATGGTGCCGCTCCGCAAACACCCGGCTGGCGTTTGCAGTGCAGTTGCAACGCGTTTGCGGGACGTTTGCGGAGCGTTAACACCATTCAAACTTCATTATAGGCGTTTGTGGGGTGTTTTTAACGCTTGGCCATCGCCTAGCAACCGCCGCTAAACCACGCATGCGCCATTTGCGGAGTGTTTGCGGAGCGTTAAAAATGCTCCACAAACGCCGGACCAACGCTTATCAAACTCTATAGGGGCATTTGGCAAGAGTTGGAAAAACAGTCAGGTGTGAACGAGACCTAACTCTATAAGTTAGCACTTAGGGGACTATGTACAAAAATGTTGCTGTGCGAATGTGTCAATCATTAGCACAAGTGCAACGATTCTTCCCTGTAAATTGCTTAATACGTTCATTTCCTAGGATCATCAGCACCACCTAGTGGTAATAATAAAGTATTTTCCTGAAATACCTCAATCACAAAAACTGCACTTTAGTGCCGCTAGATGGCACTTACAATCCTAGGAAATAATAGTATGAAGCAAATAACTGTGAAGATGTGTCTAATGTGTCAAACGTTTTATACGTAGACCCTTAAACATGAAAACAAATTCAGCCCCCGCATCTAAGGTCAGGTATGCTGCAACATATTACATACTTGTTCTTGGTTTTAGATATGCATTAAACCTTAAAGCAATATTAAACCCAAAACCAAAAAATGTAATATATCGCAGCTTACCGATCATTAGATGTGGTGACTGCTTTCATTTTTTTTTTAGGCTTCTTTTCTGGTTTTACCCGGTGATCTGGCCAGTAACACCTTTCCTGTATTAGAGTGCCTACACTCTGAATAGAGGAGCAACAAAAACACCTTAGGACAGCAGCGTTGTCATTCTATTGGGAGGGTAATGTTAGGTAATGTTAGCTGGACTAGCAGATTTACATACACTAAACAATTTGAAGCTGAACTCCACTTATCACTTTTTATCAGCTTTAGCTCCGCCCTATAGCAGAATTACTGCTACAGGGCAGACTCTGTGTGCAAAATCACGTATATATATACGTGGTTCGCGCTCCTGCCATGATCGCGGAACGGGGGTGCACATGCACATGTGTGCCTACCCGGCGGTGCCGTGATTTGGTGCTGCACTGGTCAATCAGCAGATTCAGGCCAGTGATGTTTGGCCTGGATCTGCTGATTGATCCCTGCCCTATCATAGATCTTCATGTACCTGTGTTTACATTTGCAAAAACTCTGTGCTGCTGATTTGTCCTCCAAAGCTGTACAGTTCCATTGGGCATCCCATATACCCCTAGACCCCATGAAAGTGTAGAAAGTGTGTGTTGTCTGGCTGTGAAGAGCTTAGCGAGGACCCAAAAATTCAGCGGCCCTCAAAAGGGTAGCTCTACATGTGGGGGCTTGTATTCTGGGATTTCCCTATAGCAACCTGCAAAGCCATTGCCCCTAGCAACCGGCAACCAGAAGCCAGAGCCAAAAGAGTGCCAAGAAATCAAGCGGGAAAGTGGAGTTTTGCTGTGCTCCTGGTACTGATTGTTGCTGTGTTTTTCAAGTGCCGATATCCATGCTGTCTCCCATGGCAACCATGTCAGGCCTGTGTAAAAGTCTTCCTGCTGCTCAACAGGTGGCTGGAGTTGACTGTGCTAATTGTTCACCTGCTTATGTCAGTGAAGCATGTGCTGTTACCCTACATGTCATCGCCCGTAGCAACCATGGCGAGCTGCTGTGTTCATGTGGATTACAAATACTCAGCTGCCCAACAACTGAGGCTTATGTCTTTCTTGCTTTAAACCCTGCTGAAGTCAGTAAGAACTATGTGATCCTGCTTGCTGTTGCCCGGAGCAACCGGGACAGTCTATCATTTCGTGGATTACAAATGTCCAGCTGCCCAACAGTGGCTGGGACTCGGGACTCTGTGCTAATATATCCTGCTAATTACAGTGGGGAGTGTGTCATGCCCTTTACTGTTGCTCTTAGCAACTACCACCGCCATCGCTATTGCCAATACCCAATTATCCAAAGTGGCTGGGGCCAAGTATCATGTTGAGCCATGATCCTTTCCTTGTGTTCTTGTCCGGAAACAGTGCTTTTTAAGCCTGCAACCCAATCAGCACACTCCCACTCGGTGGAGCAGAAGTTAACACAAGTATGCGAAAATCCTGCATAACAGTACCGCTGATGCCAACAAGCCTGAGTGTGGGCCACACCCTTAAGTCCGCCCATTACACCCAGCGTGAGTGAGAGGAGCAAGATGGATGGTGGTGTACAGGTGTTCCCAACGTTTTTCTTGCTGGAGATGCCGGTGATGACCCTGGTGGATACCACAGTGTGTCTTGAGCACCGAGAGGGATTCACCCTAGGTCTGATTGAGGGAGTTGAGAGACTGTGTTTGATCTGCCCCAGCTTCAGGAGAACCACCACTCTGGTCAGCACTTGGATCAAGGGAGCCGCTGATAAAGCTGACATCCAGCAATCTGGCAACCAGCACCTACAGTGTGGACCTGCAGTCAGAACTATGTACAGAGCAGCCAGTGAGGAAGTCTCAAAAGGCCAGAAGAAGTTTGGAGACAGATGCTGAGAGCAGGGATGAGTCACAGGACAGAGATTCCCCTGCGTAGATTACCTACGTTGGAGGTGGAGCCCGCCTCTACTTGTTGTTCACCTGGTGATGCTGCTGAAGGGTTGGTGCGCACCAGTGCTGCCCAGCAGGAACCAGAGAGAAGCCAGCCTCACCTGCACATCTTGTCAGTACCACCTGGAAGGAGCTAAGCTGTAAGGACGGCTTGCCTGCAGGTGAGCCAGTGGGGAGTGGCAGTGGTGGAGGGGTAGACTGGGAATCACCCAGACTGTAGGCAGAGTTTGGGCTCCTAGAGGCAGACTGTGGTGAGTGGTCCCCAGAGTCACTCAGAGGAGGAACGGGACTGGGGGGACAATCCAGAAGGATATGAATCACTGACGGGACCGTCAGGAAGTTCTACCACCCCAGAATTAGCTGGAGGACTTTGGAGAGTAGAGCAGCTAGAGTCAGCCCAAGTTCCACCCCAGGTTCAATTGGGACCCCCCCCCCCCCCCCGGGGGCTAAG